>NC_133649.1:186074983-186391285 GCF_009905375.1 Apium graveolens | reverse complement strand
TTTCAGAAATGAGTCCATTGTCGGGGAAGGCGGTTTTGGACTGGTATATAGAGGGAAATTGGAGAAATCTGGTCAGGTATGCCAAATAGATATAAAATTATATAACAGAAGCTTTGCTATACATCCAACTCCAAGAACAAGTATAATTCAATTGTGTCCTTGACGCAGGTTTATTGTTTTTTTTATGTTTCTATGATGTGAAACGTGGATGATTTATTTTCTAGACATAACTTGATTCCCAATTGGTGGCAGGTCGTTGCTATTAAGAAACTAAATGAGAAAGGTGTTCAAGGCGACAAAGAGTTTCTAGTGGAGATTTTGATGCTATCCTTGTTGCGTCACCCTAACCTTGTCAATATGATTGGGTACTGTGCTGAGGGAGACCAGCGTCTTCTTGTATATGAATATATGCCCTTAGGATCTCTGGATTCTCACCTCCACGGTATGACACTAATGATATCTCCTATCTTACAATTCAGTGCACCACCCTGCAGATGCAAATATTTATTATTGTCCTTTTTCATTTAAGAACAGTAAAGAATTGGTCCGAGTCGATGCTTTTGTAATTTGGTTGAAATACAATGCATGAATAAATAACAATCTTTTAAACTTGAATGACATACATCTTCTATTGTGGTAAGGACTCCCAATTCTTGTTTCCAAATATTCGTGATCTGTAACATGTTGGGTGACAGTTCTCAGAGGTGAAGCAAGCAGTTTTAATTCCACCAACAAAGACTATCCGTATCTATATTTGACATTGATGTCATGACCAGGGAAATACTAAGCCCCCAAGGACGACTAGATTATTTGTCTTTTGTTTCTACTTTAGAGTTATTTACAATCCAATTTTTTAGAGTAGATATTGGCTTTATAAATATATATACCGAAAAAGCAAAAGATTCGTACTCACATGATTACCAATTACCGAAAAGCGCTTATCTTCGAACTGTATGAACCATTGTCGGAATAGTTTAAAACAATGTTTATACATGAATTTTCTGATTGCTATACAGATCTTGAGTCTGATATGGAACCGCCCAACTGGAATGCAAGAATGAGAATAGCATATGGAGCAGCCAAAGGCCTGGACTACCTGCACAATGATGCGAAACCTCAAGTTATATACAGAGACCTAAAATCATCAAACATATTACTGGATGCGGAGTACAATCCAAAACTTTCTGATTTTGGGCTAGCAAAGTTTGGCCCTAGAGATGGTAATTCACATGTGTCCACTAGAGTTATGGGAACCCATGGATACTGTGCACCTGAATATGGAACTTCTGGAAAGCTGACAAAGAGATCGGACGTCTATAGTTTTGGGGTGGTCTTGTTGGAGCTAATTACTGGACGCAGAGCATTAGATACAACTCAACCGCGTGAAAGCCAGATGATTGTTCAATGGGTAAACTCAATACAATTCTAGATTCTTATATATATACCTCCCAACTGTCCACATGCTTATGATCCTTACTCTTGATATCTGTTTTTAGATGCTTATATACCTCCCGATTGTCCAAGGTTTGGCGTGGTTTGAGATTTGACAGATTCCTTTAACTAATTTGGCAACCATTTCTGATTTCATGTTTGTGCTCCTTACTCTTGATCCCTGTTTCTATTGCTGTCTCTACAAAAAAATAAAGGAATCAGAGAACAGTGTTTTTTACTAATGTGACAGTCACAAGAAAATTTAAACAATTTTTATTTAAGTAATATAGGGGTTACATTCCTTGGCAGATTTGATATATGGACTTCAGTTTAGTTCCGAGTATCAACAAATCAAATTGTACTTTTTTATTGTTACTTAACCAAAATTATCAAATTATTGTTACTCAACCAAAATTATCTTTTTATCATCTACGCATCCTCTTGTTGCATATTTATGATGTCTGCAGCTCTGATATTTATTCTATGAAATCCTCAAATGGAATAAAAAATTAAAAATTAGTTTCGATTTTAATGAGATGATCACAGGGGAGGTGTTTATAACTGGATATATATTTTATGTTCCTAATTATGACAACAGTGCACAGTTGTGTGTGTTAGGTGTATGCATTATAAAGGAACTAGTAGTAACTATGTGAAAATATTATATCCTGCTTTTGGCTATGTACAAGTTCATGACTATATCTTGAATATTTTATGATTGGTATATTTTGCGAGTTATGACGAGTTTTGAGGTTCTCACTTGTTTTTATATTAATCTTTTAATTTTTGTAAAGGCACGTCCGTTGTTGAGAGATCGAAGGGACTTTGTTAAACTGGCAGATCCTCGTCTGAAAGGTCAGTTTCCACGGTCCAGTGTACGAAGGGCTATAGAGGTGGCCCTAATGTGTGTCCAAGAAGAATCACGTGCTCGGCCTGGTATCAGAGAGGTGGTACAAGCAATAGATTACCTGTCTTCTCATAAGTATGAACACGAAAAAGATGGTACTCGTAATTATAGTCCTGGAAGTGACGGACTTGGTACCGCCGAGAGAGAGCCAGAAAGAAACATGAAAGTCGTGGAAACTGTTAATATTAGTGAGGATGTGGAAAGAGAAAAGGTAAACAAGGAACGAGAACGCCAGCGAGCTGTTGCGGAGGCAAAGATGTGGGGAGAGACTTGGAGAGAGAAGAGGCAACAATTTGTAGAAAATCAATTTGATGTTTCGAGTAGGTGAGTAGTGTGTTATAGAATAGAGAGGCAGGAGTAGAGCTATCATAGTAGAACATATCCTTTTTTTTTACGTTAGAACATAGCCCATTGAATGAACATACAATAGCCATGTCATTCTGGCACTATAAATGGAGTAATGGACCGTTTTTGCTATATTTGTAGAGTGTTGTTTATACCTGCAGGTTAAAATATTTAAATGCCTAAAGCATATACAATTGGAAATTAACCCATCCTATCCATGCTCTTTTCCATTCTCAACATCCATGTACTTAAAGATTTTATATTTAGGTGTTAAGCTTGGGATTTGCGCAGTTGCCCCATCCTACATGAAAGCAGGGAATGAAAGGTCCTAGCCGGAGTCGAACCCTGGACTCACAGACCATGGATCCTGATAGGGGTGTATACGGTTTGGCCAACCGACCAATCCAAACCGAACCGATCCTATTTCAGCCGAACCAAACCGATTTTTTTCAACCCGATATATAGTTGGGTTGAAAAAATGTCAACCCGATTTAATTGGGTTGGATATGTTTTTCGATAATTTTAAACCAATCCAACCCAGCCCGATTAAAATATATATGTACATGCTAATAAATTAATCCAAAATTATGTTTAGCCCATTTACATAGATCCATATATCTCTAACTCTAAATGTAACTTATAACCTCCGTGTTCATAGTTCATTTCGTAACAACAATAGATGTTTGATTAGTTTTATATTTTTTGCATTAATGATTCATTCCAATATTTAAAGCGTAAGTAATATTATTAGTACTTTTGATGTCGAAAATTAGATGCTTAAGACTATTCAATATGGAGGATTGTAATATTGTTTTGAACTATTTTCAAGTGTTTTAAACTTTAAAACCTTATATTTTATTATAGTTTTTTATATTAATTTTGTATATTTAATAAACCGATCAAACCGATCCAAACCGAACCAAACCGAAGTATACAAATTGGTTTGGGTTATAAATTTAAACGGTTTGGGTTGGGTTGAAATTTTGAAAACCCGAACTAATTGAGTTGGGTTGCTAAATTCTCCCAAACCGCCTAACCCGATCCGTGTACACCTCTAGATCCTTGACATGCTATAAATAGAGCATGTGCATTTAGCATGAGCATGAGCATGATTATTTAAGATTTATGATAGATCGAAAATAGGGAGAAATTGCTTTGCATTATTGTTATTGCAGGGAAAAATAATCAAAATCTTAAACCCAATCCTATCCAACTTGAATTTTACACGAAACCTGAAAATTATAAGTAATGAGTCATACAGTCGAGTAGGGCTGAGCATTCGGTCGGTTCGGTCAGAAACCGAACCGAACCAAATTAACCGAAAATTGAATAGCTGATTTTTTTTGTAACCGAACCGAAATATTTTGGTTTATTTAGTTCGGTTTATAAAAACCGAAATATCTAAAATTCTTGTTTCTACAAACACAATAAAATTGCGTTTTACAGCAAATTCAAAATTGAGAGTTAAAAAAGGAAGATAAATAATAGAAACCATTTACAAGATCTAATAAAAAGGAAACAAAAAATAATTTTGAGAAGTTAAAATAAAAAAATGCAAATTGTAATTTAATTTAAATCATCAGTAAAAAACTACAAATTAAAATATCAAATGATTCAGAGTCATGCTTAAGTTTACAAAAACATGCAATCATGACTCTATGTCTTCAGTTTAGTAATCCAACAGAACAGACTTCAAGTATTAGAAATAATGGTATGTAATTAACTCAGTAGCTTGTTCTCTAAAATTAACATTGCAAAGTAAGCAGGATTAAAAAATACATCGACTCTAATATATCCGGTAGGCGCAAATATACTATATGAGTGTCATCTGTTCGACTGGTCTGTTTTATTTAATATTTACTAAATTATATTATATGTATAAAATATATTTAAAATTTATATATCTATATAATTCGGTTAATTCGGTTAAAACCGAACCAATATTTTGAGAAACCGAACCGAACCGATTTTATTTCTGTTTAAACCGAAATAACCGAAATTTTTAAAAAAACCTCAAACCAAATCGAACCGAAATTTTTCGGGTCGGTTCGGTTTTTCGGTTTCGGTTCGTTTTTCCTCAGCCCTACAGTTGAGTAAGAGAATTGTAAGAAACGAATCGATCCAACCAGTGGGCCAAACTACAGATACATATATAACAAAATACGATAAATTATATGATACAATATACAAAATAAACACTTTCAATAAACTTTCATATTCTTATTTGATGCATACAATATAGATAATCACATAACAACAATAACTGTAAACCCATAATTCATGCCACGTCCACTACAACCCGGTAATAACGGTGCTAATTTTTAAGAAAACTGTCACTGTACAATCCGATGATTACAGTCCTAGATTCTTATTCGATATTTTCACAAATCATGACATAAATCAGAGATCCAAAATTATCGTATAGACAACACATATATACATCGATACATATACTATCACATATAATACTATCAAATATATCACCACTTAACCCAGTTTTTGATACTTAAATATACACACGTAACACATAATTTAAAAAACTTTAGCAAGATTGATTGAAAACTTATCTCAAATTCTCCTCGTTTTTATTCATAAAACTCGTAGGTCTTTTACACACATAAATCATCAATCTTGTAAAATACGTAGAAAATTCATCATAACTCAGAACTGGTTGATTCTGAACTTTTCAGAAAGGTCTTTTCATTCTCTGCAACTTTCGTGATTTGTGTTTTTCAAGAAAATATCGTTCAGAGGTTCAAAAGGGCTAAACTGGAATCTGAATAAAATTGTAATCATGGAGAAGTTCAAGATTGAAGATGTTTCGTCTGTGATGGATTATTAAGGATTGATTGTGTATTCTAACGGGGATTATTTGATTTGCAAGATTGACCTAAGTGATTATTCGTTAGTCCGCGTTATTGTGTAACATTTTTTGATCACGTGTTCCTAATTATTTAATAAGTAACTTCATGTTGCTTTGTATTATTTGTTTGCATATGTGTTCTGTAACTGATTATTCGTTGCTCCGTATATATTGTTGGCTTAAATGTTGGTATTTGTTTAGTAAGTAACTTTTCGTTGCTATGTATTATTGTGTAATATTTCTTATATTGTTTTATTCATATGCTCGTATATTTCATTTGATTATCGTAACTATGATATCGAATTAAAGACTGATAAAAAATAAATTAAAAGAAATCCTGAGTCTTAATCATGTGCAATATAAGAATTAGAATCCGATCACTGGGTAGTGTGATATATAGAACGTAGAACTAGTTTTTGTACATTCTGGAACACGTCTATACTTTGTAAAACTTCGGTTTCACTTGACGAGGGACATAAACTAGCCCCTCATCGAAGAAGAATAATAACCCAGTCAGTTGGGAATTGTGAGATAAAGTATAAGATGCGGGACACTGGCAAAGTGTGGCATAAGGTGTCATTTAGGGCTGTGGGACTAATAATAAGAATTTGTTATTAAGATTTATTGATTGATTAGTAATTTCGATGATGTGGATTATAGAATATATTGTGTGATTTATTTTTATCCTTTTTATAGAGAATATATTTTGTTATCTTTGTTATCAAATACTTGTGCAACCCTATGTGATCTATGTTATTTGTCGCATGTCTAAACTGTGTTTTGAAAAAAAGTTGAAAATATTATTTTGAGCCGTTGGACGGTAGTTGCTTGATGGGCTTTGCCGCTCATTCTTTTAATATTTCAGGTTTCTTCTAAGAGTTCAAGTTGGAGAGTATTAAATTTGAGTAATTAGATATGGAGTAGATTGACCTTTGCACTTTCATTAGATGCGCTTTTGTAATAATCACCTTTGTGATAGATTTTGGATTAGTAATGATAACTCCAATCTTTCCCCGGGGTCCTCTCCTTCTCTATCCGGGCTCAACCTCCATTTATGTAGGAATGTGGGTGTTTGAGGTTTAGCTCTAGGTTGATTTCCTACAAAACAGAACCGGAGGGGGTGGCATCTCGGCGGCACCTCTGTGAGAATAAGATATGGTTTTGGAGAAGATGGATAAAACATGAGTTATGTAGATATGAATATGGGTTGTGTATAGGTGTGTAGGAGAATGAAATGAGTAATACCCAAAATACCTTTTGGTCAGCCTTTTACAGGCTTCCTATTAGGGTTTGGGGGTTTGTACCTTAAATCTGGACCGTTGACGTGTGCTGGATTCGGGAACGCGTGGATGTTTGTTATGGGTCAACGTGTCCACGGATTTGGACCATTGGAAGGTTCCAGATTACGGTGACGTGGGCGGTAGGGATGCTTTCACGTGCCCGGGAACCCTTCCCTTATTGTATTCTGGACCCTGGGCTCTTCTTATTGGGCTTTCATAGGAATTATACCAAACATGGACTTTCATTTACCTCCCACTCCCCTATGCGGGTTTCTCGGATGGGGGAGGAGGTTTTGTTTGTTATGTAACCTTTTTGATTTGTGTTCAATGTGGGGGTTCCTTGAATTACACTTAGAAGAAAAACTTGGGGTTTTTCTTTAATTTGTAGCACCCTAACTTCGGGGTCTTATGAATATGAGGTGTTGGGGTTGACTTGGTTAGTCTTTGATTTGGGTCCAAGGTGGGGTTCCTTGAATTACTCTAAAAGGAAAACTTGGGGTTTTTCTTTGATTTGTTTTCCCTAACTCTGGGGTGCTATGAATATGAGATGCTTGGGTTGACTTCGTTAGTCTTTAATTTGTGTCCAAGGTAGGGTCCCTTGAACTACTTAAAAGAAAAATTTGGGATTTTTCTTTGATTTGTAGCCTCTAACTCCGGGGTCTTATGAATATGAGATACTGGGGTTGACTTGGTTAGTCTTTGATTTATGTCCAAGGTGGTGTCCCTTGAACTAGTTAGAAAAAAACTTGGGGGTTTTCTTTGATTTGTAGCTCCCTCATTCCGGGATCTTATGAATATGAGACTCAGGGGTTGACTTGGTTAGCCTTTTTGGCTTTAATTCAAATTTTATAGGATAATGATAGGTAGATGGATAAGGACGGGGTGTTCTTAATTTGACTAGGCTCTGAAAAGTTTTTGGCTTATTATCCGGTGTGTCAGGAACCTGTTGGAATTCGACTAGATTTGAATTATATATATATGAATATTTGTGTGGATTTTTTTCCAACTCCCCCTTTTTTATTTCTAAAATGACGCGTCGGGTCATAATTACCGTGGGGTAATTGTTATTTTGACTGCATGACAATAACTACTGCAACAGTTATATTTTCGAGGCGAATAAGGAGTGGCCATGTGGCCGCATTGTCTGCCCCGTCAAAACTTTTCACCATTCCCTACTTTCGCCTATAAATATCCTCCTCTTCTCTTTCTTTTTTCTCTTACACAAAAACAAAGTCGAGAGCAAACATTTGTACTTTCTGAGTTTTTGAAGCCTTTACCAGAGAATTTTGAAGCTTTCATGTCGAAGCCTCACCCTTTCTCATGTTTTTTGTAAGTTTTATTCTTCTCTTCCCTGTTATTCTTTGCTTTTATCTTACATGCGATTGTATTCTAAATATTTGACTAGTTTCTTCAAGTTTTTGAAGCATGTCGTCTTGTTTTTGCTAGTTATAGTTGTCTGCATTTTTTTGTTATGATATTGCGTTTGGTGTGATGGAAATGGTAGAATTTGTTTGATTTGTATGCAAAATATGGGGTTTTTGCTTCTGGTAGTTCGGTTTGAGTCCGGGGTGTTGTTACAGTGTTCTTGTTTTGTATGTTTTTGGTTATATTTGTATGTATATTATGTAGATCTGATTTTTGCCCTTTGATTTTCATAAAAAATGTTTATGAGTTTGTTTTGTTTTTGTTTTTGGGTTTGGGTCTAGCATTGACTCCGGGTTATTAGGTATATCTAGTATATGCATGGTAGCTTATTTAAACAACTTGTTAACCTTAAGAAGCACAATCCGGATAGACCCGAATTCATAGGTAAAATAGAACCCATCTCTTCTTTTACTTCTAGTGAATCCATAGAAATGCATCCTCGTGTTGAGAGACCGGTCCAAGTTTTGGCGAAGACCTTAGTACTGGGCCCCGGGGGACGTTAGCAAATAAAGACGGGTCCTGGGAGGACGTAAACCATTACTTTGTACAGTGTATAATAGATCCCCGTCCTTTAGGTTTTTATTATCATGATTTTTCCGAGGCGTATAGGGGCTTGGAGGGTTTGGATGGCAGGGAGCCATACGATGAGGTTGCTCTTGATAAGTTATTTTTTAATGCTCCGGGGATTAGATATGAGTGTGGCTGGTTTACAAATACAATGGAGAGTGGTCTACTGACGCCAAGGTAGATGGTGCACTTAGGCATGCGTTTAACCTCAAGGAGGACTTTGAGCGGAGAAGGTTAGAGCCGCACGAGCGTGTATACCATAGGCTGATCGGGGGCTATGTTGAGATCCCTTTTGAGCACCTCCGGGGTATGCGCCTAGGTTACACCAGTCTATCAAGGCCTAGTGCCAGGATGTTTACAGGATCCCCTTCACTTAGTTGGCCCCCAACTCTATTAAGTGGATCAGTTGGTTTTTGGCCTACTACCACGCCAAAAATTACCTCCCTTACCTTCAGACTTTTTCATCACATCTTGGAAATAAAAATCCATAAGTAAACCGTTATATGAGTTTTTGGCCCGGATAGAGTACTGTGGTTATCAGTCCCATAAGATGGTGCTTCCAAATAGTATGTTAAATTCACTTAAGGGGTGGCACCGGGAGTTTATTTTTATCCGGGGTGGGGACTTGGAGTTCATGCCCCTCTATAAACTTGAATTAAAAACAGATAGACATTCGGTCCAAAAGCTCAGGGAAGGATCCCTCACGATGGTCTATTCCTTCTGTGGGGCACTCGGAGGGCAGTGAACCCGATACACTTTTAATAATAATGTTGAGATGCATGTTACCAGCTGTAAGTTGTTAAACCTTGCTATTTAGCA
The DNA here is from genome assembly GCF_009905375.1 of Apium graveolens. Taxonomy (NCBI): domain Eukaryota; kingdom Viridiplantae; phylum Streptophyta; class Magnoliopsida; order Apiales; family Apiaceae; genus Apium; species Apium graveolens. Next base: position 186,381,648 of record NC_133649.1, on the reverse strand, counting down.
TTTCCATTATTTAATATCTCATTTGAATCTGGGGCTTATGTTTAATTTGGTTGCATTTTAGGTATCTCGAAACTTCTCCTCTACCTGAACAACATGGCTGCTCAGTTAAAAGACCTTGCTGCTCGTTGCAAGAGGATTGGAGGGATGAACAGTTTGAAAGCCGGGAAAGGCAAGAAGAGGAATGATATGGGTAGTGGTGTTGGGGGTTTTGGGTCAGGTAATGTTGTTGCTGTGAACTCGGGAAGGACTAGTGTTCAGGTTGTTGAGCCCCCGAGGGAAAAGGAGAAGGAGAATGAGGGAGAGCACACGAAGAGAAAGACAGTTCCCGAGGAGGGTACTGAAGAAGCCGAGGGTTCCGGGAGTTGGGACTCTAAACATATTGCTACTGAATTGGCTCCGGATACCCCGGAGATGCTCAAGGCATTGCTGGCTAGTTTTACTCCGGAGACTCGGAGAAAGGAGCTCTTTGAAAACTATGCTACAACCGCCGAAATGAGGCAGTACCGGAGGGAACCGTTTGAGAACTTCCAAGTCGGTATGCAGGAGAATGTGACGGCTGTAAGTTATTTTAATAGTACTTGTCTTTTTTTATCTACAACTATCCATTTCATTCCTTGACAGTTTATTTTATTGCATGCTAACTCAAGAATTGCGGCTCTCGTGGCGATTGCCCGGAATCTGAAGGCTGAAGCCGACGTTGGGGAGGCATGCAAGACCGAGGGTGAGAACTTGGCCCGGGAGCTCAAGAATGTGAAAGCTGAAAATGCTAGGGAAAATGCTACGCACAAGAAAATTTTGGATGAGCTCCGGGCAATGCAGGCTCAGGCGGATGCGGCGGTGATGTCTATGCGGGAGGAGAATCAGAAGTTGAAGGACACTTTAATACTAGGCTGACTCTGGATGAGGTCTTGGCCAGTTTCCGGGGAACTCCAGCATTCTTGGATTTGCCCTGGGCTGGATTACCCAGGACTTTTGAATTTATGTTTTGTTTTATGCAATTCTGTTTTGCATTCTTATAGTTTTGGGTTAAAACTTTTGACGTTTGGAAATTTTTCTAACACATGGTCTGTGTTTTGATAAACCCCGGGTAGAGGTATAAATTTTAACAATGATAAAAATTTTGAAGTGCGCATGCATTTTGCTTATTTAACCCTGGGTAGGAGTGTAAACTTTAAAATTGAGAAAATTTTCTAAGTGCACATGGACTGTGCTTAATTGACCTCGGGTAGGGGTATAAAATTTAAAACCGAATTTTTTTTCCAAGTGCACATGGACTGTGTTTATTCGACCTCGGGAAGGGGTATAAAATTTTTAAAATATTGAAAATTTTCTAAGTGCACATGGACTGTGCTTATTGGACCCTGGGTAGGAGTGCAAACTTTAAAATTGAGAATATTTTCTAAGTGCACATGGATTGTGCTTATTGTAACCCGGGTAAGGGTATAAAATTTTTAAAATAGGAAAACTTTTCTAAGTTCACATGGACTGTGCTTATTCAACCCCGGGTAGGAGTGTAAACTTTAAAATTGAGAAAATTTTCTCAGTGCACATGGACTGTGCTAAATTAAAGTAAGTAATCATGCATTTTGGTATGCAAATAATAGTTGTAATCTAATCACAAGAATGAAGTTATTCTAAGTTTTGGGATGATCAAAATATGGTATTTCATTTCAATAAAAATCTGATAATGATTACATTCCAGGATAAGTAGATACAAATTTAAAATCTCTTATTTGGGAAATAAAAACAATGCATCTCTAGTAAAGAGATGATTCCGGGATGTGCACCTTTTAACTACTGGTAGAATTTCCTTAGACGAGCCACGTGCCATGTGTTTGGGACCTCGGTTGTAACATCTGGGAAATATCGTATAATTATTTATATCAATATGTGATTATTATGTGAATATTATATGAATTTTTGGTGAATTATCTGGTGTTTGATTATAATATTTGGATGTTTGTATGTAATAAAATATGAATAAAAATACGAATAAAAATAGTTAATAATTGAATTGTGTCGGTGATTGGGATTGCGAATGATGGATTGGATTGATTGTTGTGTTGTGATTTGACGTCGATTTGATTTCGACGGGTAGGCCGATAAACAAAGGAGACGCTGTCCGATTTTCGGGAAATTAATTCCGAAATATCGGAAACGTAACCTATAATTATCGGAAACGTCGAATAATCATATACAATTATATTATATGAACTGGACTGCGATTTAGACAAGATAATTTATAAATAATCGATTACCCTGTTTTTGAAAATGACGAGTATACGTATTTTCTGAAAATGAATACCGAACCGAATTTCGAAGATGTGAACCATAACTGCTATGTGTATTTCGATAATACATATAAATATGAATTCAGTTATGAAATCGTATGGGTAGAATAGGATGACAATTTGATGTAAGCTTAAGCGATTATCTGAATTAGGGTATTTCAACCCTGTAGGTTTTAGACGGAAGACCCGAGACGTGACATCGGACTAGGAACGATCTAGTGATTAGACGTCGAGATCAACAAAGTTCCAACCAAAAGGTCTGAATGTTGGGATTGTATCGAGAATAGGATAGTAGGTTGACGATAAAGCCAAACGATCAAAGTCGAACCAAAGTCAACCAGTAATAGCGGTTAAAGCTTATTGAGGCAAGTATCTCTATCATCACTTATTGTTCAAGTGATATTTATTTTAAATTTTACCATGCAAGTATTGCTTTCCCTATTCTCAGTTTAGAATCGATAAACATATCGCTGAATTAAATAATTCTGTTTATGCAAGTATTCCCGAACTTTCTTTTAAATACTGCAAGTATTCCTAACCTTTCTCCTTAAATACTGCAAATATTTATTCGCTCCTATTCTAAGTTCAGAATAGTTAACTGTTTTATATTTCGCTGCAATTACTCTTATTTATGCAAGTTCCTTTCACTATTATTTCTTTATCATCGATGGCTCTCTTGAGCAAGTACCCAAAGTGATTTGACATCAAAATACTCCACGGACTGGATGGTTACTATATATATATATATATAAGGACCAGTGATGAGCTGGATCCTATGGACCGGAGATGGACCGGACCCTTTAGGCCATAGTTGCCTGAGTACTCCTAATGTTGGTTGGGTCTATGCAGTTGGGTATAGATCCGCACTATCTCCTGACTGATCAGCAGGTTATAGTGCATATGTTGGTTTCTAGTGTTCAGTCCAATTTATTGTTGATCGCCATTAACGGCATTCCCTCTTGAAATAAAATGTGATTATGGGTTAAAGTTATTCTTTCTTAGCCCTCAGTTTCGGGAAATTACAATGTTTCTAAATATATTCGAGGTTCAGATTGTTGCTGCAGCATTAGTTGCTCAGTGATAGTTAGGATCTCGAATGAATTGAGATCTTCTTAATTATTCAACCCGTCCTTATCAGGCTGGTTTAGCAGGCTAAGTCTATGGAAACTTAGTCGATAATGATGGATACTGAATAGTTAGGAATTTCTTGAACGTCGTTTTATGAATAGTTATTGCATCCATTGCTCAATTATGAGATGATACCAGAAGCTATTTTGAAAACACGCAATCTCTAAAAGCTCTGACAAAAATGTCATTATGTCCTTTGTGATTTATAGCAATGCAAATCAAATTGATTTTAAGTTGATAAAGTATATCCTTTAAATGATTTCGTGTTTTACTCTTCAAAATATTTCAGAAATTTTGTCTGAAAGTTTTCTTTGAAATTAATGTTTAAGACTCAAATTATATACTTGCTGGGCATTTTTGGCTCACTCTTGCTTTGTCAATTCTTATTTCTGCCAGAAACAGATAAGGATACAAATGAATAGCTTAGATAGACAGCAGAAGTTCGAGAAATCTCCGCTGCGAGAGGTTGAAGAAGTTAGAAGAATATGATTCGAGCATTAGTTCAGAGGTATTTACAATTGTATATTAGTTGTTGTAAGTTGTAGAAGATTAGATTCTTGTTTCATACCATAACCTGTAAACGATCCGGATTCAAGGGGTTATTTATTTATTTATTTATTTCTTTATTCTAAGTAAGGATTGTTTAGTGACACCAAATCTTGACCCCGGATTTGGGGTGTTACAGTTTGGTATCAGAGCTGCAGGTTATTGGTCACTGAAATAAGAATACGTGAGTAGTAAAGTTGAACAGTCAGGAAAATAGAAGGTGCATAATCGCAAATTGTTAAAATTAGAAAGAAAAAGAGAATTAAGATGTGTTATGTTGTTCCTCCTAAGTAGTAAATAGACATGATAAGTAGAAGTGAGTTGGCTTCACCGTTACCCATACAGCGCATTCATAAGGCGTTTATCTGTAGATATTCAGAAGGAGTAGGTTAGCTCCAGTATATATATATAAGATGGAGAGTTGAATTGAGTTATGCAAACAATAAATAAAATATGATATTAGCAAGAGGCGATAAAGGAAAGATTGGTATTATACGTTAAAGTTATGAAAAATTATGAGGTTGAGAGATTAACCTGAGAAAATGAAAGTTATATACTTGAAAAATATTAGTATTATTCCTTAGCGTGATTCTGAGGACAGAATCCTTTTAAGGGGGGAAGGATGTAACATCTGGGAAATATCGTATAATTATTTAAATCAATATGTGATTATTATGTGAATATTATATGAATTTTTGGTGAATTATCTGGTGTTTGATTATAATATTTGGATGTTTGTATGTAATAAAATATGAATAAAAATACGAATAAAAATAGTTAATAATTGAATTGTGTCGGTGATTGGGATTGCGAATGATGGATTGGATTGATTGTTGTGTTGTGATTTGACGTCGATTTGATTTCGACGGGTAGGCCGATAAACAAAGGAGACGCTGTCCGATTTTCGGGAAATTAATTCCGAAATATCGGAAACGTAACCTATAATTATCGGAAACGTCGAATAATCATATACAATTATATTATATGAACTGGACTGCGATTTAGACAAGATAATTTATAAATAATCGATTACCCTGTTTTTGAAAATGACGAGTATACGTATTTTCTGAAAATGAATACCGAACCGAATTTCGAAGATGTGAACCATAACTGCTATGTGTATTTCGATAATACATATAAATATGAATTCAGTTATGAAATCGTATGGGTAGAATAGGATGACAATTTGATGTAAGCTTAAGCGATTATCTGAATTAGGGTATTTCAACCCTGTAGGTTTTAGACGGAAGACCCGAGACGTGACATCGGACTAGGAACGATCTAGTGATTAGACGTCGAGATCAACAAAGTTCCAACCAAAAGGTCTGAATGTTGGGATTGTATCGAGAATAGGATAGTAGGTTGACGATAAAGCCAAACGATCAAAGTCGAACCAAAGTCAACCAGTAATAGCGGTTAAAGCTTATTGAGGCAAGTATCTCTATCATCACTTATTGTTCAAGTGATATTTATTTTAAATTTTACCATGCAAGTATTGCTTTCCCTATTCTCAGTTTAGAATCGATAAACATATCGCTGAATTAAATAATTCTGTTTATGCAAGTATTCCCGAACTTTCTTTTAAATACTGCAAGTATTCCTAACCTTTCTCCTTAAATACTGCAAATATTTATTCGCTCCTATTCTAAGTTCAGAATAGTTAACTGTTTTATATTTCGCTGCAATTACTCTTATTTATGCAAGTTCCTTTCACTATTATTTCTTTATCATCGATGGCTCTCTTGAGCAAGTACCCAAAGTGATTTGACATCAAAATACTCCACGGACTGGATGGTTACTATATATATATATATAAGGACCAGTGATGAGCTGGATCCTATGGGCCGGAGATGGACCGGACCCTTTAGGCCATAGTTGCCTGAGTACTCCTAATGTTGGTTGGGTCTATGCAGTTGGGTATAGATCCGCACTATCTCCTGACTGATCAGCAGGTTATAGTGCATATGTTGGTTTCTAGTGTTCAGTCCAATTTATTGTTGATCGCCATTAACGGCATTCCCTCTTGAAATAAAATGTGATTATGGGTTAAAGTTATTCTTTCTTAGCCCTCAGTTTCGGGAAATTACAATGTTTCTAAATATATTCGAGGTTCAGATTGTTGCTGCAGCATTAGTTGCTCAGTGATAGTTAGGATCTCGAATGAATTGAGATCTTCTTAATTATTCAACCCGTCCTTATCAGGCTGGTTTAGCAGGCTAAGTCTATGGAAACTTAGTCGATAATGATGGATACTGAATAGTTAGGAATTTCTTGAACGTCGTTTTATGAATAGTTATTGCATCCATTGCTCAATTATGAGATGATACCAGAAGCTATTTTGAAAACACGCAATCTCTAAAAGCTCTGACAAAAATGTCATTATGTCCTTTGTGATTTATAGCAATGCAAATCAAATTGATTTTAAGTTGATAAAGTATATCCTTTAAATGATTTCGTGTTTTACTCTTCAAAATATTTCAGAAATTTTGTCTGAAAGTTTTCTTTGAAATTAATGTTTAAGACTCAAATTATATACTTGCTGGGCATTTTTGGCTCACTCTTGCTTTGTCAATTCTTATTTCTGCCAGAAACAGATAAGGATACAAATGAATAGCTTAGATAGACAGCAGAAGTTCGAGAAATCTCCGCTGCGAGAGGTTGAAGAAGTTAGAAGAATATGATTCGAGCATTAGTTCAGAGGTATTTACAATTGTATATTAGTTGTTGTAAGTTGTAGAAGATTAGATTCTTGTTTCATACCATAACCTGTAAACGATCCGGATTCAAGGGGTTATTTATTTATTTATTTATTTCTTTATTCTAAGTAAGGATTGTTTAGTGACACCAAATCTTGACCCCGGATTTGGGGTGTTACATCGGTGTCATTCAGTAGCTTAGCTTGTAGGTTCCCGGGTGCACCACTTCTTTCATTTTATATGGCCCTTCCAGTTAAGCTATTGTTTGCCTTGATTTGTTGGGTCTAAAGCTTCTGTGTCCCGGAGAACCAAATCTCCAACTTCATGCTCCCTGATTTTGGCCTTCTTCCCGAAGTAGAGCTTTGTCATCTCTTTGCATCTCTCCATTTTTTGCACTTCCCGATCTCTTACTTCATCTAGTAGCTCTAGGTTTGTCTTTAGGCCTTTAATATTGGACATTTCATCAAAGTGAATGACTATGTGAGATGGGGACCCGGTTTCCACTGGGATTCTAGCCTCCGAACCATATGCTAGTTTGAAAGAGGTTTCCCCGATTCCTGTTCTCGGCAAAGGTTTTGTGGTCATACAGAACCACGCCGAGAGCTCATTTGCTTTAGAAACCTTTGGTTCTGGAGTCATCCAGTTCTCTGGGCTGCTGATGCATAAGATTTCAGCCCTTTATGTGCTTGGGGCCCGGAGTTTTTCGAAGTAGACTGAATTGCTTAAATCTGAAGCATTTTGTACTAGGTTGGAGAACTCATTTTCTTTTGAGTTTTTTTCTCTATTGATCTGTAGGATTGTTGTATCCGGGATGGTTTCCAGGATATTCCTTACCATGGCTTGGTATTGTGCTAGTTTTTTATCTTTGGCGATGTACTCCCCGTTTATTTGTTTAACCATAATCTGGAAATCACTGTGGATAATTATGCTTGTTACCCCGAGAGATTTTGCTAGTTTGATTCCAAAGAGTGGTGCTTCCTACTCGGCCTGATTATTTGTTGCTCTGAAGGAGAAGGTTATTTCTTGTTGGATGGTGAACCCTTCCGGACTAGTAAGAATGAGGCCAGCTCCAAATTGCTCAGCTGTTACCGATCCATCAACATATAATGTCCATGCATTCTTAGTCTAAGCTTTATTTTCGATGTTGGTTGGATTTGTGGTAATCGATGGGGATTCAGGAAAAGTATATTTAATGACAAACTCAGCCAGTGCTTGGGCCTTCATTACTGTCTGGGGTATAAACTTGATGTTGAACTGACCCAGCTCGATAGCCCAGTTGACCAGCCTCCGGGATGCATCGGGATTGTGGATGATTTTTCAGAGTGGTTGATCAGTGACCACCTAATTTCTCGTCCTTGGAAGTATTGCCTTTGTTTCCTGCTTGAGTGTACGAGGGTCAAGGAAAACTTTTCCAAGTTTGGGTACCGAGTTTCAGCATCTCTGAGGACTTGGCTGACATAATACACAGGATTCTGTACCCCATTTTTCCCGAATAAGAGCAGAAGGGATGGCTCTCGGGCCGGCTACTATGTAGAAAGATAGGAGTTCTCTGGGTTTCACTTTTCACAGAACTGAGGGGTTCATCAGATGTTGCTTAACTTCTTTAAATGTAAAGTTGCATTCCGGGGTCTAGTTTATCATCTTCTTATTTCGGGCTCCTTTGAGCAACTCAAAGAAGGGGAGACACCTACGTGCAAGTTTTGGGATAAACCCGCGAAGTGTTGCGAGGCATCCAGCCAGCTTTCGAATGTCTTTCTGGGTTCGGGGCACTTTCATTCCCATTATTGTATTTATCTTTTTTGGGTTTTCTTCAATTCCTCTTTTACTAATCAGGAAGTCCAAAAACTTTCTAACGGGGACTCCAAATGCGCATTTCTCTGGATTGAGTTTTATATTGTATTTCATTAAGTTGTTGAAACATTCTTTGAGGTTTTGATGTGGTCCGGGACATAATTGACTTTGAGATCATTTTATCGACATATAATTCCATATTCCTTCCCACTTGGCTCTTAAATATGGTGTTCATCATTTTATGATATGTGGCCCCGATATTGATGACTCTGAACGGTATCATAATGAAATCATATACAACTCAGTGGGTTATGAAGGCTATTTTCGCAATGTCTTTCGGATCCACCTTGAACTGATCGTACCCGGAAAAAGCATCCATGCAGGTCAGCATAAAATAACATGAAGTCGCATCAATTAGCTGATCGATGTTAGGGAGATGGTAGGAATCCTTAGAGCATGCCGAATTCAGACTTGTGTAATCAATACACATCCTTCATTTACCTTTCAGTTTTTTGACCAGCACAATATTGGCAAGCCAATCTGGATATTTAATTTTATAGATGATATCAGCCTTAAGGAGTTTTTCCACCTCTTCATCTATTTCTTATTGGCACTCCGGGGAAAAAATTATTCATTTCTGTTTGATCAGTTTACGTCTTGGATCAACATCTAAGATGTGCATCGCTACTGATTCATCGATTCCGGGCATGTCCTCCGGGCTTCAGGAAAATACATCAACATATTCTTTCAGCAATTTGATGAGCTCTACACGGAATGTTGATTCTAAGCCTTTTTCGATTTTCAACTTCCAGGTGGAATTCGTGAAAGTCGAGTTTAACTTCTACTATCTGTGCGGCTGGTTCAACCTTGGGTTTTTCTTTGATTTTAACAAACTTTTGAATTTGGGCATCTGCGTTGCTTATGCTGTATCCCGAGTCTTCTATAACATTTACATCCAACTTCGGTCTTTTGCTTAAGTGCTCCCGGTGCTTCTTCCGGCTTTGCCCCTTGGGTAGGGACATGACCTTCTTTTTGTTCTCTAGTTATGTCTCAGCCATGACTAAAACTTGTCCGTAACACCTTCCTGCCATGTCTCTATCGCCTTTGATTTCTCCTATTCCTCCCGGGGTGGGGAACTTAAGCTTTAGATGTATAATTGACGGGATGGCCCAAAGTTTGGTGATTGTCGACCATCCCAAAATTATATTGTAATACGATGTTGCCCTTATCACATAGAATTTCATGACATGCGAAACCTGCTAGGGAGGCTTCAAAGGTGACAGGGAGATAGATTACACCCGAATTGATATCATATAATTCCTGAATCCATAAAGGGGGTCTTTGAGGTAAGGGTCCATGCATAGATGGCCCAGCTTCATTCGTCTCAAAGTATGTTCAAAGACTATGTTTGCTGAAGAATCATTGTCATTTAGAATTCTCTTTACCTCATAGTCTGTAACATCCAGAGTTACCCTCAATACTTGGTTGTGATCCGAGTCCAGTCCTTCATAACCCGAATAGGTGAAGTAAATCGGCTCATTTTCAAAAGGTTGGATCATCATAACATCATTGTCCATGTCTGGACTTCGGGGTGGTAAGGTTATGCCACCATATACGACATTGACCATGTGTTACCACTTCCCGGGGCTTTGTCTTTCTCATTGGGTTTTCTCTATATATACTGGTTCATGTTTCCTTTCTTGATTTGGTCTCTGATGAACATTTTGAAGTAGAAACATTTTTCAGTTGTGTGACCATGATCTTCGTGGTATCCGTAGTGTTTGTCTCTTACTCTGTTCTCTGGGGCTACGAATAGGGGTTTCAGAGGGTCAGAAGGCTTTCCTTTGATATCCCTTAAGATGTCAGCCTGGGGCTAATAAGTGGCATTTATATCCACTTAGAACGCTTCGTAAAGGCTCAAATTGGTGTTTTGTACTCAAGTTATTTGTGTTTTTGATGTGTTTTCGTAGTGTTTTGCATTTCAGGGCATATTCGAAAGAAGGAATGGATATTGCATGTTTTATGTTTAAAAGAGTGTTAGTATGGAACCTCATTCGATTGCGAGCAAGAAACCAGCATGAGAAGGTCAAGAAAGCATAAAAATTCAGATTTTTCCGAAGCCCGGGGCGGCCGCGCTGGTATGCGGAGCGGCCGCACCCATTTGACAGAAAGCAAGGGCGGCCGCGCTGGATTTGAGGGCGGCTGCGCCAGGTCATTTTTCCATAATCCTGATTCTATTATAATTCGAAAAATTGAAGCGTCTGGATCATCCAGGAGTATATATATATAAAGATAAAAAGATGTTTTTCATATAAAAGAGAAAGGAGATAGCAGCAAGAAGACCTAATAGCACAATACAATGAAGAAGGAGAAGAAGATCTTATTTTTACTTGTGATTCTTTGCTTAAGTTGTAATCTTGGATGCTTGTTTTCTTTGTTGTTTGAACCTAATACTCTTGTTAATATACTTTGTTATTATTATTCAGTTATTTTAGACCTAGTTTATCTTAGTTTATTTTCCATGCTTTCATTCGAACCCATGGTCACGATGAGTTCGGTTATGAACTAATCGTTATCGTGGGGTTCTAACAGATTTACTTATGGATTTCTATAGTTAATTGTTTTGATACCTAAGTGTGTGGTGATTGATTGATATCCTAGTATTGGTTGTGCTTATTCGTCGTGCGTAGCTAACATATAAGATAACGTGTTAATCTCTATTGAAGCGACAGTGAATATAGAGGTTTAGAACTTGCCATGCTAGCATAGGTTCATGTATTTATTATGCATGATTCGTAGGTAATTTTAACCATTTTACTTTCCCTATGTAATCACGATAGATAAATTGTTTATTAAACCTTTATGTTGTCAAATTCTATAGACGTTTAGGGTCTCGACATAATTGGTATCTATTTAACTTCTATATCTTTTGTGGATGTCTGGTAGTAGGGTATTCGTATAACGAAAGTTGGCGTTTACTAGTTTCGTGTTATCTGATTAGTTGTCATCACCATTGCATGCTAAGGTTAAGAACAATGACTTTGAATGAAGTATTTAATGAAGTTGGAATCCCATGTTTGCCTCATATAGTTAATTCAATCACTTTTATTCTTAATTAATTGCATGTTATTTTAGTCTTAGTTATAAACATCTCAACTTGTTATTGTCTTAGCATTGAGCGATAGCCATACAATTGTTGCATAGGTGCATAATCTTAAGTTAACTAAAAAGAGTCTATGTGGGTACGAATCTGATTTATATCTTATACTACTTGTGAACGCGTATACTTACGTGTAATTTTAGCGCGTGTTTTCACCCTAACAAGTTTTTGGCACTGCTTCCGGGGACTCGATGTTTAATTTAGTTTATGTGCTTGACATCAGTGGTCGTTAAAGTTCACTGACTAAGATATTTTACTTACTTGTTTTGCTTGTTGGTATTTCAGGTACTCTAGAAAGCGTGTATGCGAACGCGTTCTCAATCTCGAAAGGAAACACTGGACGAAGTTGAAGTAGTTGAAGAAGTTTTTGAAGAAGTTGAGAAAGTTGAAGAAGAAGCTATTATTTCTGTTGGATTTTTAACGCAGCGGGGGCATGGCAAAATACTTTTACACATACAAAATCCAAATAAAAGCATATAAATCGTGAATAAAAATTCGAGGGATCGAATCTAACCTTTTAAAATAATTCGGAGACAACGATCAGAGATCCTTAGCAGTTGCTCCTCAAGTGTGAAGCACTCCACCGGTATCCACCAAGAAAACGATGTTAAGGAGGAGGAAGGAGGTGGAGAGAATTGGGTTTTCCAAACTTTTTGGGTTTTGTGTTTCGATGATAAAAATAGGGTCTATAATTGTATATTTATAGGCAAAATTTTCAGCTGAAATTTTCCCATAAATAATATTATTATTATCCCATTTATTATTCTCATTAATAATTAAAACACCTTTTAATTATTAATCCTTTTTCTAAACACTTTAGAAATAATTCTCTCTCTTGATTTAATTTCCAAAAATTAAATCCTTAATTAATAATATTAAGAACTTTTCTTAATAAATTTATAATCAATTAAATCTCATTTAATCAATTATTAAATTTGCCAATTAATTATTTATTTCACAAATAAATAATTATTAGCCATTATTAATTAATTCCTCCACCATTAAATCATTCTTTTTTTATGGTGTGACCCTGTAGGTTCAATATTAAGCCGGTAGTAGAAATAAATAATAATAAAACTATTTTATCATTATTTATATAAATTCTCTAATTTATTAAATATGATTAATTAATTAATCACATTTATTCTATATCGTGAGTGATGCTTCTCAACATATCGCGACTATCCGGATAATATGAATTCACTGCTTAGAATACCAAGAACCTGTCAGTGAATAGTTACCGTACAATAAACTCCTTCTACCCTACAATGTCCCGATTAAATACAAGGCATGAATCTCGTGTCAAGCCTATCTAATTCAATCACTTGCTTACCATTTACTATGCGTAGTTCTATGCAAATTAGAAACTCCTTTCTAATTTCATTCACTCTGGCCAGAGATTCCTGAACTAGCATAAGTGGATCAGCCTTGAACATTCGCTTCCTTCACTGGAAGGGGTAGATCCTTTATTGATCATACACTATCTTCGTGTACAAATTCCTATACCCAGAAGAGCCCTAATAATTGTCCCTGTAGACTAAGAACTAAACCAAAACATAGTTCAGTGTACACAAGATGACTATGATGACCTCAATTCTAAGGATACTTGTACAACTATCACTATGTGAACAACTGCTGACACGTGAGTGAACTCCATCAGTTGTTCAGCTGTGCGAGTCATGTTCAGTGAACTTATTCTATAATAAGCACCTACATACTAGCTATAGTGTCACCACACAAATGTCTATGAGAACAGACATCCTTCATAATGAAGCAAGCATAGTATGTACCGATCTTTGCGGATTATTAATTACCAGTTAGTAATCCTATGACCGGGAACTATTTAAGTTTAGAGTTATCATCTTTTTAGGTCTCACTATTATGATCTCATCATAATCCATAAAAAGCTTTACTCTAAACTATGGTATATCTTATTTAAACACTTAAATAGATAAAGCCCGTAATAAAAACAAAACAAGTCTTTTATTAATATCAATGAAATCAAAACATATTACATCAAAGTTATTCCTAAATCCTAATATATGATTGGACTTAGGACATATTCCTTTCAATCTCCCACTTGTACTAAAGCCAATCACTCTGGTATCTAATACCCATCTTGTCTTTATGATGATCAAAGTGACTTTCATAAAGTAGCTTTGTGAGTGGGTCTGCTATGTTGTTATGTGTGTCAACTCTAATTCAATACAATATAAGAAATGTTACCGCGCTCCCACTAACCCTTTTGTAAACGCATGGTTCATCTACGTTTTTGATAAAATCAAACTCTTTGATTGTCTCATCAAAACGAATGTTCCATCTTTCGAGAAGCTTGCTTTAAACTACATATGGTTCGCAGTAGCTTACACACTAGGTTTTCATTTCCCTCGGAAAGAAAACCATCTGGCTATATGCCAGATCTCATAGTCGTAGTAAGCAACAATCGCAAGTAAAATCCGAACTGATTTTAACAGGGCTACAGGTAAAAGGTTTCATCAAAGTCAATCCATTGCCTTTGTTTGAATCCTTTTGCCACAAGCCTGGCCTTATAGGTCTCCACCTGGCCATCTGCTATAATCTATCTTTTGTATACCGTATATATAGATTCCATTCTGGATTTTATAGCACTATGCCATTTCTCTGAGTCAACACTACTCATAGCCTCATTATAGGTCACAGGGTCGTCATCATCAATGATCGACAACTCATTGTCATTCTCAATGACAAGGCCATATTACCTCTCAGGTTGGCGAGACACTGTCCCTGATCTATGAATGGGCTGTTCCACAAAAGGTTGTTCAGTCAGAACAGGTGTTTCCACTTGATCCGTAGTAGTTTGTGCTTCTTGAACTTCATCAAGTTCAATTTTGCTCCCACTGTTTCCTTCAAGGATAAACTCCTTTTCCAAGAAGGTAGCATGTCTAGAGACAAACACCCGATGATCGGTGTAAAAGTAATACCCTAAAGACTCTTTAGGATATCCCACAAAACCACATTTTACGGATCGATATTCCATCTTATCTGGGTCAACTTTCTTGACATAAGCTGGACATCCCCAAATCTTAATGTGTTTAAGACTCGGTTTCCTTTCTTTTCATATCTCATACGAAGTTTGAGGAACAGATTTTGGAAATCACCTTATTCAGTAAATATGCTGAGGTTTCCAATGCATAACCCCATAGGAATACTGGAAGATTTGCATAGCTCATAATGGACCGAACTATGTCTAACAAAGTTCGATTTCTCCTTTCAGATACCAATCTGGAGGAGTCTACTGGGAGACTATACCATTTACTTTGAGATAATCTAGAAACACTCCATCAAAGTATTCACCACCTCGATCTGATCGAAGAGTTATAATACTATGTTTGGTTGTTTCTCCACTTCATACTTATATTCTTTGAACTTTTCAAAGGCCTCAGACTTGTGTTTCATCAAACACATATCCGAATCCAGATCTATCATCTATAAAAGTAATGAAGTATGAAAATCCACCCATGGCTTGCGTAGACATTGGTTCACATATATCTGTGTGTACCATTCCTAGCAAATTTGCAGCCCTCTTTCCATGTCTACTAAATGGAGACTACAATGCCACTATAAAGTGAGATTTTCATCATCCCTTTTCTTTTATTAGTTTGTTCAATCTGAAATAAATTATGTCACATACATACAGACCATTATATAAAGCACCACGTCCATAAAGAATATTATCTCTAAGAATAGAACATTCATTATTCTCAATAATAAATGAAAATCCAGCCAAGTCTAACATGGGAATAATATTCCTCACAATTGAGGGAACAAAATAACAATTATTTCAAACAATAGTCTTGCCCGTAGGCCTATGTAAATGAAATGATTCTACATCTACAGCAGCAACTCTTGCTCCATTTCCCATCAGTAGAATCACCTCCTCTTCCTCAAGAGTCCTACTTCTCCTTGGTCCCTGCAACAATTGCAGATATGAGAACCACAGGCGGTATCTAATACCCAAGTAGAAATTTGATTTAATGACATATTCACTTCTATCATGAACATACCTGAATCAGAAGCGGTAGTCTCACTACCCTTCTTCTTCTTCAATTATGCAAGGTAAACCTTGCAGTTCATCTTCCAGTGCCCCACCTTGTTACAGTGAAAGCAAACAACTTTGCTCTTGGGGTCTTCAGCTTTTGGTGGAACCGGCTTTTCTTCACCTACTTTCTTCTTCTTGGAAGAGTTCCTCTTCCTTTTCTTAGGATTGGAACCTTCACCAATTAGAAGAACAAAACTCTTCTTAGGGGAAAAATTTGATTTCGCAGTCTTCAACATGTTGTGGAGTTCAGGCAGGCTGACATCCAACTTATTCATGTGAAAGTTCACAACAAACTGCGAGAACGAACTCGGAAGCGATTGCAAGACCAAGTCTTGGCTCAGCTCCCCATCCATGGCAAAACCAAGTTGTCCAAGACGTTCAATCAAATTGATCATCTTAAGTACATGGTCATTCACAGATGATCCCTCAGACATCCTACAACCGAACAACTCCTTCGATATCTCATATCGAGCTGTCCTCCCTGCCACATCATACAACTCTTGTAGATGCATGAGGATAGTGTGAGCATCCATATGCTCATGTTGCTTCTGTAGCTCAATGTTCATGGAAGCTAGCATGATGCATGAGCAACATTTGCATCATCTATCCACTTACGATACACCACATGTTCATCATTATGCGCATCGCTAGCAGGTTCAGTAGGCTTAGGTGAGTCAATCACGTATTCCAGCTTCTCAATCCTGAGAACAATTCTCAAGTTTCGAAGCCAGTCAGCATAATTAGGACCAGTCAATTTGTGAGCATCCAGTATACTCCTGAGTGATAGTGTAGAAGACATAATGTATATTGTAAATCTGTAAATGATAAACACATAACAACACTTAGCAAATATTCGATTTCATTTTAAAACACTATATGAATCAGGTCTTTATTCATAAGTGGCTCCCACTAGTTTTCCTAATTTATTCAACCCCCTACGTGAAAAATTAAGCATTCATAATGCTAGTGGGAATATGGATCCTACATTTCATTACACGACCCCGGCTGTAGCACGAACCGCCATGTAATGTTTAATAGGCAGACAACTCTTGTCAATTACATCTCATGTTATTCCCTAATCAAACTTTAGCCTCTTGAATAATTGAGTCTCGGCTGTAGCACGACAAACTCAATATTCTAAGTCAAGTCTAACCCAACATTCCGTACAGTTGAATCAGTCCCCAAAGGCCCACGGCTGTAGCACATACCGACCTTTAGATTCTTATTCAATGTACACATCTCTATGTAATAGACAAGTATTTCTTATTTCGAAATCAAATCCCTCGGCTGTAGCACGAACCGACAATGATTCAAAAATAAGAACTACTTTTCTATCATGTTGGAAGGCTATGACCGACACAAGCCCGTTGTGTCATTGGCCAATTACTACTTGATATTATTTAATTTTAGAGGGATTATATTACGTTACAATCATAATCATATTATAAAGATATTCTTCCTTTTAAATTAAATATTCCAAATCAATAATCAATAATCATATGATTCCCAGATCGGGTGGAGCATTGTCAAGAGGCGTCACTTAATAACCCTTTCTTACAGATAGAAATCTGTTGTTGACAGAATCATCCTTTCTCTCATATCGAAAATTCATATTCAATTACGTGTTTCACAAACACAAGAATCTCATGATTGTATTCATAATATTGTTATTAAGGTTATGAAACAATTTCACTATACTAGGTTGTCTAACAAACGCCTTATCTTCATTTAAGTTCACCTAAATCTATCATCGCATGATAAAATATGCATATATCACATATATCAACATGAATAAACATCAAGGTAGGCATGTTACATCATCTAGCACATTAGTCTAAGCATTATACATCTCTATGTATCACAAGAAGCATTTAAAATCAATTCAAACAATCAAAAACAGCTTTAAAACACTTCATGGAAATATAAACAGTTCAAAACTTTTATATACACTAAAATTGATCACTCCATTAGATCCGTCTCGGAAAAACAAATCCAACGGTATATTGCACGCCCAAAACGGAGTTACGAAACTCCCAGAAAATCAATTTTAAAATCAACAGACAGGCTGTAACGCATTACAGGAACGCGTTACAAACCATGTAACGCATTCCGGTGATGCGTTACACCCCTTTTAAGCCACTAAAGGGTGTAACGCATTCCGTGAATGCGCCACAGGTGTGTAACGCATTCCCGGAATGCGTTACACCCCTATATATATATATTTTTTGTTTTTCAGCAGCCGACAGCTTTCTTCCTCGGTTTACGCGCATGTCAGACCTGTACCTTGCTTTTCTCCGTGCATTCAACAGACATAACAGCAGAGCAGATATATGCAGATGTACAGATATATATATATATATATACATACTTACAATCAATTTATATATATATACATATTTAATTACGAATTTAATTGCAAGAACTTCAAAAATTCATAATAAAAAATCTATACATCATAAAATTATGAAAAAATACCCAGACGATCTACAACACTTGTAGAATCCAGATCAACATTCAAAATTATTCTGAGAAACGATTTCTCATCAGACAAAATTAAACCATGATATAACTTGTAAAAATCATAATTAATTCATACAAGCACATAAAATTCTGAAATTTTTACCACAGATCTATATGCATACAACCTACGCTCTGATACCATTGTTGGATTTTTAACGCAGCGGGGGCATGGAAAAACACTTTTACACATACAAAATCCAAATAAAAGCATATAAATCGTGAATCAAAATTCGAGGGATCGAATCTAACCTTTTAAAATAATTCGAAGACAACGATCAGAGATCCTTAGCAGTTGCTCCTCAAGTGTGAAGCACTCCACCGGTATCCATCAAGAAAACGATGTTAAGGAGGAGGAAGGAGGTGGAGAGAATTGAGTTTTCCAAACTTTTTGGGTTTTGTGTTTCGATGATAAAAATAGGGTCTATAATAGTATATTTATAGGCAAAATTTTCAGCTGAAATTTTCCCATAAATAATATTATTATTATCCCATTTATTATTCTCATTAATAATTAAAACACCTTTTAATTATTAATCCTTTTTCTAAACACTTTAGAAATAATTCTCTCTCTTGATTTAATTTCCAAAAATTAAATCCTTAATTAATAATATTAAGAACTTTTCTTAATAAATTTATAATCAATTAAATCTCATTTAATCAATTATTAAATTTTCCAATTAATTATTTATTTCACAAATAAATAATTATTAGCCGTTATTAATTAATTCCTCCACCATTAAATCATTCTCTTTTTATGGTGTGACCCTGTAGGTTCAATATTAAGCCGGTAGTAGAAATAAATAATAATAAAACTATTTTATCATTATTTATATAAATTCTCTAATTTATTAAATATGATTAATTAATTAATCACATTTATTCTACATCGTGAGTGATGCTTCTCAACATATCGTGACTATCCGGATAATATGAATTCACTGCTTAGAATACCAAGAACCTGTCAGTGAATAATTACCGTACAATAAACTCCTTCTACCCTACAATGTCCCGATTAAATACAAGGCATGGATCTCGTGTCAAGCCTATCTAATTCAATCACTTGCTTACCATTTACTATGCGTAGTTCTATGCAAATTAGAAACTCCTTTCTAATTTCATTCACTCTAGCCAGAGATTTCTGAACTAGCATAAGTGGATCAGCCTTGAACATTCGCTTCCTTCACTGGAAGGGGTAGATCCTTTATTGATCATACACTATCTTCGTGTACAAATTCCTATACCCAGAAGAGCCCTAATAATTGTCCCTGGAGACTAAGAACTAAACCAAAACATAGTTCAGTGTACACAAGATGACTATGATGACCTCAAGTCTAAGGATACTTCTACAACTATCACTATGTGAACAACTGCTGACACGTGAGTGAACTCCATCAGTTGTTCAGCTGTGCGAGTCATGTTCAGTGAACTTATTCTATAATAAGCACCTACATACTAGCTATAGTGTCACCACACAAATGTCTATGAGAATAGACATCCTTCATAATGAAGCAAGCATAGTATGTACCTATCTTTGCAGATTATTAATTACCAGTTAGTAATCCTATGACCAGGAACTATTTAAGTTTAGAGTTATCATCTTTTTAGGTCTCACTATTATGATCTCATTATAATCCATAAAAAGCTTTACTCTAAACTATGGTATATCTTATTTAAACACTTAAATAGATAAAGCCCGTATTAAAAACAAAACAAGTCTTTTATTAATATCAATGAAATCAAAACAGATTACATCGAAGTTATTCCTAAATCCTAATACATGATTGGACTTAGGACATATTCCTTTCAATTTCAATGGGAGAACCAGTAGCGAATCCGAAGGCTTTGATGGATTACTCTCAATTGAAGATCAATAACATTCAATCTAGCATTTTTAGACCATCCATAGCGGCTAATACTTTTGAAATCAAGGCTAGCATGATTCTGATGGTGCAGAATTCAGTCCAGTTTGGGGGTTCTCCAACGGAAGATCCCAACATGCACATTAGAGATTTCATCGAGATCTGCGACACTTTCAAATTCAACAATGTTTCTAAAGATGCTATTAAGCTGGGGCTTTTCCCATTCTCTCCGAGGGATAAAGCTAAGTGTTGGTTGCATTCTCTACCACTAGGCTCTATTACTACTGGGGAAGATCTTGCTCAGAAGTTTCTTACTAAATTCTTCCCTATGGCAAAGATAGCTGCAATCAGGAATGCTCTGACTCAATTTGTGTAGCAAAATCGGGAGAGTCTTTATGTGAAGTTTGGGAGCGTTATTAGGAGATGCTTAGAAAGTGTCATCATCATGGGATGCCTGACTGGATGATTATCAACTGCTTTTATAATGGTTTGGGAGCATAGTCAAGACCCATGCTCGATGCATCATTGGGTGGAGCCTTATGGGCTAAGAGCTACGATGAAGCTTATGAGTTGAATGAACAGATGGTTGCTAATGAATACCAGAACCCAACTCAGAGACTACCTCAAGGAAAGGTAACTGGAATTCTGGAGGTGGATGCAGCTATTGCTATAGCTGCTCAGCTTAAGGATTTAACGATGAAGGTGGATTCTTTGGCCAATTATGGAGTTAATCAGATCACAAGTATCTGTGAGCTTTATGCGGGCGTGCATGAGACAGAGCAGTGTGCTATATCTAGTGAATCAGCTCAGTTCGTAAGCAACTTTCAGAGGTCACAACAACCAGTTCCAGCCACTTATCATCCCAACAACCGCAAACATCCTAACTTCAGTTGGAGCAACAATCAGAATGCGGTGTAACAGCCTTATCAGCAGTATGCAGCAAAGCAATTCAACCTTTGTGGTTTTTAACAACCGCAATATGCACCAAGACAACAACTCCAACTTCAACAACTACCACTTGGAAGTACAAGTCAATCTAATGAAAAATCTGAATTGGAGGAGTTGAGGCTCATGTGCAAGAGCCAATGGGTTTCTATCAAGACTTTGGAGAATAAAATTGGGCAGATTGCCAATACTTTGTTGTATCGACATCCTGGTACACTCCCTAATGACATAGAAGTTCCAAGGAAGAGGGAAACAATAGAGCAGGTTAAGGCAATTACATTGAGGTTTGGGAAGGTTGCAAGCCCTGAAAAATCTCAAGTTCCAGAATATGAAGTTTTGGCTGAAGAAGATGTGCAAAAGGAAGCAGAAGTGGAATCAAGGAAGAAAACTGTGGAACCCACTCCTCTTGAGGGTAATACAGGGGAGAAACAGGTCTATGCTCCACCTCCTTTTCCTAAGAGGCTACAGAAGCAAAAGTTGGATAAGCAATTTGCTAAGTTTCAGGAGGTGTTCAAGGAACTTCATATCAACATACCTTTCCCTGAAGCTCTTGAATAGATTCCTAGCTATGCGAAGTTTATGAAAGGTATTCTCTCTCGGAAAGTGAAGTTCGATGACTTAGAGACCGTTGCTCTTACGGAGGAATGTAGTGTTGTGCTGCAACATAAATTGCCTCTAAAGCTTAAAGATCCTGGAAGCTTCAATATTCCTTGCACCATCGAAAACTTGTCGTTCAACATGTGTTTATGTGATTTGGGAGCTAGAATCAATATGATGCCTTTGTCTATCTTCAAGGAGTTGTGTTTACCTGATCCAAAGCCTACATATATTGTAACGTCTGGGAAATATTATGTAATTACTTTTATCAATAAATAATTATTATACGATTTTTATGTGAATTTTGGTAAATTATTTGATGATTGATATTAATATTTGGGTGTTTATTTTTGATAAAATTAGGATATTTTAATCTTTAATTATCCAGAATAAAACATAGATAGTTTTGGTATTTTTCTAGTAATATTTGGATTGTTATGTGATTTTATGAGAATTTATAGAAGTAATAATGATTATTTTTACATAATTATAAAATTACTTTTTAGAATCAGAAATCGTCCCACTTTAACCATTTTTGCATTTTTACAACCCAAAACTCTTTCGAAATCTCCTTCCTAACCTAATCTGATAATTCCGAACACTTTTCGTATTTTGACTTTTTCGATCCGGGGTACGGTTTGATCCGTAAGAGTCCCGGTGTGAAATTTTCGATACGCTAATCATTTTATGGATTGATAAAAATCCGTATTCTTAAAAGGCGAGATATTATTACCCTATTTTTGTACAAAGTGTTTTATAAGAGGCTCTATTTTGATATTTATCCAAATCTGGTATGAAATTGGATCTGATATGTAAATGTAATTATGGAAATTATCAAATAAATAAAATACTTGATGGTTCGGTCAGTTGTGCATTGCTTTGTTATCAATTGTTTGTGATTTGTTGGATACGAAGATTATTTGTATAATTAATTATTGAATTGTAGGAATTTATTTTGCTTTTAAAATGATTTTATTGAATATCTATTCTCAAAAATGCTAAAATTATTTCTAAAATTATTTTTGTTACTTTATAATTTTATTTATTATTTTCGGGAATTTATAAAATTTAGAAATCAATATTTTTTAGATTATTTATCTTTAAATGATTTTCTCCTTTCATTTAATTGTAAAATCAATTTTTAATTCCAGAATGTTTCCAAAAATCATGAAATTTTTATTCTACTAACCTTTAAATATTTTGAGAATTTTAAAATTAATTCAAAAAAAAAATTGGCTTTTATTTAACCGCACATCTATTCGTTAATGGGATAAATGTGGACATAAATTAACGAGTCAAATATGAATTAAAAATTTTGAAAATTTTATTTTAATAAATTTTAAATATTTGGGAGATTTTAAGAATTATTTAGGGTTATTTTTAAACTATTCTTATTCTTTTGATGAATTTTTGCACGAGAAATGTACCTTTAAATTCGTAAGTTAATGACAAAATCGGGATAACGACGAACAAAAAAAAAAAAACTTAATCCCCACTCCCCCTGTTCACTCACCGCCTTCTCCTCTCCCTCTCCTCTCTCGATCGATTGCTTTGATCTCTCTCTGTTAATTTCTTTCTTTCTCTTAATTTCTCTCCTCTCCCTCTCTTCCCTCTTCCTCTTCTCCTTCTTTTCTTTTTGTTTCCGTCTGTTCTATTTCTTCCCGGAGTTCCGCCATGCGTGGCTTTTTCCGGTGAGCTTCGTTTCCGGTGTGGTGACTTTGTTGGTTGATTCAGGATTATATATATACAGATATATGCGTACTTGTGTGTGTAGGGGCTGGTGTGGCCGAACTGTGCCGTGCCGCCTGTGTTTTTGTCCTGATCTTGCTTCTTTTCCGGCCACTCTCGCGCGTGAGGCGCGTTTGATGGTGCTCTGTGTCATGTGTTCTGTTTTTGGGTTATTCGCGCGTATGCGCGTGTGGCTTGTTTGATTTCAGAATTTTTGTTATGTGAATTTTTTTTCTGCAGGAAAGTAATTGAATAATATTCGTGAAATAACTAAAAGTCGTGCGGAAAAATTATTAATTATAAATTGGTAGAGTTCATATGGAAATCTGAATCTAACGGGTACCGATGAATTTTATCACCGTCGACGATGAGCCTCTGCGAGCCGACGGTGGACAATGATGATTAATTATGACTCCTAAATTATAAATAAATAAAATGAGTTTGTAAAATTAATTTCGAAACGAAGAAAAAAATATATATATATAAAGTAATACGAATACCAATAATTAATAATTGAATTCGTATCGGTGATTGGGATTGGTACATTGGTTGTGAATTAGATGATTGCATTGTGTTGTGATTGTTGATTGTGATTGACGTCGAATTGATTCGACGGGTAGGCCGATAAACAAAGGGAACGCTGCCGGATTTTTGGAAAATTAATTCCAAAAATACGGGAACGTAACCTATAATTATCGGAGACGTCGAACAAAAGTATATAATTATATTATATAGAACCTAATTGTATGTTGTGACACGATATTTTAAAAATAATCAATTACCTTACTATTTTCAAACCAACAAGTATACGTACTTTCCGAAAATAAATACCGAACCGAACTTCGAAGATGTGAACCATGTTTGCTATGTGTATTTTAATAATACATATAAGTACGAGTCGGGTTATGAAATCGCTTGGGTAGAAATTGTTAGTCACACACACTATAGAAGGGGGTTGAATACAGTGAATACTACAATCAAATCAAATATAAGAACTCAAGTAACAAAACACAGATTTTATTTAACACAATAAACTATGTTACAAAGAACTGTTCTCTCTCAGTGATGAATAAATTATCACGAGAGCTGCTAGGGTTACAATTAATAATAATCTCGATTATGATAACATATATAGTGTAAACCCTATGCCTGTGTTTATATACTACACAGTTACAAGATAATCTTCTAATTGATATCGAATACAATTCTACTTCCTAATATATATCAATCAGTTATCTTTTCTTCCAAGTATTCTATTCCTCATAGAATTCTTCTCCATGCATATCTCTTCTTATGTTTGTCTTGATCTTCTTTCTTTTCAATCAGTCGCCTTCCTTATCTGAACGTATCCTTAAGTCCTGATATTATCTCCTGATAAATATCTCCTGATAACTTAAGTTCTGAAAACTTAAGTTCTGATATCTTAAGTCCTGACTTCAGTATAAGTACTGATTTCCAGTTAAGTACTGATTTGTCCTGTTAAGTAAGATCTGAAAAAATAAACACAAATCATATTAGACATGACATCACAAATATATCTAACAATCTCCCCCAACTTGTAAATTAGCATAATATTCAAGTTTAACAGATATTTAATGATGTCAAAAACATTAAGTACAAATGCATGAGAATTTGACTTGATAACTACAACTTACAGTCCTTGTAGCTTTACCATCCTCAAGGTCTGATAACAGCTTCAGTCTGTATACACTTCAGAATTTAAGCAGTTGTAGATCTTTGACTTGGCTTCAATTTCTGATCTCTTTGATATCAGGA
This sequence comes from Apium graveolens, assembly GCF_009905375.1. Lineage (NCBI taxonomy): Eukaryota > Viridiplantae > Streptophyta > Magnoliopsida > Apiales > Apiaceae > Apium > Apium graveolens. The sequence continues at coordinate 186,356,533 of NC_133649.1, read as the reverse complement.
GTTGTTCTGAGATAGTTCTTCAACAAACATCTCTCAGCATATTCAAGTTCATTGACCATCCTTCTTTTAGCATTCTTCAATTCAACTGTATCTTCACCAGTTTGAAAGATAGCAGCCCTGAGATCATTTATTTTAGCTTTCCTTATATCCTGATCTAGTCTGATGATGTAGGCTTTGTCAGACTCAAGATTGAATTCAAATTCCTTAATACCAGAAAATGTAGTGATGATTTTAGCAGTATTAGGCTTCATTTCAACGATTTCTCCAATGTGAGATCTGTACTTGAGAAAGTATGGGCTGTCAGACTTTACAGAGTAAAGCTTCTTTTGTCTTTGAATATTCGATTTTAAATACCCTGTAGCACCATCTGTTGATTTGTTTTTAACTTGAAGCAGAAATAGAACATGTTCCAGTTCTTCAAAATACTTCAATGAAATTGCATTCTCCCTGATCTGGAATACCCTCCCATCTTTCATAAAGTATAACATGATATCTTCTTTCAAAACAGAGTGGTAAACCATTTGTACAGATTCAAGTTGATTCAATCTCTCAGGAGTTGCTCCTACACCTGGTTCACTTGAGGAAGTTGGATCATTGGTAGTATTTCTTATTCTCTTCTCTTTTGAACTACCCAATCCAGATTTGTCTCTTGCTTCCTTTCCTGTAACAACTCTTGCTTCAAAACCACTTGATATAGTCTTTAAAGGTTGAGTCTGTTGAGCTTTGGTGAATCCTGGTAGTAGCATCTTTGAAGGTTTAACATGAGCAATGTCAGAGGTTTCTTTTCCTTATCTTCTGATATCAAGCCAACTTGAGCTATGTCAGAGGTTGCTTGCTTCACTGTCATATCAGAACTTACTACATCATGACTCTGAACAACTTGAGCCATGTCAGAGGTTGGTTGAGAAATCTTCCTTTTCATCAGAGTAAGACTAACATCTTCATAAATATTTCTTCATCCATGACTGGCATATATACCTTTACAGGTTCATCAACTTTTTCTTTTCCCTTGGATCTTGGATCTACCTCCACTTGTGATTTGGCTTTGGTTGCCTCAGAATTTGTCCTTTTCTTAATCACAATACCCTTAGGTTTTGGAAGTTTCTTTTCAACAACAGAAGCTTTAGATTTGGAGTTGACTTTTTCTGCTTTAAGTCTAGCTTCTTCTTCCTTTAGACTTTCAAAGTCCATTCCAGGATTTTCTTTAAGAAATAATCTCCTTGAAATTTCTTCATCAAGTTCTAGATGTTCACTAGAACTTATCCTTTTACAAGTATCAGAACTTATTCTTCTCCCAGTAACAGAACTTGTTCTTTGTGTAGAAATTTCAGTTGTCTTTGATGAAGATCCTTTACCTTGACCATGACCTCTACCCATTCCAGAGTTTCCCTGGTCATCATTTCCATCATCCTTACCCTTCAGTGATTGAGTAGATTTGCATTTGGACTTAATTACTTTCTCCCCCTTTTTGGTATCAGCAGGTAAAAGAAGAGAGACAAACAATTCCACCGATGATTGGATCTCATTGAGTTGAGTTTGATGAGAAGCTTGATTCTTTAGAATTTCATCAATCTGAGCTTGTTGCTTATCCTGAGTTTTTTCAATATACCAAATTCTGTCCAAGGCTGGCTTGAAAAATCTGTTCTTTTCCAATTTTATATTTATATCTTGCTGAATCAAAGATTCTTGAATTTTATTCACCTTGTCATGAGTTATTGAGTGTTGACCTTGAAGGTGCCTAGTACTCATTACAGTAACTCTCAGCTGTGCCTTGAAATCATCATTTATCAGCATTTCATCAGCTTTGGCAAGGTGCTCAACAAGAATTTTTTCAGTAGGAACAAAACTAACTGAGTGCCATTCCTTAGACCGCTCATTTCCTCTAGGAGTTTCACTCCAAGGTACTGGTGCATCCTCTCTAACAAACTTCTTGATCAAATTAGCTTTATATGGAGCTTGTTGATGTGCATGTCCTGATGGACCAGCTGCATCAGCATCTACGTTTACAGCAGCTTCACCAGTAAGTTCAACATTATCAGCATCAGAACTTATAGAGCCTGCAACATTAACATCCTCTGATAAAATAATAGTATGTGAGACTATAGAGGCTTCAACATCATCCTCTAAGTTCTGATCTGCAACTAAGTTCTGATCAACAGCCAAATCTTGATGCCCACCTAAAATCTGATTTTCATCATCCAGATTCAGAAGTGGTCTAGTTGGAATATCTTCATTGAAATCAGCATCTAGAATTGGTGTTGTTGGTGGAGTGAGTTGAGTTGGTGGAGCTTCCAAGTACAGAACCTCAGGCACAATCAAGTTATGAATATCAATTTTAGCACTTGTACCTGGGTCTTCAGTATACTGGATCAATTATAGGAAACACAGGAGGTGTAGATACTTGCTCTGGAATATCCTCTTGCTCTTGAATAGGAGACTTTGGAGCTTGAGTAAAGTCTGATTCAGCTGTGGGAAGTAATTGAATTACTATAGGTTTAGTTGGGATCAGAGATTCCTGACCCCCTTCCTTTGCTACTGCTTCCAGAATTTCTTCAGAGTGGGATGATACACTTACAGCCCTCCTGGCTCTTTGCTTTTTAAGTCTCTTTGCAGAGTTAGAGACTTTGGGAGCTTCATCATCAGAATTTAGCTTTCTAAGCCTTTTGAGGGGCCTAGAACTCCCAGTTTCAGTATCTTTCTGAGAAGAGATCTTCTCAGCTTCTACAACAACAGGTTCTGATATTGGAACCTGTTCCTCATTGTCTGACTCATCTCTCAGTACAATTATCCTTCTCTTCTATTGAAACTGAGGTACTATCTTAGTCCTCTTGAATTTGAAAGATAAAGGCTTCACAGAATGTGCTGAAGGTTGAGGTTGAGATGACTGTGTTGGTTTGAAATATGTCATGATGGAGGGTTGAGTAGGTTGAGGTTGAGAATTTTGAGGTTGGTGAGAGATGGTAGGTTCTGATGGTTGTTGAGTTGGATGTGGTGTGTTGGTGGGTTGAACATCAGGGTAAACAAATGTGTATGTTTGTGGATCAGCATTTACCAAGATTTGTTTTACTGACTGAGGAATCTGTAAGGGCCTCTGCACTTGTTTCTTAATGTCAGCATTTAACAAATTATTTAAAGCCCTTTTTGCAAGCTTAAAGGGTGGAATTAAAGTACTGGCTAATTGGGGTTCATCAGCACAACAAAAAGTTTATATAAGCTAACAGAATTTAGCAAAGTATACTACATTCCTATCCTCTGTCATCCTATCCCCTATAAAACCTAGCACAACACTTGCAAAATCAAAATGTGTTTGATGAATAAGGGCATACCTGATTTGCTGACTCGTGATGGGAATAGCATCAAAGTTGGAGCATTTATTGGCGAATGCCTTAGTGATAAAATCAAAGAAAAAGCTCCATTCCTTTATGATATTTGCTCTTTTTAGTTGACCCAGCTTTTCCAAACTTTTCTCATAGCCCAGACTGGCCATAAGCTGCTGTAAGACAGGATCCTCCACTGTTGAGAATGTGCAACCTTCAGGTAAGTGGAGAGCTTTACGAACTGCTCCAGGATTAACCACATGCTCGACATCTCCTAATTTGAAAACAATGCTTGGAGTACCAGTAGCACCACCATCATCAAAAAGCCTAGTTCTCCAAAATGTCAGCACTTGTTGGCTTGAAATAGTTTGAGGTTGGGTCAAAGCATACCCAATCTCACTATGAGCTAATAAATCTTGCACAAAGTGTAGATCTAATGGAACTTCAGCCTTGGTCAGGATTGCATCATTATTATTTGGGACAAACTTGGCTCCATCAACAATCAAATCCTTGGGCGCCATCAGAAATAAGTGAGAAGTTAGAGTGCCTGTAAGGTGTTTGAGAAAATGTCTGTAAAGAAAACTGTCAGAAAATGTGAGAGAGAATAAGAAAAGAGAGAGAGTAGAATAAAAATGAAAATAAAAGATTTGAAATCTTTTATCTCTTTTACTTAGACACCCCACGTGACAACAGTTAATAAGAAGTGGAACAGACCTTTACACCTGTCAGACATGCAGCAGTTAAGGCAAAACTTAATGGGCACGGTAAATAAGTAATAATTACATTGCACGTTCAGTTTTAAAAAAAACTGTTCCCGCTAAACAAATGATTATTACTGCTTTAACTCACATAAACCAATATTCTGAGAAAATATGACCGTTCAAGTAATGACCAAAAATAAACCAAGTAAATAAATACTGCCATGTTAGCATCAGAACTTGATTATTATCAGGATTTAAAAGTCATCAGAATATGGCTCCTTAACTCGAAAAGCGAATGTTTATTCCTGTTTTTCTTCACACAAATACTGATATGGGTATATCAGAACTTAATCATCAGAACTTCCATCAGAACTTGTCCTCAGAATTTATGCAACTGACAGTTAAACTGTTCATCAAAAATAACATTTATCACCACAGTAATTTTCATCATTCATATGGAGTGTAAGTGTGTGCAATAAGCTAAATATCAGACAAAAAGTAAAGTCTGATTCACTTCAGTATATCTTAGAAATAAGGCATAACTAAGAACTTTGCTTAAAAACTGTCATTGGTCTGAAGCCTACTATAGAATGAGTTCATGCATGAGTCCACCTCAACTGTTTTGTGCTCATTTTATGCATCATTTGAAATTCCTTTTTACAGTGGCTTCTCAGTGTAAGTGAGTCACAACTGCTTATCAGAATTTATGCTATTATCAGAGTATTTCTCCAGTAATCAGAGAATGTGAAAAGTCACCAAGAAAATTTTATTTTGCTTTTCTAATGCATATTACTTAATACCAGCACTGTACTTGGGTCTTCCCTTCCACATATATTTTTTTCTAGATCTCAAAGGAGTACCTGATATTTATTTATTTTCTTTTCTTTTTCTTTTGATAAGTGAGGCTTATCAACACTTAGTACATGCATCAGATTTACTAACATCAGAACTTAACAAATAAGAAGAACTATTTTAGTTTTTGACTTAGTAATAAGATACACAAAGTAAACTTTAACCAAGCTCAGTATCAAAATTTGCTTGTGTTAAAAGATTTCCACATAAACAATTACTTCAAACATGGGATTATTAGTATATTAAAGACTACTAGGTCAGCATCTAGCACAATTATCCTCATTGGATTGAATAGTCACAGAAACATTCATATCACTATCAGAGTTTAGAAATTCACATCAGAAAACAATCAGCACTGAGAAAATTTCAATTTAAGCACAAAATACACAAAGATAGTAATATCTGTAAATACTGATCATAAAGTCTGATGTATCAGAACATAAACTAAGCAGATTTTGAGAAAGAACCTGAAACCATTCCAAGTTCAATTACCTATCTTGTAAAAGTAGCTTCACATAGTGGTTTTGTGAAGATATCTGCTAGTTGTTGATCTGTTGGAACAAAATGCAATTCCACTGTACCTTCATCCACATGTTCCCTTATGAAGTGGTACCTTATGCTGATGTGTTTTGTCATTGAGTGTTGAACTAGATTACCTGTCATAGCAATAGCACTTTGATTATCACAGTAAATAGGGATTTTAGAATATATTAACCCATAATCCAGTAACTGATTCTTCATCCAAAGAATCTGTGCACAACAGCTTCCTGCAACAATGTATTCTGCTTCTGCAGTTGATATAACGACTCGTGTATTTCTATTTTATTTCTAATATTTGGAAGTGTAATAAAAGTTTAAGTAAATAAAAAAAGGGGTGTGTATTTATTTTTGGCAGCGGTTACTGGTTGTTATTTGATTATTTATGATTTGTTGATATGTGGATTGGAATTTTTTTTTATTTATTGGTGAGTCATATGATTTTATTTCGCTTGTAAAAGTAATTTTATTATAATTTTAATTCCAAAAATATTTGGATTGTCTTTAAAATTGTTTTCTAATTTTAAAATTTCAATAATTATTTTTAGGACTTTATAAAATTGAGAAATCAATATTTCGTTAATTATTCATTTTTTAAATGATTTTATGAGTGTGTTAAATGCTAAAATCCATATTTAATTATGGGAATCTTTAAAATTATAAAACTTATATTTTATTAAATTCATATTATTCTGAGAATTTTAAAATTATTTTGGAAATTTTCGGAAGTCGTTTTAACCGCGCATTGTTTCGTTATTTGTTAAAAAGCGGACATAAAGTGTGTTTTAAAAATTATGTTAAAATTTCGGAAGTTACATTTTTATTCTCTTCAGGATATTTATAATATATTAAGATGATCTTCATAATTTTTCTGGGATCGTTTTAAATGTCACGGCGGTTCAATAAGTGCAATTTTCGGCCCCGGATAATATTTGGACACGTGTCAATAAAATGACACGTATCCTTTAATTTGTAATACGTGTTGTGCAGCGGTGTTAATGAAAAAAAAATAATAAAAAAACCCTGTACCCCCCTCGTTGCATACGCGCCTCACATTTCTCTTCTTCTCTTGGCTGCTCTTTGATTTCCTTGTTCGTCTCTCCTGTTTCTCTTAATTCTCTTTCGTTCCTCCTCTCCTCTCTTCGTTTCGCCTGCCTGGCTGTGTCAGTTCGCCGGTGCTGCGACTTTTCCGGTGTGTACTGGTAGTTCTGTTCGGTTGCATGTATACATATATATATGTTGTGCTTGTATGTGTGTTTGTTGGTGTGTGAATTGATTCCTATGGTTCTTGTTCCTCTGTTGTGCCGCCTGGTTTTGGCCGTATTCCGACCTTCTTGTTTGTTCTGGTGGCGCGTGTAGCCACCGTACCTGTCTGTTGATTTCTTTTTGCAAATTGTTAATTCTGGAATTTTAAATTAACTTTACTTTAATTTCCGCAGGAGATTAATTTTGAGTAATATTCGTGAAATGAATATCTCGTGTGGGAAATATTTTTGGATAATCGGTGGAATTTATTTGGATACCCGAATATTTTCGGGCACCAATAAATTTTGCCGCCGTACTGCGATGACTCGTTACGAGTGGACGGTGGACGGTGATGACGATGTTCTGAGTCCTAAATTTTATAAATAAATAAAATGATTATGTAAAATATTTTCGGACTTAAATAATTAGTTGTGATTGGTGTTGTGACGTAAGTTGTATAAATGAGGAAGTAATATTATGGATTGTGTGATTGAGGACGTCGATTGTAATAGACGGGTAGTCGTATAATAAATAAGATGTTGTCAAAATTTCCTAAAAATATATATTCGAAAATGTACATAATTATATTCTACGTATTACCCCTAACAATATTTTCGACTACGTGACTATGTGATTACGAGTTTAAGTATATAGTAATAATACGAGTCGGGTTATCGGATTAAGTTGTTAGAATTTGAGGATATCAAGCATGTCAGTGTTAATGATTAGGGTATTCAGTATTTGTAAATTCCGAGCGAGTTTTCCAGGATTAAAGTCAGCGTGACAGCTACTTAGGGTTTTGTAAAGCGTCGCAAGGCAAGTACCCTTGAACTAATCTTTTATAGTTCAGTATATATGAATAGTTGTTTATTTAAAATTGATACTGGAACAGAACGTTTTGAGTTACGTATTCCCCGTATTTAAATATGTTTTGTTAATTGAGGTTTTGGGGTAAAAGTAACTTCTGAAAATGCCTATCCTTAGATTATGATTAAAATTAAAAAGGGATTTTAGAATGTGTGCTGTAATGTTTTAAAAAGAGATAGGTGTAAATGGTTTTGGAAACTGGATAAAAATAAATCAGATATTGGATGGTCAGTTGGCGTAAGAAGTCCGTTATTAGGTAACGGCCCAGCATGGTTTCGTAAGAGGCTAAGTCGGATGCGCGCACTGGATTGTTAAATTTGGTTATGCATCATGGGTGGACCCAAATAAATAGGGAAGGGAATATTTAATTGTGACCGCATTCTCCTGATGCATAAAACTGTTGCTACCCGGGGGCACAATTTTCATATAAAACCTTTTTGTTGTGTTTCAGGAGAATGCCTCCCAAGAAAAATTTCCCGTCCAATTCCTCCAGTAGAAACTCTGAAGGGGGCCGAGTCATGGATGGATTACTAGATTTGTTGCGCCAACAATCTAATCAGATGGCTCAGCAGCAAGAATAATTCCAGCAGCAGCAACAGCAATTCCTACAACAGCAGCAACAACATCAACAATTTATACAACAACATCAACAAATCCAACAATAGTTACAGCTGCAACATCAACCCCAGCCAAGAGAACCGAACCAGACGGTTAGTTTCAAGTCTTTTCAGTCAGTTAAACCCCTAGAGTTTAAGGGCGAGGTAGACCCGATTGCTGCTAGAATTTGGCTTAAAGAAATGGAGAAAGCCTTCACCCTTACTCAAGTAAGTGATGATTCTAAATCAGATTATGCTAGTTATTTTCTGAAAGGTGAAGCAAGTTTTTGGTGGGAATCGGCATGTTCCTTAGAAGGAGAAGGCCCTGCTTCTTGGGCTAGATTCACGGAGCTGTTCCTAGAAAAGTACTTTCCAGATTGTCTACAGAGTCAGTTGGAAGTAGAGTTTTTGGAATTGAAGCAGGGAGAAAGGAGCGTGGCTGAGTATGAGGCCAAGTTTACAGAGTTGGCTCGACTAGCCCCTGGATATGTAAACACTGAGATTCAGAAAGCTAGGAGATTTCAGCAAGGACTAAAGCCGGAAGTTCATAGCGGAGTGGTGGCCTTGCAACTTAAGACGTATACCTCTGTAGTTCAAGCCGCCCTGGTGATATAGAGTGATCAGAAGTTGGCCTCCAAGGAAAGGAGTGATCGGAAAAGAAAGTTTGAAAGTGGTACAGCTAATGCTAACCAGGAAGAGTCCAGTTAGAAGTTCCCAAGGAAGTTTGGTCGGAATAAGAATCGGATATTTAGAAGGCAAGGCATGGCTCAAACAAATTCAGGTGTTACTTCAGTTGCCTCCGCCCCAGTCCAGTCAACCAGGCCAGTTGTGGATTGTAAGTTATGTGGTAAAAAGCATAGTGGTCTGTGTCGGAAGGATGTCCAGTGTTTTAAATGCGATAAAAAGGGTCATTATGCGTCAGAATATAACCCAGGAAATGTCGGAGTCACATGCTTCAGGTGTGGTAAGGTTGGGCACATCTCCAGAAACTGCAAGACGGCTACTCAGAGTAATGTAGGAGGTAATGAATCTCGAGGACCAGCAACTAGTACAACGAGAGCCAGAACCTTTAAAATGACCAAGAAATCTAATGCTCAAGATTCAGATGTGATTGCAGGTACGCTTTCTTTAAATTCCGTGCCTGTTAAAGTTTTATTTGATTCGGGAGCCTCTAAGTCCTTTATATCTAAAGAATGTGTAAGTAAAATGAATTTGATGTTGGAAAATTTAGATGAGCCCTTATCGATAGAAGTAGCTAATCAGGATAAAGTTTCAGTAAACCAGTTTTGCCCTAGATGTCAAATAGAAATTTGTGGGCATTTCTTTTTGGTGGATCTAATACCTTTTCAGTTAGGAGAGTTTGATATAATTTTAGGAATGGATTAGTTGTCTCGACATAAGGCAAATATTGATTGTAAGAAAAAGAAAGTTTTGTTATACTCAGAAGACAACAAAAGGATGGTTTATCAAGGACAAAAACAGGACAAACAGTTTCTTTCTATCTTGGAAGCAAAGAGGTTATTAAGACAAGGTTGTGAAGCATACTTAGCTCATGTTGTGGACACTGAGAAAAGAATACCCAAATTGAAGAAGATTCCGGTAGTTAATGAATTTTCAGATGTGTTTCCAGACGAGTTACCAGGATTACCACCAGATCGGGAGATTGAGTTTTCTATTGATTTGATTCCGGGAGCAGAACCAGTTTCAAAGGCACCTTACCGTATGGCCCCAGTAGAAATGAAAGAACTAGCTAAACAACTTCAGGAACTTTTGGATAAAGGGATAATCAGACCAAGTGTATCTCCGTGGGGTGCGCCAGTATTGTTTGTGAAAAAGAAATATGGAAGCATGAGATTGTGTATTGACTATCGAGAATTGAATAAGTTAACCATCAAGAATAAGTACCCCCTACCCAGGATTGATGATTTATTTGATCAACTGAAGGAAGCATGTTGTTTTTCCAAGATTGACTTAAGATCGGGCTATCGTCAGTTGAAGATCAAGCCTGAAGATATACCAAAGACTGCTTTTTGAACCAGATATGGCCATTACGAGTTTCTAGTGATGTCCTTCGGGTTGACTAATGCGCCAGCAGCTTTTATGGATTTAATGAACCGGGGGTACAAGGAGTACTTGGATAAGTTTGTTATTGTATTTATTGATGACATCCTCATCTATTCAAAGACTAAATACGACCATGCCAGACATCTAAGGATTGCATTACAAAGGTTGAGAGAAAAACAATTATATGCTAAGTTCTCAAAGTGTGAAGAGAGTTTCCAAGAGTTAAAATGAAGACTAGTGACGGCTCCAGTGTTAGCATTGCCAGATGAGATGGGAAACTTTGTAATTTATAGTGATGCTTCTTTGAAAGGATTGGGATGTGTGCTAATGCAGCATGACAAGGTAATTGCGTATGCCTCTAGACATCTAAAGCCTCACGAGCAGAAATATCCAGTTCATGACCTTGAATTGGCGGCTATAGTATTTGCTTTAAAGTTATGGCGTCACTATTTGTATGGAGAAAGATGCGATATTTACACAGATCATAAGAGCCTGAAGTATATATTCACGCAGAAAGATTTGAACATGAGACAGAGAAGATGGTTGGAGTTAATTAAGGACTATGATTGTTCGATTAATTATCACCCAGGTAAAGCCAATGTAGTGGCTGATGCCTTGAGTAGGAAGGAAAGGCTGAATATGGTTAAGATTGAGGAAGAATTGGCACGAGACTTGGAAAGAATGGAAATTGAAGTTCGAATACTTAATGAAAGTCAGGAGCAACTATATGAAGTTACTTTCCAGCCAGCATTCCTGGAAAAGATCAAAAGGTGTCAAGAAGGAGTTATGGAACAAGAGTTGGATACTTTGAGAGGAGAAGAGTTATGTACTCAAAAAGATAGTCAAGGTTTGTATAGATTTTCGTCCAGAGTTTGGATTCCTAATGTAACGGAATTGAAGAATGAAGTATTATAGGAAGCTCATAACTCTAGGTTTTCCATCCACCCTGGTAGTACCAAGATGTACCAGGATTTGAAGAGAAATTTTTTGTGGCCAAGAATGAAGAAGGATATTGCCAATTGGGTAAGTAAGTGTCAAGTGTGTGAAATGGTGAAAGCAGAGCATCAACGACCGAGTGGATTGTTACAACCTTTGGAGATTCCCCAGTGGAAATGGGAAGAGATTGCTATGGATTTTGTAGTGGGATTGCCAAAGACGAGAACGAATCATGATGCTATTTGGGTAATCATTGATAGGTTGACTAAGTTGGCGCATTTCCTTCCGACCAATGAAAAGTATTCATTGGAAAAGCTAGTTAAGTTATACTTGGATGAGATAGTTACCAAACATGGGGTTCATGTTTCTATAGTGTCGGATCGAGACCCGAGATTTAATTCCAGGTTCTGGACTAAATTCCAAGAGTGCTTGGGAACAAAATTGAATATGAGCACCGCTTATCATCCTCAAACAGATGGCCAAAGTGAGAGGACGATTTAGACCATAGAGGATATGTTGATAGTCTTTGTTCTAGATTTTAAGGGTAATTGGGATGAGCACCTACCTTTGATTGAGTTCTCGTATAATAACAGCTATCATGCTAGTATAGGGATGCCACCTTACGAAGCTTTGTATGGACGAAAGTGTAGATCACCATTGTATTGGGATGAGGTAGGAGAAAAGAAAGTGTTAGGCCTTGAGTTGGTTCAGCAGACCAAAGATGCCATAGTGTTGATTCGGAAAAGATTGGAAGCAGCTAAAGATAGACAAAGAAAATACGCAGATTTGCATAGGAAAGATATGGACTTTGAGATAGGGGCTCTGGTGTTACTAAAAGTATCACCTTGGAAAGGGTTAGTACGATTTGGTCAGAAGGGTAAACTTAGCCCTAGATTCATAGGACCCTTTGAGGTTTTGAAGAAAGTGGGAAATGTCGCTTATGAGATAGCGTTACCACCGCAGTGGCAACACATTCATAATGTGTTCCACGTGTCTATATTGAAGCCCTATGTCCCTGATTCGAATCAAGTCATAGAATACGAACTGAGTGAGCTTCAACCAGATTTGTCTTATGTGGAACAACCGGTCCAAATCCTAGACCGTAGGGAACGAGTCCTTAGAAATAAATCAATTCCTATAGTAAAAGTTTTGTGGAGAAATCCTCGAGTAGAAGAGTCTACCTGGGAATTAGAGTCAGACATGCTTGATAAATATCCTCATTTGTTTAGTTGAGTTAGATTCTGGGGACAAAATCTTTTTAAGTGGGAAAGGATATAACGACTCGTGTATTTCTATTTTATTTCTAATATTTGGAAGTGTAATAAAAGTTTAAGTAAATAAAAAAAAGGGGTGTGTATTTATTTTTGGCAGCGGTTACTGGTTGTTATTTGATTATTTATGATTTGTTGATATATGGATTGGAATTTTTTTTATTTATTGGTGAGTCATATGATTTTATTTCGCTTGTAAAAGTAATTTTATTGTAATTTTAATTCCATAAATATTTGGATTGTCTCTAAAATTTGTTTTCTAATTTTATAATTTCAATAATTATTTTTAGGACTTTATAAAATTGAGAAATCAATAATTCGTTAATTATTCATTTTTTAAATGATTTTATGAGTGTGTTTAATGCTAAAATCCATATTTAATTATTAAAAACTTTAAAAATTATGAAACTTATATTTTATTAAATTCTTATTATTCTGAGAATTTTAAAATTATTTTGGAAATTTTCGGAAGTCGTTTTAACCGCGCGTTGTTTCGTTATTTGTTAAAAAGCGGGCATAAAGTGTGTTTTAAAAATTATTTTAAAATTTCAGAAGTTACATTTTTATTCTCTTCAGGATATTTATAATATATTAAGATGATCTTCATAATTTTTCTGGGATCGTTTTAAATGTCGCGGCGGTTCAATAAGTGCAATTTTCGGCCCCAGATAATATTTGGACACGTGTCAATGAATTGACACGAATCCTTTAATTTGTAATACGTGTTGTGCAGCGGTGTTAGATAAAAAAAATAATAAAAAAACCCTGTACCCCCCTCCCTGTTGCATACGCGCCTCACATTTCTCTTCTTCTCTTGGCTGCTCTTTGATTTCCTTGTTCGTCTCTCCTGTTTCTCTTAATTCTCTTTCGTTCCTCCTCTCATCTCTTCGTTTCGCCTGCCTGGCTGTGTCAGTTCGCCGGCGCTGCGACTTTTCCGGTGTGTGCTGGTAGTTCAGTTCGGTTGCATGTATACATATATATATGTTATGCTTGTATGTGTGTTTGTTGGTGTGTGAATTGATTCCTATGGTTCTTGTTCCTCTGTTGTGCCGCCTGGTTTTGGCCGTATTCCGGCCGTCTTGTTTGTTCTGGTGGCGCGTGTAGCCACCGTACCTGTCTGTTGATTTCTTTTTGCAGATTGTTAATTCTGGAATTTTAAATTAAATTTACTTTAATTTCCGCAGGAGATTAATTTTGAGTAATATTCGTGAAATGAATATCTCGTGTGAGAAATATTTTCGGATAATCGGTGGAATTTATTTGGATACCCGAATATTTTCGGGCACCAATAAATTTTGCCGCCGTACCGCGATGACTCGTTACGAGCGGACGGTGGACGGTGATGACGATGTTCTAAGTCCTAAATTTTATAAATAAATAAAATGATTATGTAAAATATTTTCGGACTTAAATAATTAGTTGTGATTGGTGTTGGGACGTAAGTTGTATAAATGAGGAAGTAATATTGTGGATTGTGTGATTGAGGACGTCGATTGTAATCGACGGGTAGTCGTATAATAAATAAGATGTTGTCAAAATTTCCTAAAAATATATATTCAAAAATGTACATAATTATATTCTACGTATTACCCCTAACAATATTTTCGGCTACGTGACTATGTGATTACGAGTTTAAGTGTATAGTAATAATACGAGTCGGGTTATCGGATTGCGTTGTTAGAATTTGAGGATATCAAGCATGTCGGTGTTAATGATTAGGGTATTCTGTATTTGTAGATTCCAGCGAGTTTTCCAGGATTAAAGTCAGCGTGATAGGTACTTTGGGTTTTGTAAAGCGTCGCAAGGCAAGTACCCTTGAACTAATCTTTTACAGTTCAATATATATGAATAGTTGTTTATTTAAAATAGATACTGGAACATAACGTTTTAAGTTATGTATTCCCCGTATTTAAATATGTTTTGTTAATTGAGGTTTTGGGGAAAAAGTAACTTCGGAAAATGCCTATCCCTAGATTATGATTAAAATTAAAAAGGGATTTTAGAATGTGTGTTGTAATGTTTTAAAAAGAGATAGATGTAAATGGTTTTGGAAACTGGATAAAAATAAATCAAATATTGGATGGTCAGTTGGCATAAGAGGTCCGTTATTAGGTAACAGCCCAGCATGGTTGCGTAAGAGGCTAAGTCGGATCCGCGCACTGGTAGGCCGCTTAGTCCAGCTTGATAGAGACCTAGCTAGTCTCTGAGTTCCGGAACGAAATTTGTGGTGGGATAGACTGATCAGCTGTCCCTAGAATTCATCCTCTTTTATATATCTGATAAAGTTGGAATAGTTTATAGTCCCCGTAACGGGACCGATGATTTATTGGTCCAGCAATGGACAGTGGTTTTGGAAAAGAAATAGCATGCTAAAATTGAACTCTGGTATTTTTACACAGCACACTACAGATGATGTTATTTTGCAGAGCATGCTAGTTTTGATATCCAGTTTATACTTGTTTTACAGATTTCTCGTATATCAGTTGATATCTGTTCCTATATTGTTTTATACAATCTGTTACTGGTTATTCATATAGAGGTACTGTTGAGCAATGGATTGCTCACCCTTGCAGCTTGTTTTGTATTTATTTATTGCAAATGTCTAGAAAACCAGGTCAGCATAGAGTGTCAGCCTCCGGTCCCGGCTCCTCCGAGGTAGTTTGTATCTGGCCCTAAGGTCTGATGAGTTGCTGTAATAAGTGAGAGTGTCTGGTTTTGATTAAGTAGTGTGTGTGTTGTAACCTAAATAATACTTGAACCTGTTTCGGCTCCTGGTTGGGGTCGTGTATTATAATAAAGTTTATTTAGCAATTTTTGTTATAATTTATCATATTTTTGGTGACGTCAGCCCCTGACCCCGGGTTTGAGGCTGTCACAGTTGATGTGGAAATTGACTTTTGTTTCTTGCTAAACCAAAAACTAATCTGCCTCCAAGAAATTGGCAGCTTCCACTTGTGCTTTTCCTGTCAATTTTGCATCCTACAAAATCTGCATCTGAGTAACCTATTAGCTTAAATTCTGATTCTCTAGGATACCACAATCCCAGATCAGCTGTACCCTTAAGGTACTTGAAAATTCTTTTCACAGCTGTTAAGTGAGGTTCTCTTGGATCTGCTTGAAATATTGCACAAAGACAGGTAACATACATGATATCAGGTCTACTTGCAGTTAGATAAAGTAGTGAGCCAATCATACCTCTGTAATCAGTAATATCTCTTGATGTACCAGTATCTTTATCCAATTTTGTTGCAATGGCCATAGGAGTGGATGCACTTGAACAGTCTTGCATTCCAAATTTCTTCAACAAATTTCGGGTGTACTTATATTGACAAATAAAAGTTCCTTCTTCATTCTGCTTGACTTGAAGGCCCAGAAAATAGCTAAGTTCTCCCATCATACTCATTTGATGTATTGACTGCATTAGCTTGGCAAACCTTTTACAAAGTCTGTCATTTGTAGAACCAAAAATGACATCATCAACATATATCTGCACCAAAAGTAAGTACTTTCCATGGTTGAGATAAAACAATGTTTTGTCAATAGTCCCTCTGTTAAATCTATTTTCTAGAAGAAACTGAGCTAATGTCTCATACCATGCTCTTAGAGCTTGCTTAAGGCCATAAAGTGCTTTATCAAGTCTGGAGACATGATGAGGAAATTTTGAATCTACAAAACCGGGAGGTTGTTCAACATATACTTCTTCTTCTAATTCTCCATTCAGAAAATCACTTTTTACATCCATTTGAAAGACTGTAAACTTTTTGTGAGCAACATAAGCCAAAAATATCCTTATGGCTTCCAATCTAGCAACTGGTGCAAAGGTTTCATCATAATCAATTCCCTCTTGTTGAGAATATCCTTTTGTAACTAGCCTTGCTTTATTCCTTGTAATTATGCCATCACTATCAGTTTTGTTTCTGAACACCCACTTTGTTCCAACAACATATCTGTTCTTTGGTCTTGGCACTAGGGTCCAGACTTTATTTCTTTCAAATTCATTTAACTCTTCCTATATTGCTTGCACCCAATCAGCATCTTGAAGAGCTTCTTCCACTTTCTTTGGTTCAGTCTGAGAAAGAAAAGAGTGATAGAGACATTCATTTGATGTTGCTGTTCTAGTTCTTATACCTGCTTTAGGATCTCCAATAATCAAGTCAGGTGTATGTGCTTTAGTCCACTTCCTTGCAGATGGAAGGTTATCTCTAGAACTGGATGCTCCCCCATGATCCATGCTGTCTCCATCAACATTTTCTAATGCTCCCCCTGAAATTATGCTCTCTGAGTTGGATCCTTCAGAATTTGAGTTTCCAGAATTATCAGAACTTGAGTTTCCAGAATAATCAGAACTTGGCACATCAGAACTTGATGAATCAGAACTTGAAGAGCCTGTTCTAGATTCTGATGCTTCTTGAGATATGGTTAGATCTTCTATATGCCCCCCTGCACAGGTGCATTTTCCTTTGGCATAGTCACCACAGTTTCAATAACATCAGAGTTTAACCCATCAGAGTTTGCAGTATCAGGATTTAGACTGTTAGGATTTAGACTATCAGGATTTACAGAATCAGAATTTAAAACTGCATTCTCAAATCTCAGCTGATCATGATCATTGAAATTTTCATGTCCAGTAATCTTCTTATCATCAAAAGAGACATTGATAGATTCCATGACAACCCTTGTTCTTAAATTGTAGACTCTGAAGGTTTGTGGAAAGTGGATATCCAACAAAAATTCCTTCATCAGCTTTTAGATCAAATTTGGATAGCTGTTCAAGATGAGTCTTAAGAACAAAACACTTGCATCCAAATACATGAAAATACTTCAAATTTGGCTTCTTTTTCTTCACCATCTCATATGGTGTCTTTCCATGCTTGTTGATAAGTGTTGCATTCTGAGTAAAACAAGTAGTCTACACAGCTTCAGCCCAAAAATAGGTTGGTAACTTTGCTTCATCAAGCATAGTTCGTGCAGCTTCAATAAGAGTTCTATTCTTTCTTTCAACAACTCCATTTTGCTGTGGAGTTCCAGGAGCAGAAAATTCCTGCTTGATTCCTTGGTCTTTGCAGAACTCTTCCATAATCAAATTCTTAAACTCAGTGCCATTATCACTTCTTATGATTTTCACAGAGTCTTTGACCAATTTATCCAGTTGTTTGACATGATCAATCAAGATAGATGCAGTTTCACTTTTTGTGTGCAAGAAATACACCCATGTATATCTGGTGAACTCATCCACTATGAATATCGCATATTTCTTCTTTGCAATAGACATGACATTCACTGGACCAAATAAATCAACATGTAGTAGGTGATAAGGCTCAAGAATTGAAGATTCAGTCTTGCTCTTGAATGAAGATTTTCTTTGTTTTGCCTTTTGACATGAATTACAAAGGCCATCAGGAGCAAATACTGATTTTGGCAGTCCTCTCACAAGATCTTTCTTGACTAGTTCATTTATATTGTTAAAATTTAAAAGAGAGAGTTTCTTGTGCCAATTCCAGCTTTCTTCAATTGATGCTCTACTTAACAGACAGATTGCAGAACCATCAGTACTTGTTGAAAGCTTGGCTTCATAAATGTTACCATGGTTGTATCCTTTCAAAACAACTTTGCCTGTAGATTTGCTTACAACTTCACAGTGTTATTCAAAGAAATCCACATGATAACCTCTGTCACAGATTTGACTAACACTCAGCAAATTGTGTTTAAGTCCTGAGACTAGAGCTACTTTTTCAATGAAGACATTCCCAAGATTGATATTGCCATATTCTAGAGTTTTTCCCATGTTGCCATCTCCATAAGAAACACCTGGGCCAGCTTTCTCCATAAAGTCTGATAGCAGGGCTTTATTTCCAGTCATATGTCCTGAACATCCACTGTCCAGAACTAGGATTTTTTTTCCTGTTGCCCTGCAATCACAAAGACCACTAATGATTAGTTTTAAGGACCCAAACTTGCTTGGATCCTTTGGCCTTATTAAGTTTGTTAACATTTGTAGCAGATTTAGCATCAGAATTTATGTTAACAGTTTTCTTATCAGAATTTGCAATATCAGACTTTGCATCAGAACTTACACTAGAAGGAATAATGCTAACTTTCTTTAAAGATGGTTTTATTTGATAATAATCATAGTACAAACTATGATATTCCGTACAAGTATAAATGGAATGCCATAAACTACCACAATAAAAACAAGGATTTTGTGGCCTATATCTAACAGACTGACTCTTAACTCCTGATTTTGAAGGTAAGGAGTTTATGTTCTTATTCTTCCTGTAAAAAGAAGCCAGATGGTTAGAATTTTCACAGTTATAACATTTCTTTCTAGGAGCATTAGGAACAGGCTTATAATCATTGCTTTTATTTACACCTTCCTTTCCATTCCAATTTTTCCTAGGTGGCTTTACCTTGTTTACATTCTTAACATCTTTCAGCTTATGCTTAAGCTGCTTTTTTGTCATTAAGCCTATGTTAACTTCAGTTGGCTTATCCTGTTTTGGTTTGTCAGAAGTTAATTTCTCTTTAACTTTTGATTTATCAATATCAGACTTTACAGGTACAAACTTAACAGGATTTACCTTTGGCTTTTGTTTAACAACTATAGGCTCAATTTCTACAGTTCTTTTATCATTTCCATAACCTAACCCCTCTTTCCAGTTTCCACTACTTAACAAATTCTGAGTTGTTCTTCCAGAGTTAGTCCAAGTCCTGATAATCTCTCTTTCCTTTTCTAACTCAGTTTTTAGAGATTCATTCATTTTAAGAACTTCATCTCTAACATAGAAAGCATCATCTCTATCTTTTTGAGTTTGATGGAACATAACTAACTCTTTTTCTAAATAATCATTCCTCTTTTTATAAGCAAGATTTTCAGAAGTTAATCTTTCACATGTTAAAGTTTGATCCCTATAACTAATGAACATGGTTTTAAGATATCTTCTCAACTCAGTAATATCATCAGTATGAAAAGCATAAGTTGTTTGAGGTACCTTTAACTCAGCAGCTTCAGAATTGCTATCAGCATTTGCCATCAAGGCATAGTTCACCTCACTTTCAGAATCTGAAGTGTCTGTCCAGCTTTTCTTCTTTGTGACAAGTGCCTTGCCTTTATCACTCTTCACTTTCTTGCAATCAGGAGATATGTGGCCTTTCTCACCACAGTTGTAGCATTTGACATTTGAGTAATCTCCTCTGTCAGACTTTCCTCCTTTGCCTTCAGATTTTCTGAAACCTTTCTTATCAGAACTTGCACCTTTCTTGGAAAATTTCTTTCCCCTTCTGAATTTCCTGTATGCAATATTTGTGATTCCTTTCACCATAAGAGCACACAGCTTATCATCTCTTCATCAGGGTCCATCTCAGATAGACTTTCAGTTTCTGAATGCTCATCACTATCAGGACTTGATGACTCAATATCAGACTTTATGATGAGAGCCTTTCATTTGCCTTTCTTTGAGACAGCCACTTTAGGGGATTCCTCCTCAGCCTTAAGAGCATCTGTTCTTGATTTTCTTCCATGCCTCTTGCTTCTTTGATCTATCTCAAGTTCATGAGTCTTGAGCATACCATAAATTTCATCAAGAGTAGTTTCATCAAGAGCATAGTTGTCTCTTATAGTTGTGGCCTTCAAATCCCAACTTTCAGGAAAAGCTAAAAGGAATTTGAGATTAGTATCTTCAAGATCATATTCCTTATCCACCAGTGACAGATCATTCAAGAGTTTGACAAATCTGTCATATAAACCAGTTAATAACTCATCAGGTTTTGAGTCAAAGTGCTCATACCCTTGTGTGAGTATAGTCCTCCTGTTCTTCTTAATTAAATCAGTTCCTTGACATCTTGTCTCCAAGGCATCCATATCTCCTTTACAGTCTTGCAGTTAATTACCCTGTTTGACATTACATTATTAATGGCACTGTGCAGCAAATATCTTACCTTTGCATCCTTTACAATAGATGAGATATCTTCTGCTGTATATTCACTTTTCTCCTTTGGTACAGTCTATGCTGGCTGATCTGCAACTATAACAGAGAGCTTGGTTGGCTTATGTGGTCCTTCATTAATTCTGTCAAGGTATTGTGGATCTGTAGCTTCCAGAAACATAGACATCCTCACCTTCCATATGGGATACTCAGAAGGTTTTAGTATGGGAACCCTTATAGTCTCATATCGATTATGGATTTGAGTCTTTGGAGTTTCTTCAGTTTTGGTGGGCTTGGTTGGAGTTTGTGCTTCTTTAGACATGATTGTTTTTGGATCTTTACTGTATGTTTATTTACAGATCGCTCTGATACCACTTGTTAGGTCACACACACTGTAGAAGGGGGTTGAATACAGTGTTTACTACAATCAAATCGAATATAAGAACTCAAGTAACAAAACACAGATTTTATTTAACACAATAAACTCTGTTACAAAGAACTGTTCTCTCTTAGTGATGAACAAATTATCATGAGAGCTGCTAGGGTTACAATTAATAATAATCTCGATTATGATAACACATATAGTGTAAACCCTATGCCTGTGTTTATATACTACACAGTTACAAGATAATCTTCTAACTGATATCGAATACAATTCTACTTCCTAATATATATCAATCAGTTATCTTTTCTTCCAAGTATTCTATTCCTCAAAGAATTCTTCTCCATGCATACCTCTTCTTATGTTTGTCTTGATCTTCATTCCTTTCAATCAGTCGCCTTCCTAATCTGAACGTCTCCTTAAGTCTTGATATTATCTCCTGATAAATATCTCCTCATAACTTAAATTCTGACAACTTAAGTTCTGATATCTTAAGTCCCGACTTCAGTATAAGTACTGATTTCCAGTTAAGTACTGATTTGTCCTGTTAAGTAAGATATGAAAACTAAACACAAATCATATTAGACATGACATCACAAATATATCTAACAGAAATGATAGTGATGTTATGTCAAGCTAGACGATTATCTGAACTAGGGTATTTCAACCCTGTAGGTCTTTGTCGAAAGACCCAGGGATTGACAACGGACTAAGAATGATCTAGTGATTAGTGGTCGAGCTCAGCAAGGTTCCAATTGAAGTATACAAATGTTGAGATCGTAGCCAGAATAGGATAGTGGTTTGACGATAAAGACAAACGTTCAAGGCAATCCAAAAGTCAACCGATAATAGTGGTTAAAGCTTATCGAGGCAAGTACACCTGATTTTTCTTTTAAAATACTGCAAATATTTATTCGTTCCTATTCTAAGTTAAGAATACTTAAATGTTTTATATTTCTATGCAATTACTCATGTTATGCATGTTCTTTTCATTATTGTTCCTATATTATCGATTGCTCTCTTGAGCAAATACCCATTCTTTCGGGTTATTTGCGAACCCTGAATTGGGATGTTTTGAAATCAAAATGATTTGACATCAAAATACTCCACAGGCTGGATAGTGATGTATGGGATTAAATGTTCTTAATCCTAAGGACCGGGACATAACCGGATCCTTAATATGGGCCATAGAGCCTAGGTACCCGACTGGATCTATATGAGGAGATATAGATCTGTACTGTATCCTGGCTGATCAGCAGGGTATGGGTGTGAACTAGTGTCCAGTCTAATTTATTGTTGATCGTCATTAACGACACTCTCTCTCGAAAGTTTCATGATTCCAAAAACCGGACAAAACCCTGATTCAGGAGATGAATCTGGGAATTACTTGTCATTTTTTGACTTATGATTAAAGGCTGGTAACAACCAATGTTTATTCGTTCAACTCTCTCAAATAAATAGAATCGTTTAAAATTGTGTTAAGCTTTTGTCCGGAAATTATTCTTCGATATTAATATTTGAAACTCAAATTATATACTTGATGGGCATTTTTGGCTCATTCTTGCTTTGTAATTCTTATTTCTTCCAGAAGTAGATAATGATAAAAGTGAATAGCTTTTGATAGACAACAGAAGTTAGAGAGATCTCTACTGTGAGAGGACGAAGAGGTTAGAAAAATGAGACAAGAACATTAGCATAAAGGTATTTATACTTGTATGGTAGTTGTTGTGAATTATAGAATGTTAGATTTTTGTTTCATACCATAACCTGTAAACGATCCGATTTTTAAGGGTTAATTGAATATTATTTTATTTTACATAAAGATCGTGACACCAAATCTTGACCCCGAATTTGGGTTGTTACAAGTTGCTATCAGAGCTATAGGTTATTGGTCATTGAAATAAGAATAGGTGAGAGTAGGATAAGAGTAATAGGTCATATGAGATAGGAAAGACCTAGGCATACTCATTTTAAGTTCAAATTGAGTGCGAATTAGGGATAGTAGATCATGTTAGTCCTTTAACAATATAGCAAGAATTACAGAAGGTGGGTTGAATGGAATTCTTTATCTTTTTCTTGAAATAAAAATGTTCAACTCGATTATAGATATATTTGTTTTGATTAGCACAATGCGGAATATAAACTTTAATGAATCAAAACAAGAGTAATTAAAAACAAGAGTCTTTAAAAACTTTCTGGTGGATTTAAACAATTCCACCAGAGATATATATTAATATATCGAGAGAACTCTGTGTGCAGAAATGCTCACAGTTGCTTTTACAAGATAGAACAACTAAGAACACAGGAAATGCTAAAGATAGTGCTTACAAAGATTTCTCTGTGTTTGTTTCTAAGCTCACTTAGTTTTCTTAGTTATTTTATATTTGCTACTCTCTTGGTTTATATATATTACCAAGATTACAAAGTCAAAAGAACTGAATAAATATAAAATCTAACAGTCTTGATCTTTGCTGCTTTTCGTCCTCTATAACCCAGTTAATAGGCTTCCACAGTGTTTGTATCCAATCTCGACGGCTGTGTGTCAGCTTTTACTGTTCAACTGATGTTTGAATCTTGATATTATCATCCGTCGACTTTCAGATCATCCGTCGATGACTTACTTGATCATCCGTCGACTGCTATTTTGAACATCCGTTGAAAGTCATTTGATCATCTGTCGAAGCTTTGTTAAGCTTCCGTTGATAGCTATTTTGGCACTTGACTTTATTTCACTTATACAGAATTACAAGACATTGCTTATGTACAGTTAATCAACCTATTCTGCATATCTAGTTAAAGTCAACATGACTTATATGCTACTACAGATTCTATACAAAGGTGCATACAACACTGTGCTTCAAACTTATCATTATATAAGCTACTCACTCGATGGATAATAAATTACTCATCCGTCGGTACTCAAACTGAGTTATCCGTCGGGACTATAATTCTTATCCGTCGAGTGCTACATTATTTCACTAAGTAGAATCTACTTAGATGTTTTGTTTAGGTAATCATCAAGTTCACAACATATTCACAACAATCTCTCCCAATTTATGTCTACTGGAATTGTAGCCATAAATTAAGAGACACTTGATGATAACAAAACATCCTAAACATATATCTTTAAAGATAAGTAGATAAAACTGAAAGTGCTTCAATTTAAACAAGGTATACAAGGTTTGGCTCACAGTCAATTCAAGATGCTCCTCTAGCCTGAGCAGATTTTTCTAGTTTCTTGAAGGTCTGGATCTTCTTCCAAGCTTTCTGTTGTTTTCTTCAATTTGATTCTGGAGCTGTCTGTGGAATTCTAATTCATCAGATTCTGAGAGATCTAACATTTCTTGCATTTCTAAAAGAGTCTCATTGCTAGAGATACTCAATTGGTCTTCTAGTCTGAAGAATCTTCTCACACCCTTGTCATCCATGAATTCCATCAGCCAGTAGGGCCTTAGATGCACTCTTCTCCCTGTGTATGGGATGATAAGAGTTTTGGGTAGTGCATCTTTGGCTCTAACAATCCTCAGCTCTTCAATCTTCTTCAATACTAATCTTCTTGCAGTTACATTAAACCCAAAGTTTTTCTTGAAGGATGAATAGACTTTGATCAACACAGCTTGGCTTTCTTGAAGTATCCTGTGAAGAGGCCACTGAATCTCCCTTCCTCCTTTGTACTTGAATACCAACCTTTCAGGTAGGTTTCTGTATACATCAATTGCCCTTACCTCATCCAGCTCCTCCAGATAAAGGTTTAGGTCTGAAAATTCCTTGATGTCACACAAGTACAAGTAGTCTCCCTTGTTGATCTTGGGTTGAGCTTTGACTACTGCCTTGGATTTGAGAGGTGACAGCTTCACTTTCTTGACTGCCCTTGATTTTGTCCTTCTTGGCTTGGTGAGAATTGGCAAGTTGAAGTCAGGAATTGGTAATTTATCCCACTCTATTGGCTCATCCTTTGGCACAA
Organism: Apium graveolens; assembly: GCF_009905375.1. Taxonomy (NCBI): domain Eukaryota; kingdom Viridiplantae; phylum Streptophyta; class Magnoliopsida; order Apiales; family Apiaceae; genus Apium; species Apium graveolens. Next base: position 186,331,879 of record NC_133649.1, on the reverse strand, counting down.
TAGGCTCTCCATGTATGTTCCTGTAGGGGTCTACCACCCTTATGTCTTCAAATACCACAGAGGGCTTTGATGCTTGAGTTTCAGCTTTAGTGGATTCCATTGGAAATTGATCTTCCAATTCCTTGTTAACAATATCCAACTTTCTTTTTGTTCTTTTAGCCAATTCTTTCTTTCTTGGAGATTTCTTCTGTTGTTCAATCTTCTTCTTTGATCCAGTAGCTTGAGTTGGTTGAGAGGGAATTTGTTGAGAAGAGTTCACAGCCTGTAGCTTGGTCAAGATAGCAAACTGTTCTTTCTTTTGTTTAGACTTCTTTGCATCTAGAGCAGCTTGCCTCTTTTCCTGCTTCAATCTGGCTTTTTCTTCTTCCTTTGCTTGAGCAAATTGTGGATGTCCAGCTACCACACAATTTCCTTCCCATTTCTGAATATCTTTGCAATTCTCTCTCTTGAGGCTGAATCAGCTGGATCTTTGTAGAGAAGAATAGATCTTGACAGAAGCTTCTTTTCATCAGGCTTGGGTGTCTCATACACAGTATCCATAGGGTTCTTTAAAGATGACTTTGTATAGTTTGCCCTTGGTTTAAGAATCATCTCAGCCTTTGTAGTCTTGATGCAGGAAGATTGTCCTTTCTCCAGATAGTTCATGCTCATCTCATTCACATTGATTGGCTTGACATGAGAATGATGGATTGCTGACTGATCTGGTTCCTTGACTAATTGAAACTTTCTCTGTATTTCCTCATCAATCTTTTTCCAGTTGATCCGAGTCAACTCTTCTTTATCAGCATCTTTTAAACTTGCTGATGCTGCATTTATAAGATCTATACCATCTGCAACTGGTGGCTTGGAGATAGTAATTGAAGGTACAATTACTTTGCTGATTGGAACTACAATATTCTCCCCCTTAGTTGGTCCTTTCTCCCCCTTACTTGATTCTCTCTCCCCCTTTTTGTTATCATCAAGTGAAGGAGTTAGGCCTTGTGCTTTAGCCAGTTGCATGAGAAGATTTGTCTGAGTCTGTTAATTTTGAAGAAGTAGAGCCACTGAATTCTCAATAACTTGAACTCTGGTCTCCAGCTTGGCTATCTTCTTTTCAGAATCTGATTCTCTTCTCAACCTTTGTAATAAATCATGCATGGTACCATATGGCATTAGTGAATCCAGTTTCTCAGAGTTGTATGTCTTTAAGTCAGCTATCTCCTTTTTCAATTCATCCACACTGATAATCTGTCTGGAGTGTTGGATCTTCATTAAGTGCAAGGAGTCTAAATGAGCTTTAAGAACAGCCTTGGTACCAGCATCTGAAACTTCCTGAAGGGCTTGCTGAATAGCTGTTACTTGTCTTACCAAAGACACCTCAAATTGTCCTGGTGTAAAGTCCTTTGCCCATGCCCATTCAGGTAAACTTAAAGCAGAACTTTGGCCTTCAGCTCCCCCTAAGTTCATGCTTCCATTCAAAGAACTAGAGTCATCATCATCAGAATTTACTCCAAATTCTTCAGATGGCTCTCTAGCTTGAGGAGGCATCCTGTTGAAAACAGCTTTATCTCTTTGAAAAGATTTTGTGGTGTGCACTAAGTGTAAAGTCTGCTCTGCCTCCACATTGCCCTGAGCAGCCAATAGTTGATAGGCTGAAACAGGGTGAGTAAAAGTGTCAGCATCCAAGGAAATGTTATCAATTCCAGCTTTGTAATGTTGCTGAAATTGTCTTTCCTTTTCAGCATCATCCATAATCACTGACTCACTAGCAATGGCTGGCTCCATCCTTATTGCTCCAGTACCTGCTTTTCTCTCATATTCTCTCTTTTGTTGCATCAGGGTCTCACCCTGGCTCCCCACCCTCACACCCTCACCTTCACCTACTAAGGTGGGACTCCTCTCACTCACTTTTGCCAATCCTGAATGAATGGATTGCTGAGATTCACTCTTTTCCTCTCCTTTTGCCTGGGAGCAACCCAGCCTCTCACTCAATACACTCTCCTCTCTCAGTCCTAAGAGTGATTGTATTACCACCAAATCTTCTGCACTTGAAATTATTGAAGTTTGAAGTTGTGCAGAGACACTCGACGGATAAATGATATCCGTCGGGTGAGTGGTAAAGCTATCCGACGGATAACTGCTGTTAAGCTTACCCGTCGGGATAAGCTACCCCGCATCTCCACCATCGACGAATGAGCAATATCCATCGAGAGAGTAGAAATGAATGAGGTGGGAAGAGAAACTATTGTTGACTCTGTGTTGATTGAAGTTATTTGAGGCACAGATGTCACAATAGAATCAGAAAGAATTGGCAAGTGAGCCAACAAATCATCTAAAAGATGATGCTCACTTGCACTAGATTTTGGCTTCCCCAACAGAGTTAAAGAAGGGGAATCAGGAATTGAAGTGTTTATCATGTCCACTTCCAGTGAGTTGGTTGGTGAGTATTGTGTTTCAGTGGCTTCTATCAAGAGAGATTTTGGTTGTGACTCCACATTTATTGGAGCCACATCAATCTGAATTTGAGAAGGTGCAGGGACTGTGTCTTTAGCACCAGTTTGCACTAAGTATGTGTCCTGTGCATCCCCAGTTGTTTTGGATCTCTTCTTTCTAGTGTAAGTTTGGTGTAGGCTTGTGTCCCTAACCCTCTTGGCCTGTGCTCTTGGATGAGAGCTTTGTTCAATAGCCATATCCTTTTGGGAGGATGCAGCTAGAAGTGAGCTTCTGTCCTTTTTAAGCACTGCAGTTTGTTGGGAAACTACAGTGTGGCTAGGCTGGGATTCACTTATCTCTCCAACCTTATTCTTGGGGTTTCTTTGATGTTCACCCCTTCCCTCACCTATCTTACCCTCCTTCACACTCCCCTCTTTGTGTTTGGTAGAATTTTCAACTGGTACCTTTTGAGAGATACCAGAGGGGGTTTTCTTTGATTTGGATTTAAGAATTGCAATTGTTTTGGCAGCTTTGGTAGGCAACTGTTTGGTCATTGTCACAGTTGCCATAACTATGCCTGAAGTCAAAGAAATAGAAGGGTTTGGAATAGTTGAGAGTGTAGATGAACTTACCTCACTTACCTGAGGTGCCAGCATTACAGGAAAATAGAACATTGGCACATCCTTGTGATGGTTGGCTCTGTTCAGATCTGCAATGATTCTTCTCTCTTGAACCCAACATGCTAATTTGTTGGTTGGGTTCTCAAGTACAATCTCTTCACAAAGATGGTTAGCCAAAAGCATAAAAAATCTAGCATAGTAAATATTCTTTCCTCTTTTGGCTAAGTCACCTAGTTTGTAACCTAACTCATACACAACCAGATCACTTAAGTTGTAATATTTGTCTGTAACTAGCATGTATAGCATGTTAAGCATGGAAATGTTCACAGAATCAAAATTACTGATTTTTCCAGAAAAGACCTTAGTTACTACATCACACAAGTAACTCCATTCCTTCCTAAGACCTAATCATCTAATTTCACTTAGTTTTGCAGTAGGAAGTGCATAATGAATGGAATTTAGCATATTGACAATATCAGTGTCAGTGTGTGGTGCAGTAACATTGTCATCAGGAATCTTGAAACATGCTTTTATGACATCACTATTGATACAGAAAACATTACCTTTGATGGTCAGAGTGATGGTTTTATCAGTAGAGTTGTAGATTGCTGTTGTCCACATCTCCTCAACAACTTCACAATAAATTTTGGGTGATTCCAGCATAGCAAAACTTAACTTGCAGTTCTTCACGAAGTCCATCATCTTATGATAGTCTTCAGATTGCTGAATCCCCTTATTGACCAAGGCAGTGAAGTTGTTCTTCTCATAGATGAACCCATTCTGTGACATGATCTTTACTACAGGTGCCATTGTTAGGGAAGAAAAGCTTGAAGAGAAAGAGGATTTTTGCTTGAGAGAGAATGAAATAAGACAGTTGAATTTGAGAATGATAAAAGAAAATGATTAGAATGAAATAGGCTTTTATACTTTGCTCAAACTCAACGGATAAAAATAATAAAGAGAAATAAATTACCCAATAGAAACTGCCTAAAATTACCATTTTAAAATAAACTTTAAAAATTCCACCCATTATCCGTCGTGTAATACTTATAAACTGTAAGTATACTCGATGGATAATGTTCAGGGAATTAACGGTTAAGATTTAGACACTTCGACGGATGAGGATAAAATGTTATCCGTCGAGCTTTAAAATATTCCAGAAAAGTAATTGATTTTTATTTACAATTTGTATATCGACGGATGACTCAACCCGATGGATAATGGTCATCCGTCGAGAGACAAATTTTGACTTAGCCAAAATTTCATCCACGACTAAAAATCAACTAAATTTCTGGCTTCTTTTCAACTTGCAAGAATAATTCAGATAAATTCAAGAGTAATTAAGCATACCTAACTCACTTACCAACCTAGAAAAGGTGGATTCATCCAGTGGCTTGGTAAAAATATCTGCAAGTTGCTTCTCACTTGGAACAAAATGTAACTCTACAGTACCATTCATTACATGTTCCCTTATGAAATGGTACTTGATGTCCATATGCTTTGTCCTTGAGTGTTGCACTGGATTTTCAGTGATGGCAATTGCACTTGTGTTGTCACAGAAAATAGGAATCCTTTCAACTTGCAAACCATAGTCTAGCAATTGATTTTTCATCCATAAAATCTGTGCACAGCAACTGCCAGCAGCAATATATTCAGCTTCAGCTATAGAAGTAGAAACTGAATTTTGCTTTTTACTGAACCAGGACACAAGCTTGTCTCCTAAAAATTGACAGGTTCCCGTTGTGCTTTTTCTATCTATTCTGCAACCTGCATAATCTGCATTTGAATAACCAGTTAGATCAAAACCAGAATCTCTAGGATACCAAATGCCAAGTTTTGGTGTTCCTTTGAGATATCTGAAAATTCTTTTAATAGCTATCAAATGAGACTCTCTAGGATCAGCCTGAAATCTAGCACACAAACATGTAGCAAACATTATATCTGGCCTACTGGCTGTTAAGTACAGAAGTGAGCCAACCATGCCTCTATAACTTGAAATATCCACAGACTTTTCAGTAGTGTTTAGTTCAAGCTTAGTTGCAGTGGCCATGGGAGTTTTTGCAGATGTGCAATCCATCAGATCAAACTTCTTTAAAAGATCAAAAATATATTTAGTTTGACTAATGAATATTCCATCACTAACTTGCTTAACTTGTAAACCAAGAAAGTAAGTTAGTTCTCCCATCATACTCATTTCATACTTGCTTTGCATCAGTTTGGCAAACTTTTTACAAAGTTTTTCATCTGTAGAGCCAAAAATAATATCATCTACATAAATTTGAACAAGTATGCTAGAGCCATTCACATTTCTAAAAAATAAAGTTTTATCTACAGTACCTCTTGTGAAGTGATTTTCCAAAAGGAACTTTGATAAAGTGTCATACCAGGCTCTAGGTGCTTGCTTCAGTCCATAAAGTGCTTTCAATAGATAGTAGACATACTCTGGGAAATTTGGATCTTCAAAGCTAGGAGGTTGACTTAGATACACTTCTTCCTCCAAATCTCCATTCAGAAAGGCACTTTTGACATCCATTTGATAGACCTTGAAATTGGCATGGGCTGCATAGGCTAAGAAGATTCTGATGGCTTCAAGTCTTGCAACAAGAGCAAATGTTTCATCAAAATCTATCCCTTCTTGCTGACAATAGCCTTTAGCAACCAATCTTGCTTTGTTCCTTACTACTATGCCATTTTCATCCATCTTGTTTCTGAATACCCATTTGGTGTCTATTGGATTCTTTCCTTTAGGCTTGGGTACCAGCTTCCATACTTTATTCCTTTCAAATTGGTTTAGCTCCTCATGCATAGCTAAAATCCAATCAGGATCTAATAAGGCTTCTTCTACCTTCTTTGGTTCTTCCTTAGACAGGAAGCTGCTGTATAAACATTCTTCTTGAGTTGCTCTCCTGGTTTGAACTCTGGAAGAAACATCACCAATAATCAGTTCAAAGGGGTGATCTTTTGTCCATTTTCTTGGTTGAGGTAGATTAGCCCTAGATGAAGAGACCTCAATATTGTCTTGATGTGTGATTGAGTTTCGATTGCTAGAAACTCCCCCTGAGTTTGTGGATCTTTGATTTGAAATTGGGGTGCTTTCTATGGGTGATCTGCCTTGACTTCCTGCTCCTTTTGATAACCCGATGGATGGTGAATTTTGAGTACCGACGGATGAGGCAGGTTGTCTTCCGACGGATAATACAGATTGCTTTCCGACGGATGAGGCATTATGTAACTCGACGGATGTTGAGTTTTGTGCTTCATTTGTAGTAAATTTGTCTGCATTATCCTTAGACACTGTTTCTTGATCACTTTCATCATCACTTTCTTCACTGACCATCTCAACATTGTCGAATTTGAGGCTCTCATGGTAATCTCCATCTTTTAGTCCTTCAATCTTTTTATCATCAAACACAACATGTATAGATTCAACAACAATGTTGGTTCTTAGATTGTAGACTCTGTATGCTTTACCAACAGCATATCCAACAAAAATTCCTTCATCTGCTTTAGCATCAAACTTCCCATTTTGATCAGTTTGATTTCTCATAATATAGCATTTATAGCCAAAAACATGAAGAAAGTTCAGAGTTGGCTTCTTGTTCTTGAACAATTGATAAGGTGTCTTGCATTTTGCTTGATTAATCAGAGAGATGTTCTGAGTGTAGCATGCAGTGTTGACAGCTTCGGCCCAGAAATATGTTGGTAATTTTGATTCTTCAAGCATTTTCCTTGCAGCTTCAATAAGAGATCTATTCTTTCTTTCCACTAATCCATTCTGTTGTGGAGTTCTTGCTGCTGAAAACTCATGCAGGATCCCATTTTCCTCACAGGATGCTCTCAAGACATAGTTTTTGAACTCAGTTCCATTGTCACTCCTGATTCTTCTAACTTTGAAATCAGGATGATTGTTAACTTGCCTTATGTGATTGATGATGATTTCACTAGCTTCATCTTTGGACTTTAGGAAATAGGTCCAAGAGAACTTTGAGAAATCATCTACAATTACTAGGAAAAATCTTTTCTTTGAGATTGACAATACATTGACTGGTCCAAACAAATCCATGTGAAGCAGTTACAGAGGTTCTTCAATTGCTGAATCAAGTTTCTTCCTGAATGATGCTTTAATTTGCTTCCCTTTTTGGCAGGCATCACACAGTCCATCCTTTGTAAACTCCACCAGAGGAATGCCTCTAACTAGCTCTTTCTTTACCAGCTCATTCATGGTCTTGAAGTTCAAATGGGATAGCTTCTTGTGCCATAGCCAACTTTCATCTTGACTTGCTTTACTAAGAAGACAAGTTACAGATTCTGCTTTATTTGATTTGAAGTCAGCTAGATACACATTTCCTCTTCTTACACCAGTGAGAACCACTTTGTTGTTTTGATTATTAATCACAACACAGGTTTCTTTGTTGAAGGTTACTGAGTTGCCTTTATCACAAAGCTGGCTGATACTCAACAGATTGTGTTTGAGACCATCCACTAAGGCAACCTCTTCAATGATGACATTGTCCTTTGAAATCAAGCCATATCCCACAGTATAACCTTTGCTGTCATCTCCAAAAGTGATACTTGGGCCAGCTCTCTCTTCAAACTCTGTGAGCAGGGTAGAATCACCAGTCATGTGTCTTGAACAACCACTATCCAAGTACCAAAGATTCCTTCTGTTTCCCTACACACATCAAAATCAAATCAAGTTGATTTTGGTACCCAAGTTTCCTTGGGTCCTGCCTTGTTAGCTTTCTTCTTCTGTTTCTTAGGTTTTAACTCATTTGACTTAGGAATTTCAGATTCTTCCTTAGTCATTTGGGTTGGGCCTTTGAAACCACTAGATGCTACAGAATTATTATGCATGTTATGGCTAACAGGAAATGGCATGCTTGGTGCAAACATGTTATTCCAGTAAGGCATGCTAAATGGCATTTGAGGCATATTGTATGCAGCATAATATGGATTAGGTGCAAATGACATATTAGCAAACTGTGCATTCATGTTCTGTGTAGGCATAACATTAACAGGCATAGGAGGCATGGCATTCATGTTAGAGAATTGAGGCTGAACAGACATGGGAGTAGGTATGGCAGATTTGCAATTAACAGACAAATGATTTACACTACCACATTTGACACAGATTTTTCTAGGAGCATATTTGTCAGGTGTGTAGTTGTTATGTTTGTTAATCCCTACTTTACCATTTCTATTGTTTTTCCTTTTAGTTTCTGTTTTTACCTCTATCTTCTCAAGTCTGTCACTCAGCTGTTTGACAGTGATGTGACCAACATTAGCCTTCTTCCCTTTCTTGGCTTGACTTGACTCCCCTGAAAAAAAGTTCTTGGAAACAGACCCATACTTTTCATTTAGCTTGGTTAATTTGGCTTTACTAATGGGTTTGTTCACAGCCGACGGATGAGGATTTTTATCATTCGACGGATAACACATTTTGTTATTCGACGGATAGTCCTCATCATCCGTCGAGTCTACATTTGTCAGCAATCCATCTACCAAAATAGGTTCTAGTTTCTCCTTATTCTTTTTCCAGGCTTCATCACAAAAGGACTCAATTCCTTGAACCTTGGTGATTTGAGCATGAACATCTCTGGATGTTTTCCATGCTTTAATCACCTCCTGTTCACGATCGAGCTGCTCCTTTAAAATTTCTTCCTTTTTTAAGGACTCAGTTAATTCCTCCTTAGCAATTCTACATTCAATTTTTAGTTTCTCAACCTCTACAAACTGAGACTCAAGCACATTATTCCTCTCACTCAAAAACAAGTTGTTTTCTTTGATTTTAGCATTTTCTTTAGTGAGGGACTTAAGTGTAACATGCAAATGATACAATTTTGTAGACATGTCATTTATTGCATCATTACACTCAGCTTTAGATAAATGTGCAAGGTTTGTAGTAATTACCTGATTGCTTAAGGAACTTGTCTCTGTTTCATCAGACTTGGCCATAAGGGCTAGATTGACATAGCTGATCTCCTCATCTTCATCCAAACCATCAGCTGCCCAGTCATTCTCTTGTGTAATAAAAGCCCTTTCCTTCTGTTTGAGTAGATCAAAGTATTTTTGCTTATAATCCACAGACTCAAATCTCTTCTTACTGGAATCTGACTTTCTACACTCATTTGCAAAATGCCCTGCCAAGCCACATTTGAAACACTTGAATTTTGACTTATCCACCATGTTTCTATTTGGCTTGGCAGCTCCAAAGTTCTTCTTGAACTTGAGCTTGGCAAATCTTCTTGAAAGGAATGCTAGGTGCTCATCAATGTCCTCCATGTCATCTTGACTCAAAGAATCTTCACTTTCTGCAGCTAGCCCTTTACCCTTGCTTTCACAGGCCTTTGAAGTTGATTCCACAACTTCCATCTTCACTTCCTTCTCCTTTTCCAGTTCAGCAACTAGTGCAATGGATCCTCCTTTCTTCTTTCCTCTCTCCATTCTTTCATCCTGCTATAATTCAAGCTCATAGGTCTTCAGATTGCCATACAGTCTCTCCAAAGTAAACTCCTTATAATCTTGTGAGTTCCTCAATGAGACTGTCATTGGTTTCCATTCCTTTGGAAGAGATCTGAGAAATTTCAGATTGGAGTCTTTAGTCTCATAGACTCTTCCATGCAATTTAAGAGCATTTAATAGCTTTTGGAATCTACTAAAAATGTCAGTGAGTGACTCACTTTCTTCATTGTGAAAATGCTCATATTGCTGAATCAGGAGCTGCATTTTATTTTCTCTTACTTGCTCAGTACCATCACAGATTATCTGTATTGTGTCCCAAACTTCCTTGGCAGTCTTACAGTTGATGATGTTATCAAACATATCTGCATCAACACCATTGAACAGAATGTTCATGGCCTTTTTATCTTTCCTGACTTGTTCAAGATCAGGATCAGACCATTCATGCCTTGGCTTTGGAACTGATGGTTCATTTCCTGTTGCAGCTCTCATTGGAACATGAGGGCCTCTTTCTATGCAGTCCACATAGGCCTCATCTTGAGAAAGCATATGAAGATGCATCTTTACCTTCCAATGATGGTAATTATCTTTATCCAGAAAAGGAATCTTGACTCCAACATCTTTCTTGTTCATCTTGCTGAATTGTTTTGATCTTTAAACTCTTTGTAGATTAAGAGCTTGCTCTGATACCAATTGTTAGTCCTTCAACAATATAGCAAGAATTACAGAAGGGGGGTTGAATGGAATTCTTTATCTTTTTCTTGAAATAAAAATGTTCAACTCGATTATAGATATATCTGTTTTGATTAGCACAATGCGGAATATAAACTTTAATGAATCAAAACAAGAGTAATTAAAAACAAGAGTCTTTAAAAACTTTCTGGTGGATTTAAACAATTCCACCAGAGATATATATTAATATATCGAGAGAACTCTGTGTGCAGAAATGCTCACAGCTACTTTTACAAGATAGAACAACTAAGAACACAGGAAATGCTAAATATAGTGCTTACAAAGATTTCTCTGTGTTTGTTTCTAAGCTCACTTAGTTTTCTTAGTTATTTTATATTTGCTACTCTCTTGGTTTATATATATTACCAAGATTACAAAGTCAAAAGAACTGAATAAATATAAAATCTAACAGTCTTGATCTTTGCTGCTTTTCGTCCTCTATAACCCTGTTAATAGGCTTCCACAGTGTTTGTATCCAATCTCGACGGCTGTGTGTCAGCTTTCACTGTTCAACTGATGTTTGAATCTTGATATTATCATCCGTCGACTTTCAGATCATCCGTCGATGACTTACTTGATCATCCGTCGATTGCTATTTTGAACATCCGTTGAAAGTCATTTGATCATCCGTCGAAGCTTTGTTAAGCATCCGTTGATAGCTATTTTGGCACTTGACTTCATTTCACTTATACAGAATTACAAGACATTGCTTATGTACAGTTAATCAACCTATTCTGCATATCTAGTTAAAGTCAACATGACTTATATGCTACTACAGATTCTATTCAAAGGTGCATACAACACTGTGCTTCAAACTTATCATTATATAAGCTACTCACTCGATGGATAATAAATTACTCATCCGTCAGTACTCAAACTGAGTTATCCGTCGGGACTATAATTCTTATCCGTCGAGTGCTACATTATTTCACTAAGTAGAATCTACTTATATGTTTTGTTTAGGTAATCATCAAGTTCACAACATATTCACAACAGATCCTATATGGGAATATTAAGATAGGATTATGGAGGAAAATATAAGGCGAATATCACAGCGCTATAGGTATATTGAGTTCTCCGATCCTAGAGTAATGAGGAATTGACAGATCGACAAAGACTGGGTATGTTACCCTAGTTTTCATGCGGTTTTGAGGAAAATGTGAATGATTCTTGTGAGAACTTGTGAAAGAGAGGCTAGGTGACCTTTGGTACGATTTAACTTAGAACTAGGTAGTAGGATGAGCTTCACTCCGGAGGCAACGAGTTGAGGGAAGCTGATGAAGAACCAACGTTGCACGTTTTGAAGGCACCACCGTTGCGAGAAGATTCTTATCACTTATCGGGAGCTGCGCAAGGAATGATATTTACCTTACTAGGTATAGGTAAGACTAACAAGAAGGTGCGACCTTATCTATAGACGGAACGTGGAATTGCATTGGTTGGTTGTAAGTACAACGTCAAGGACGACGTCGAGAATGTCAAAGATAGTGGCAAATGTTAACATCGGATTGGAGTTACGAATAAAATGGTATATAATGGTAAAGGAAATTTCACCGAGTAAGGAATACGAACAGAATTCAAGGAGAAATAGAAGATGTATCAAGGTGGAGATACCCTTATATGAGCATTCTTTTAATTAGACATTTCATTAGCGGATTATAACAATAGCAAGTAACTTATATAGTAATGACGACCAAATATGTGATTTTCAAAATTTTAAAATGAGTTTTCAAAAAAGATTTTCTGAATAAACTTTCAGAAGATTTTTGCATAAAATGAGTTTCACAAGTTGGTTGTCGAATTACTACTCAAGTTCTTGTTATCATAAATAGAAAGTGATCTAAAGGAGAAGAATGGATTAGACTCAGTGTTGTTAGTTCGAAGGATTAAGTAGACCCACTAGCAGCGAGAAAATTTAAAGTTTTCCGTGAAAGATGAAAGTAAACTTTGTTTAATAATATCAATAATTGAATCAACATGTTAAAATATTATATACCCAATTTATGAAATTATTAAAAATTTAACAAGATTCATGATTCGAACGGACAGAGGATGATTAAATAAAATGGAAGAATCTTCTAGATGATTGGAGAAGAATCGTATTTCTATCGACGAAGTCGAGACGTTGCGGGATCAATGGTTATTCTACGTAGCATAGATGAAATTGAAAGCAGTGATTATGAATTTCGTAAGGGACGCGATTATGATCAAATCATTAAAGTATTTAATGTGAAAGCATTTTCATATGACATTCCAAAGCTATGACGTGACCGAAATGGTAACTCTGTTATTCGAATGATCTTTGAAGGCATGTTCAAATAAAGTGTAGACAGTGACCAACAATGTTATTCTTTTCTCTAATACGACAACATATGTTCATCTCAATCCATGAATATATATGAGCTTCTTCTGTTGATAAATTATATGAGGCAAAAACGAAAGAAAATTTATTGTACTCCTTCCAAATTATTTCTCTTCCCAAATATTATTTTCTGATTGAGACAAACAGTGTTGTGATGTGACGCTTTGTCAAAATGATGAAGAGTCCGGTGGGATGCCACCTAATCATGTGTTGTATGCCATATAGTATAAAAGACTGGTCATCTGGCGTACAAATATGGTTGTCTCATTCACATCTAAATCTTCACTCATTCTTCTTCCTTCAATTTATTGACTTACAGTTCCTCGCAAACAGTTGTTGCATCATTATTCCTTATTCAGTTTTTCAATCAAAATCATATTCACAAATTCTTCTCTTGTGTAAAGTCTATTCTTTGATGATTTCAATAAATAAAAATAAAAATAAAAATAGAATAGTCCCGTATAACAGGTTGAATTACATGTCGAAGATAGATATGATTGTGAGCCAATAAATGGTGGACATCTGCGAGTAGGGAAGAATGGATACATCGATAACGTGGCTGTGGTGAAAACCTCAAGTCAGCCATTTGTTCCTGTTACGTGAATCTCATTAGTATGGTAGACTACGTCCACGTGATGCCCTTCAAATCAGGAGAATTTGATGATGTGCTTTACGATATGAGAATTTGACGTGAGGTGAATGGTTAGTGAACCGTAATAAATAAACTAGTTATGGAATATGAAAGTAAAGCTGTGTACATTAGACAGAGAAAACGAGTGTCGGGATGACAATCGAAGATCAAGGAAGTCTGGACAATGACTCAGATAGGCAACTAATACATGAAGCATCCCTTCGTCGCGAGAAGATATTTATTTGAAGATTCAAGATCAAAGACACCTTAATTGCAAATAAATTTTGAACGTGTTCTTCAGGAAATTGTAAAGTTCCCTAACTTGAATAAATAAGTTATGGTGAATTTAATACCCATAACCGGACCAGTGACGAAGGTTCGATACGGAAACATAAGTGGAGTTGAAGCAATGATGATTCGACTGTGAAATCTTTTAAGAAATAATAATCTAATGATTAAGTTTTCACCAGATTGTAATAATAATAATTAAAACCCGGTGTGACTATTAAAAGATAAATAGATTAATTAATGAAGTTGAGTGTCTATCATCAAAGATAGAGGATTGGTGTGATTAGTTGAGGGAAACGGTATAATTCTTAAAAGTAACTGTACATAATTAGTAACGGCAATAAATAAGTTAAAAGACTCGCGGAATAAAATTTTTGAGAAACAACAAGATAATTCTAAGATCATTAGTAACATTTTGTAATATTCTGAAAGAACTGAGAAAGGTATCATTATATTAATCATTGTTGGTTTAAGGCCTAATTCCAATTAAAAAGATATATGTTATGCCAGTCAGCTGTTGATCAAAATAATATAATGTGAATTGTGGTAAATTGATAATTTTGGGTGATGAAAGTGGGTGGATATGATTGTGGATGCTTTGGTTGATTGATGGTGTCGGCTTGAGTCCGACTGGTAGTCGATGGTAGAAGGGAAGTGCTGCCCAAAATTTTCAGAAATTACCCTACTTTTAAGAATCAAGAGGTATACTTTCATATGTTATTCAGATTCTCGATGATACTCTAAATGATTACGATCTCGGTTTTTAGAAAAGGTTGTTCTGACCAAACCACCTTCATGTAATTGGTCTTTGATTTATTTAGCAAGCCATCACTTGGTTTAATTGATCAGTTAAAAAAGTCAATTGATTAACTTTACCAACTAATGGTTAGTTAAATGGATATCGATCCCAATTAGATTAAGTCAAACTCTAACATGATTTTCAGAACCGAAATCAACGCAATTAGCAATTTGTAAAAAATGATGGCATTAGCAGAAATTGAGAGTTTAGCAGAATTAGCGGGATGTTACTGCAAACATGTGCGAGGTTTTATCTAGATCAATAGACCTTGGAGATAAACAAGAAGAGTATTTTAAAGAACTGAAGATGTAAGACAAAACAAAGAGATTCTATCATCTGTAATGACATTCCAGGAAGGACTTGAATGTATACCCATATCGAATGACCATTAAATAGAAGTTGTTGTGAAGTACTGGAAAACTCACAAATCCAAATATCCAATTTAAGGCAGAGACTGACGAAGTCCGCATGTGAACTCAGGGAAAAGAGATGTTGACCAATGAGGAAAAGTCAAATACGCGATCCGTAATGAGTTAAGAAGGGCTAAGAGAATAGCTACCGATAAATTTTAATAATTATGTTAGTAAGAATTTAAATATCATAAATAAAAGCCTTTGTTCCAATATTAAATCTAAAAATGACCTATCTAATAATGAACAGATTAGTATTATCAAGGGAAAAAAATTCCTAATGTTTAAAAGAGATAATAAATAACGAGAATGAAGTCCTGACTTCAGTATAAGTACTGATTTCCAGTTAAGTACTGATTTGTCCTATTAAGTAAGATATGAAAACTAAACACAAATCATATTAGACATGACATCACAAATATATCTAACAGAAATGATAGTGATGTTATGTCAATCTAGACTATTATCTGAACTAGGGTATTTCAACCCTGTAGGGCTTTGTCGGAAGACCCAGGGATTGACATCGGACTTAGAATGATCTAGTGATTAGTGGTCGAGCTGAGCAAGGTTCCAATTGAAGTATCTGAGTGTTGAGATCGTAGCCAGAATAGGATAGTGGTTTGACGATAAAGACAAACGTTCAAGGTAATCCAAAAGTCAACCGATAATAGTGGTTAAAGCTTATCGAGGCAAGTATTCCTGATTTTTCTTTTAAAATACTGCAAATATTTATTCGTTCCTATTCTAAGTTCAGAATAGTTAAATGTTTTATATTTTGCTGCAATTACTCTTGTTATGCATGTTCTTTTCATTATTGTTCCTATATTATCGATTGCTCTCTTGAGCAAATACCCATTCTTTTGGGTTATTTGCGAACCCTAAATTGGGATGTTTTGAAATCAAAATGATTTGACATCAAAATACTCCATGGGCTGGATAGTGATATGTGGGATTAAGTGTTCTTAATCCTAAGGACCGGGACATAACCAGATCCTTGTTATGGGCCGTAGAGCCTGGGTACCCGACTGTATCTATATGGGGAGATATAGATCTGCACTGTATCATGGCTGATCAACAGGGTATGGGTGTGAACTAGTGTCCATTCTAATTTATTATTGATCGCCATTAACGGCACTCTCTCTCGAAAGTTTCATGATTCCAAAAACCGGACAAAACCCTGATTTAGGAGATGAATCTGAGAATTGCTTGTCATTTTTGGACTTATGATTAAAGGCTGGTAACAACCAATGTTTATTCGTTCAACTCTCTCAAATAAATAGAATCGTTTAAAATTGTTTTAAGCTTTTGTCCGGAAATTTTCCTTCGATATTAATATTTGAAACTCAAATTATATACTTGCTGGGCATTTTTGGCTCACTCTTGCTTCGTAATACTTATTTCTTCCAGAAGCAGATAATGATAAAAGTGAATAGCTTTTGATAGACAGCAGTAGTTAGAGAGATCTCCGCTGCGAGAGGATGAAGAGGTTAGAAAAATGAGACAAGAACATTAGCATAAAGGTATTTACACTTGTATGGTAGTTGTTGTGAATTGTTGAAGGTTAGATTCTTGTTTCATACCATAACCTGTAAACGATCCAGTTTTTAAGGGGTTAATTGAATATTATTTTATTTTATGTAAAGATTGTTTCGTGACACCAAATCTTGACCCCGAATTTTGGTTGTTACATATATGTCCTTGCAGTGGGTCGATTGTTCTATTACATATCCACGAGGCATTGTAGAGGATGTCTTGGTCAAGGTGGACAAACACATCTTTCTTGCTAACTTTTTAATTCTTGATTTCGAGGCGGATAAAAAGATTCCCATAATCTTGGGAAGACCATTCTTGGCTACTGGCCGAACCTTGATTGATGTGCAAAAGGGTGAGCTCACTATGCGAGTACCGGATCGGGATGTGACCTTTAATATTTTCAATGCCATGAAATTCCCTACTGATAAAGAGGAGTGCTTAAAAGTGGAATTGGTCGATTCTATGGTTACTTCAGAACTTGATCAAAGGCTAAAGTCTGATGCCTTAGAGAAAGCCTTGATGGGGGATTCAGATAGTGAAGATGATGAAGGTGATGAGCAGTTGCAGTATTTGAATGCTTCTCCTTGGAAGCGAAGGTTTAATATGCCTTTTGAATCTCTTAGATTGTCAGAACTCAAAAATGCTGAGGGGCATCTCAAGCCATCTATTGAGGAAGCTCCTACTCGAGCTTAAACCTTTGCCTGAACACTTGAGGTATGCATTTTTAGTGATGCATCTACTTTGCCTGTTATTATTACATCTGACCTTTCAGGTAGTAATAAATATAAGCTCTTGAGAATTTTGAGAGAGTTTAAATAGGCAATTGGATGGACTATATCAGATATTAAGGGAATCAGCCCTTTTTATTGCATGTATAAAATTCTGCTAGAGGAAGGAAGTAAGCCAACTTTTGAGCAACAGAGAAGGCTAAATCTGATCATGAAGGAGGTTGTGAAGAAGGAAATCCTTAAGTGGCTAGACGCATGCATCATTTATCCTATTTCTGACAGTTCTTGGGTAAGCCCAGTTCAGTATATGCTGAAGAAAAGAGGCATCACCGTGGTTGCTAATGAAAAGAATGAGCTCATTCCAACTCGAACAATCACGGGGTGGAGAGTTTGTATGGATTACAGGAAGCTGAACAAGGCCACGAGGAAAGATCACTTCCCTCTTCCTTTTATTGATCAGATGCTTGACAGGTTGGCTGGTCCTGAATACTATGTCTTCTGGATGGCTATTCGGGCTACAATCAGATTTGCATCGCTCGAGAAGATCAAGAAAAGACTACCTGCACTTGTCCGTTTAGTACTTTTACCTTCAGAAGAGTTTCTTTTGGGTTATGTGGTGCACCTGCCATATTTTAGAGATGCATGATGGCCATCTTCTCTGACATGATTGGTCCGAATGTGGAGGTGTTCATGGATGATTTTTCTGAGTTCGGGGATTCATTTAATGAGTGCTTGCAAAATCTTGGCATAGTTCTTAAAAGGTGTGTTGAGATCAATCTGGTTCTCAACTGGGAGAAATATCACTTTATGGTGCAATAGGGCATTATTCTTGGGCACAAGGTATCTGGTAAAGGTCTTAAGGTGGACAAAGCCCAGGTGGGGGTCATTAAAAACCTTCATCCACCAATTTCTGTTAAGGGAAATCACAGTTTTCTTGGTCATGAGGGTTTCTATCGGCGGTTCATCAAGGATTTCTCTAAAATCTCTAAACCATTGTGCAATTTAATAGAAAAAGATGTCCCTTTCAAGTTTGATGATGAATGTTTAGCTGCTTTTGAGAGCTTAAAGAAGAGCTTGATCACGACACCTGTCATAACTGCACCTGATTGGAATGAGCCTTTTGAAATGATGTGTGATGCGAGTGACTATATAGTTGGAGCGGCTCTTGGGCAGAGGAAGAACAATATATTTCATGTGGTCTACTATGCTAGTAAGACCCTCAATGGTGCTCAACTGAACTACACTACTACTGAGAAGGAACTCTAAGCCATTGTCTACGATTTTGAGAAGTTTTGATCATATTTTCTTGGGACGAAGGTGACAGTTTTCACTGATCACGCTGCGATTCGCTATCTCATCTCGAAGATGGACTCGAAGCCTAGATTGATTCGATGGGTTCTTTTACTTCAGGAGTTTGAGTTGGAGATCAAGGATAGAAAAGGTACTGGAAATCAAGTTGCTGATCATCTCTCTCGTTTAGAAGATCCAGGTAAAATTTCATATGACAAGACATTGATAAGTGAGTCTTTTCCCGATAAGCATTTGTTTGGGGTGCAAGAAGAAGAACCATGGTTCACAGACATTGTAAACTATCTTGTGAGCAACATTATGCCCCGGACTTAACTTATGCTCAAAGGAAAAAGTTTCTTTATGAGGTGAAGTGGTACATGTGGGATGAGCCATTTTTGTTTCGGCAATGAGCTGACCAAATAATCAGGAGATGTATTCCGTACAACGAGACGAAGGGTATCTTGTGAGAATGTCATTCGACTGTTTATGGAGGCCATTATGGTGGAGAGAAGACAACATCTCGTATCCTTCAAGCCGGATTCTTCTGGCCATATTGTTTAAGGATGTGCATCAGTTCGTTTTAAGTGTGATCGCTGCCAGCGTGTTGGTTATATGTCAAAGAAGGATGAGATGCCTCTTAATATGCTTCTCGAGGTTGAGGTCTTCGATGTTTGGGGAATTGACTTAATGGGCCATTTGTCTTATCTTGCAATATTCAGTATATCTTGTTGGCGATCGAATATGTGTCAAAATGGGTCAAAGTCAAGGATTTACGAACGAATGATGCGAAGGTAGTTCTCAATTTACTTCATAAGTAGATATTCACAAGATTCGGAACTTCAAGAGTCATAATCAGTGATGAGGGATCGCATTTCTGCAATCGCAAGTTCACTGCTATGATGCAGAGATATAATGTGAATCATCGCATTGCTACAACCTACCATCCTCTGACAAATGGTCAAGCTGAGGTGTCTAACAGAGAGATCAAGCGTATTCAAGAGAAAGTTGTATGTCCATCAAGAAGGGATTGATCTTTAAAGCTGGATGAAGCTGTTTGGTCTTATCAAACATCATTTAAAACTCCGCTAGGCATGTCACCGTTTTAATTGGTTTATGGTAAAAAATGTCATTTGCCTGTGGAGCTAGAGCATAAGGCATATTGGGCTTTGAAGAAATTGAACCTTGATATGGAAGCAGCTGGTAAGAAAAGGATGCTTCAATTGAATGAACCTGATGAGTTTCGATTTCAAGCGTATGAGAACAACAAAATATACAAGGAGAAAGTCAAGAAGTGGCACGATAGGGGTCTAGTGCTCAAATCATTTATGCTGGGGCAATAAGTTCTTGTGTTCAACTCTCGTGCCCGTCTTTTTCCTGGAAAATTGAAGTCGAGATGGTCAGGGCCATTTGTTGTCAAAACTGTGTTTCCATATGGAGCGGTGGACATTTTTAAGAATGATCGAGGCCAGGAATTCAAGGTGAATGGACAACGTTTGAAGTATTACTATGGAGATACGGCAAATCATGAGGTGGTCAGTGTTGTTTTATTGTAAACTTGATCTCAGAATTCTACGTCAAGCTAGCGACATAAACCAAGCGCTTCTTGGGAGGCAACCTATGTTTGTTGTACATTAGTAGAAGAAAGAAGGAAGAAAATCAGAAGAAAATACAAAAAAATCAAAATAGGGGACTTTTTCCAGGAGCACGGCGCGCCCGCGCTGGGAAGCGGGGCAGCCGCGCTGAAACAGCAGAAACACGGCGCGCCCGCGCTCCCAAGCGGGGCAGCCGCGCTAAGCCCTAGAAAAAAAATATAAAATCAGAAAATTCAAAACAAATACAAGACCCCGGCCAAATTTTACTCCTTCATCTACCCTAATTCCTACTCCTAATCAATTCTAAACTCTACCCCATTATTCCCATTAACCTAAAATCATTACCCCATAACCCTAATCTAATTCTAATTCTCTATATATACATATACCTATATACATCCATCTCTACCTTACTTTTATTCTCTCAAACCCTAAATCTCTCTACACACCTCTCTTATCTCAATTAATTTATTCTAATGGTACCAAAGAGACCCCGCACATAGGGAAGCAGCAACACTAACCCTGTATCTACCGATACTTCGAGTGTTGGGGGTACGAGGCCTCGATTTGTTACTCCAAAGGCTGAAGTGGAGTACACAAGGTTGTTGTCTAAACCAGATAGCGAAAGATAGGGGTTTTCTACCTTCTGATAAGGACGATAAGCTTCTCGAGATGATCTTGGAGATGGGATAAATTTCATTTTATGAGGAACCCCAGGCTGTTCCTATGAGTATCCTTCATGAGTTCTATGCGAATACAAAAGCTGATAAGAATGGGTATTCGGTGGTGCGTGGGTTGATAGTGGACTACAAACCGGAGGCTATTCGCAGGGTTATCAACCAACCTATGAGGCAGCCAACTCAGGAGGAGTGGGTTAATAAGACGGGGAGGACTTTAATTTGGATTTGATTGTGGGTACGCTATGTATCCCGAACACACAATGGAAGTTCAAGAGGGGATTGAACGAGTATCTCAATTTCCCTGCTTCATGCATGAACAGGTTTGCTCATGCTTGGAATGCTTTTTTTGTGCGAATATCATGCCTTCTTCTCATGTGCATGCTGTGACTGTGGATCGTGTGAATTTGTTATGGGGGGTTTTGTAGGGAGATTATATGAATCTTGGTTCGGTTATTCATCAGGGTATTTTATGGTTTTTGCGTGGGGGCACTACATGGTCTATTCCTTATGCCTCAATTGTGACCAAGCTTTGTGTTCGGTGGGTGTTCATTGGCCTACACATGAGCAACTTCGGGCTCCCCTATCGATAGTTCTACATTCTTCAGCATGCAAGAGTGGTATGGTGGGAAGACTGACGAGAAAGGACTTGGGTACACCTTTGATCTTTTACCGGGTGGCCAACCAGCCGAGCAGATATATGCTGGTGGTTCGACTTAGGCATGCAGAGCAGCATAGAGAAGTCATATTGGTGAGGCTAGTTCTTCGCAGCAACAACAGCCGTAGGAGACAGAGGACAGTGCTGGTTTAGGCTCGACGCAGTTTAGGCGTTTGACGAGGTACGCGATGTATGACGTGTGATGACTGAGAATTTTGTGACGTAATTAAGTCAATAAAGTATGATTTATGTGATGTGATTATAAATTATGTGATTAAGGTGTTGATTAATTGTCTTTATGGTATATAAGTATCTAGGAGCGTAGATAGAAGCGTTCCAATTTATAGAGTCAGCTTAGGAGTTAAGATGTGTTGATGGGCCGTCAGGTAGAACGGAACCCATCCTAAAAAGGGATTACAGTATTTAAAATGTAAAATATTTGTTATTATATGAAATGAATGTTTAAATAAAGTATTGTGTTCTAAGTGACGTGTCGGTCGGTAATGATATTGTGAAGCGTAATTGAAACGCTGAGCGTCGGGCCGTCAGGCTGAACGTGACCCGGTACGCGAAAAGAGGAATAATGATAAAAAGGGAAATTTTATGATCAGACATAAGTTGTGATGTGTGAGTATACAGGCTTGCTTGTTTGTATTTGTGATTACGTAATCTGTGATATTTTTTAAGGGAATTATTTGATATAAATAAGGTTTATTTAACCTTTGTACATTTTTATAAAATTTTCTAAGTAAGGTAAAGGCATGGGATTTGTTTGTTATCTTCAAAATAGTCCTATAGACTTTCTAAAAATGATAGACGGATTTATTTCATGATCGTTGTTTTTAAAGTGATTTTTATGTGATAAAATACTATTATTAGCACAAACTTGTAAAAATCATATAAAATCAACCGTACGCTCAAACGTCTATTATGAATAATGGTTGGATAGCTAATTTCGAGATCTACGTCTTAAAGTTGTCATTCGCAATAATTTTCAACTTTCTGAGAGGGATATATTTAATATTCAATTTTTTATTTTATTGGAGTAAAAAGAGAGAGTAAATTAACCAAAAGAAATGATTAGTAAATTACCAAACAAACCTTGCCCACTATTATATATAAGCTCATTTCTTCCCCCCTCTTTTTGTTTCTTTCTTTCCGTGGCTCTCTCTCTCTTTCTTTCTCACTCTCTCTCGATCACTCTCTCTCTCTCTCTCTCGGCTTTCTTCTCCCTCTTAGTATATCTCTTGTTCCTTTGCTAAATCTCACCAATCCTTACCAAATCCTCTTGATAAACACATATATGTAGGTAGAAGAGTGTGCATGTGTGTATATCCACTTGCATGTAGGTGTGTGTGTGTTGTGTGTGTTGTGTGTGCTTGATGTGTGTGTGTTCACCCGAGAACCTCTCGGTTCTTGTTGTTCTTGTTGATATCATCTTGTTTAAGCATGATTCTTTGTAAATGAATGATATATGAGATGTGCATGTTAGTTATTTTGAGGAATTAATGGAAAAACGGGGGTTTCGTGGTTGGCACCCTCGAATGAGGGCACCACCGTGAAGCCACCACCACCGGTGATGAGCTCCGGTGAACCGGTGGTGAGTGATGATGTAATTACTGAGCTCTAATACACTTAAAACTTAGTTTCGGTACTTGCATGTGGTGATTGTCTAAAAACCGAATGGTTTTGATCTTTGAAGTTATTGATTTGGTTTTTGTTGAATAAAGTGATTGTGGATTGTTATTTTAGAATAATAGTGAGAAATTAGATTGGTTACTGGTTTAAAAGAAGTGAAATTGTTGTTGCATGCTAAGGTTTGGTTCAGGTTTTGTATTAATGAAAGGGTATGGGATTTTGTGACTTGATTCTTGGTATAAACTAAGTTAATTAGCAAGAAATGAGATTGCATGTTGATTTAAAAGAAGAATTACTGATGCATGTCATTGTTTGATTTTTGAAATATGATTTATGATTATAGCCGAATGAAAAATGAGTATAAAGGGATTGGTTTGATGCTAAGTGAATGCATGTATGTTAATTGGAAAATTCGATTAGGGATTTAGTCACTAAGCGGTGTTTTAATGAGTAATTCGAAATTGTGATTAAAATGAGTGTTTGATTTAATTAAGAAATGAATTTGAATTGCATAAAAGCATACATGTATAATTTGGTTCGAATTTTGTTAATAAAGAAAAGGATGTTAGTTTAAATTTTGGATTATGCTAGAACTAAAGTTGCTTGATGTAATTTTTGAGAAATTTGATTGTATATATATGGTTATGGTTTGAATTTTGATGTTAAAAGAAAGGAAAATGATTCTTTTTAAAGGTTTTTAATTGTGCTATATGTTTATGTGAGCTAAAGTGGAAATTGATTGATTTTGTGGTTGGAATTTGCAATAAGGCCGAATAGGCCACATGAACTTAGAATTAAAACTTGATTTATGGTAATCAAAGAATGATTGGGTGTGTATATGTGAATATCTATGGATTTGATTGTTTGATTGTGGTATGTGGTTCGAATTAAGGAATAATTGTCACACCCCCAACTTAAACAGCAAAATAAATATAGCTATTACATCATTTTAAAGAAGAATACACAACCAAATCCAAGATCTTACAGTTTAGGGTTTGGAACAGCCCAACACTACCAACTATTACATCTAATTACAAATACCGAGTCCTCACACAACTATTATTATTTATTCTACCTGAGCTCGAACATAAGCATCAGCATCACAGGTCTTACGGGCAGTCTGCTTGAATCTAACCATAGCTGCTAGCTGTAATATCAGGGTAAAGCAAGGAGTGAGCCAAATGCTCAACAAGTGCTAACAGTACAACACAAAACATAAATTGAGATATACTTTTAAGAATGACAATGGAAAGACATAACTAATGATAATGAGAGACAAAACTATATGAGATGGCATCATTTTGCTTGCATCAAAACAATTTTAAAATCATGTCTTAATTAAAATCATTTTATGACGTTACGAATTACAGCCGGTGATCAGCCGCGAAGTAATCCCGAACCTCGCCGGGTTCTAAAACATTAACGGGAATCCCTAGGCAACTTTTAAGCCTAATCTAAGTGTGGAAATGACTCGCGTCTCAGTCCAGATCCACTATTCAAAGAAAACATTTATCCCCCTTTGGGACTGAAAACCCACATTTTATTTATTTCAAAAAAAAAACTGATGCCGAATTATAACAAAGTCTTTTTTAACAGTAAACATTTTTATCAAGGGATTATAGATCAACTCGAAACACGGGAAATATGGTACTAAATCTCAGAGCCATGATTCACAAAACTAAACTCTATTAGGGTAACTGAATGGTTTTCATGTATCAAAGTTTAGACAAGGTAATTTAGTGAGGCTATTGGATATCATGAAAGGAAGTGCCAAATTGGGCTTAAAGCAATGGTTTCTCATCAAGGTTCAAGTGCTGGATCATCAAGAATGTAGGCTTCATGAATACTAAGGGTGTTAAGGTATGAAGAAATGATTTTTAGCTCAGGATATATCAGAATTGACAAGCTTTAGGATAAGAAAGAGGGGTATCAATCAATTAGGGACAACTTTGATAAATATTTGGCTTTCAGGTATCAAGGTAAGGTTGTATAGGGATTCAAGTATCAGGATGAGATATCATTACTTAGGAATCATTAGCATGGTAATCAAGAGGATCAACCGAGTGCTATAACAACTCTTTATTTTATCATGGCATTCGAATTACTTTAATATATTATCATGATAAGACTTTTGAACTACTTGCAATACGTACTCGAGGGTTCATGGCATCTCTATGAAACTCAAGGATAAACAAAAGATACACTTGATTTAAATATGTCAAAATGACTCAGGATAATTACATCGATATATATGAACTGTTTACAGTAAGTACGAAGGTCAAGTTGAATCACTTGCCTTGAGATAGGCTGGTCTGGTCTGACTGGTAGGAGCAACTGGAGCTTCACTCGACTTTTATGGCAAGTTTTCCCTCATCTCGAGATCCTACATAAATAATAATAATCCTCATTATAATAGATTCTTACTATCTTAACCTATTTACAACCCGAAATTAAACAAGGATGGCACTTAGGCCTATACGCACCTAATTTATATCCACCTTTATATTTCAAATGTACACACATAGCCACATAATCACATATCGTATATTAATATCAAATAACACCATATATACCATAATGCAACACTAGGCTTGGATGATCTCGACTCACCACTTAAATCACTTGGTCGCTAAACTAGACAAAGTCTTCAAATTTGGGCTCCCTAACTCGATGTGCCTTTCCTAAATTATCCAAAATCTATTGACCCTCACTTGTGCCTTTTTCTCTACTGACCTTATACTATCTTACAACTATGGTGGTCGACCTAATACTCACTTCTAAGTGTTCTAAAACTACGTGATAAGTGATAGTGCTCACTGGTGCAAATTTCAGAATGACAACTATAGTTTCTTGAGTGCATTAGGCACTCTTAAACTACAAGTTTTCCTTCAAAACTTTTACACAAGACTCTCCTGACCTAAGGGCATCTGACAAGCTTGATGTGGCTCAACGGCCTGGCTTGGGCCTTCTTGGGCCTAAGCTAAAAGTCCAAGGTTCCCCTGCTTTTCTGGGCAGAAAACGCCCTGACTTGAATTAACTTGTGACACATGGTTCTAACTCATATCCTATGAACTATGGTTGAAAAAAATTCTCTGACACTCCCTCTAACTAAGGCCCAATTGGGCCTAATGAGGGTCTACCCATGCATGTTCAAATCTCCCTATTTCTAAGTTGCAACAAAACTGTCCCCTGCTGGACATATTTTGTTATTCTACTTGTGCACCTAACCAAATGACATGCAAACCTCCAACCAACTCCTAAAACCTTTTTTATACTCCCAATACTAGCTTCTGGTGGTTTGGGCCTCAAAGTGCACATCAATGACATGGTCAAAACTTACTCTAAACCTCAGGGTACTAAACTGATTTTCTGCAGAAACTATAACTCTCATTTTCCAAGGTTTTGACTTGACAAACTCACTAACAACAACTCAATACTTAAACCAAGACTTATACATGGTAATCTACTGAACTAACTCCCTTATTCTCAAAATAACCTTGGGTGAGATCATCCATGCCCAAAAACAACAACATGCAACTAAATATATAACATGCAACTCATGGAAAGCTCATAACAAGATTTCGGCTAGGCATAAAGTTTTAAATGCTTGCAAAATCGACTTACACCTAATACTCACCCTTAATAATCATGAAATATAACTTCTTTTAAGTATTAATAAGAAATTTATCATGGAAACAATCTACTTTAAGCACACCTATTTCGCATTTATAGAATTTTAAACATAACAACATGATTTCGAAAAGAATAGCATGCAAAACATGGTTGATCATCATTTTAATGTCTTAAAACTAGCATGCATGGCTAAACATAAATATATAATGAAATTTCAGTAGCATGCAAAGGATTTTAAAGCATGATATCTCTATAAAACACTTAGTTAGCACATATACATAATATATCTCATAGAGAGCTCTTGAATTCACAAGAATCAAGAGTTTCTCTTTGGAGATCACATAAGAACTACACATGCATCCATGGAACTTCAACTTCCAAGTCTCAAAACACTTGGAAAGGATATAAGATGAATGTAGGTAAAAGATTTACACTTGGGAAGATGAAGAATGAATTGAAAAATGGAAGGGGGGTGGGGGATTTGGCCTTCGGCCGAGAGCAAGGTGGGAGGGGGAAAAGAGAGAAAATTTGTGGTGTGTTGGAGTGTGGAATGAGTGGAATGATTTCTCCCACTTTGATTTTTTTGTTTTATGCTTTTTGGTTGACAAATAATGAGTGGAAGTGAGAACTTACAAAAATGTCCTTTAGTTAAAGTTAGGCCATTTTGCATGCAAGGCTAATGTAGTAATTTGGTAATAATCAAATGAGTTAGTGGGGTTGGAAAAGTCTTATTTGCCCTTTGAGAGAATAGAAGGGTGATTTGCATGCATGGTCTCTTATGTAATTTGATAAATATGATAACTAAAATTTATAATGATTTATTTTTTATAAAATAAAATACAAGTTCAAAAATTATAAAATTTATACCATAAAATAACTTGGATTTTTAGAGACTTTATAAAATCATTTTCAAAATTTGTGAACAAAATACCTTTTAAAAGAAAATTTTTCCAAAGCTTAGAATATTCCTTATAAATCAAAAATAAAGAAATTAAATAAACTCTTGCTTTGAAGAATCATATACTACACAAAGCAAATTTATAATGCAGAAATTTTCACTCACACTAGCGTACAATCATTGAATATATTTTCATTTGACTTTTATATTATACCAAATCCACAAATATTATTACATAAAATGCCGGTCGTAACAATAATAGAAAAGGGAACTAAGTTGAATGATTTTAAAAGCTATAAGTGATAGTTATGGTCGTAAAGATTTAGTTGTGTATGAATCGTGTACTCGTATGTGTTATAATCATTTGATTTGAAGAATAGTCAAGGTTAAGCGAGTATAAGTTGATTATTGAGTATATAAAGGTATAAAGGTTATGAAAAAGAAATGTGTTATGTGCTATGAGCATGTGTATATAAACTATACTCGTATAGTTCGAGTAAAGAGTATAATCGAGCTATCGTATTGAGTGAATGTTCTAGGAACGAGAGTTGAGAAACTGATAAGGTTTTGGTTTTGATTGTAGATTCGGAGCGTGAGGGCATTCAGGCTAGGAAAGGGAAAGGTATACTAGGTGACAGTAGTTCAACCTTCAGGAAAGCGAGTTCAGGCAAGTAACTCTAATTACTTGCGTAAATGGTTATAGAGAGGATATTGTTCATGCCATGTAGAGTATTGAACTGTTAAAGTAATGAACCCCTGTTATTGATTTGAGATACCCTGTCTTTGATCTTGTGAAATTGTTATTGATAAGCTTATTGATCCAACCCATTTGGTAACTCTTTTTCCTGTTCTGCTTATTTGTTATACCATGAACTATTATAAACCCTATAAGTACCTTTACGAACCCCTTGTAATGATGCTTCATTCCTGTTTTATCCTATTCCCTATTGATCCTTGAAACAGTTTTGGTTTCCCTAACTTGAGTACCATGTTATCGTTGATCAAGATCCCTATAATTGAACCTTGCTTATTCCTGATTCATTCCCTTAACTTTGAATTCTCGAAATTGAATTTAAGAAAGAGTTTCAACTTGAAAGAGTCTGAATGATTTAATATTCTTGGTAATGAAAATGAATTTAGAAAACCTACCTTTTTCCAACTCAAGGTTTTCCAAATGAATTCCTGATGGATTGGATTGGGACGTAAGAGGCTAGTGCGACTAGTCCAGTCATAGTAAGAGTCTAGCGGGGCTAGTCCAGTTTAAGGCTGAAATTATGCCATTGGTACCTTAAAGACCGGATGGAGGTTGGTACGGTCTGATCACCCGTATTATTATTATGAAATGAAAGACTTGATTAATAAGCTCAATGCAACTCTAGCAGAAGAAGAGTCTTTTTTCCTCCAAAAATCGAGAGTAAAATGGATGGAGCTTGGAGATGGGAATAATTATTTTTTCCATCAATAATGCAAGGCAAATTGGAACAGTAACAAGGTGCTTACCCTTGAGGATAATTTGGGAAACATGGTGCATGGCCAACTTTCGTGTGCTAATATAGGAGTTAATTATTTTGAAAATCTGTTGGGGCCAGATATTACTCACTCCAATATTGATTTGGATTATGTCGAATGCAAGGTTATTACTGAGGCCCAAGCTACCTCTCAGTGTGTTACGGTTACTGATGCTATAATCTATGCTACCTTAAAGAAAATGAAGAAAAACAAGGCACCTGGGCCTGATGGCTTTAATGTCGAATTCTTCTTGGCCATATGGAGCATTACAGGGGTTGATTTTCGTGCTTCTGTAAAACATTTCTTTGAAACTGGATTTCTTCCCTCAGGTACTAATTCCACTTTCATTTCCCTTATTCCAAAGGTTGCTTCTCCAACAGTTATGAATGATTTTTGACCTATCTCCCTTTGTACTGTAATGTACAAGTGCATATCCAAAATAATAGCTGCTAGACTAAAGTTGATCATGCCATCTATCATTGACATTGCATAGTCTGCTTTTATCCCTGGAAGGTCCCTCTCTGATAACATTTTACTTGCTCAAGAACTGTTTCGTGGTTATGACAGGGTTACTAGCTCCTCCAAGTGTGCCCTTAAAATTGATCCCCATAAGGCGTTTGACTCTCTAAGCTAGGATTTCATTTTAGCTGTTTTAACTAAATTACACTTCCCAGCCATGGTCATCAATTGGATCAAAGCTTGCCTTTGCTCTACTCGGTTTTCAGTTAAACTAAATGGAGTAATACACGGGTATTTCCGAGGTTCTAAGGGCATTCGATAAGGGGACCCAATGTCACCCTACATCTTTGCCCTGTGCATGCAGATTTTGTCTTGCACTCTCAACAAGGTTCCTCATGATTTTAAATACCAATGGCGTTGCAAAGATATGGGCCTCACACACCTGTTCTTTGCTGATGATGTCCTTTTCTTTTCACATGGTTCTCAAAGCTCTGTCAAGCACATCATGGACTCTATAGCAACCTTTTCTTTATGGAGTGGTCTTTCCTCCAATATCCACAAAAGTAACAGCTTCTTGTTCAATTGTGATCAGGATTTTGTGGAGTGGTTTGATTCTCTTCTGATTTCTCGAGGTAATCTGCCAATTAAGTTTCTGGGCGTCCCTTTGATCACCTCGCAGCTTTCTGTTAATGAATCTATGGCCCTTATCACTAAAATCACGAACAGACTCAATGCTTGGACCACTTTGGTGCTTTCTTTTTCTGGAAGATGCTTACTCATCAAATCTATTGTGTTTGCTATCGAGGGTTTCTGGTGCAATCATTTTCTTTTGCCTAGCACAATACACTATACCATCCAGTCCCTACTCACTAGATTCTTATGACGTGGTAACATCAACCACAAAGAAGGTGCAAAAGTTACGTGGCAAACAGTATGTCTTCCTCGTGAGGAAGGTGGCCTTGGCTTAAAAAACATGCAGGAATGGAATAAAGCTCAAATTCTGGGTCACTTGCTTAAAGTCATTACTAACTCAGGCACACTTTGGGCTACCTGGGTCAATAAAACTGTCTTAAAGGGGAAGTATTTCTAGACTACTAAGCTTCTCACTGATTTTTCTTGGATCTGGAGGAAAATTCTCAAATGTCGTATATTGGCTTTGCAGTTTGTATCATTCCGTATTGGCACGGGTGAGTCCATCTCACTTTGGTTCGATCCTTGGGGGAACAATGCATGCTTAGCTTCTAACAGAACCTCTAATATCATTTCTCAATGTGACATGCAACCTGGTGATAACCTTAGTGCCATTATCCATAATGGTACTTGGATTTTAGCAAGGGCAAACTCAAGAAGTCACCATCTGGAACCAATGTTAGTGCACTGGCTATCAACTTTTATCCCTCCGACTTTGAATACAGGTCTTGATCTTTTATTATAGGATGGCTGTGATGCCACAAAAATTAAAACCTGGGATGTTTGGAACTCAATAAGGCTTCGAGGTACCTTGGTTTCTTGGTATCGTGTGGTGTGGCATAAGCTGCGTATCAATCGATATGCTCACCACCAATGGCTTTCTTGTCACGGGAGGCTCTACACATTGTCTCGCCTTCACAGATTTGGCCTTGTGGATAACCAACAATGTTACTTATATATTTATGGCCGAGAAACAGACTCTCATATCTTTCTTCACTGCTCTTACAGTAAATGGGTTTTGTGCAATCTTATGTCCCTGTTGGGAATCAACATTATTAGTGAATCATGGCTTGGATTTCTCACTTACTTGGCTGATCTTCATGATAAACCTAAAAGCATGGTGGCTCTCTGCTATGCTCGGATATTCTGCTACCATGTTTGGAGGGAGCGAAATGCTCGAGCTCATGACTCTGGGGTCCTTGGTCCGAGGAAGCTGCTTAAGGGTATCAAAAAAGATGCTTATGCTAAACTTCAAAGCTCTACTTGGTTTTCTAAGCTTGTAAATACTAGACCAGATCTTGTTCCTTGTAATAGTTTGTAGTAGGTCTTTTCCAGTTTGTTCTTTTGCTTGCTTGCTTTCAATCTCCAATCTTTCCTAGATTGGTTATAGATAGTTTTCTCTATGGCTTGCCATAGAGCTTAGGGTAGATCCCTTCTTGTCTTTGTTTTTTGTTGATATATACTTAACTTAGCAAAAAAAATGAAAATGGTTTATATTGCTTTGAAAAGAGTTGATTGTGATATTACCCTGATTTTTAATTCTGTTGATCATATAATTGATTCTTTATAATGAAAAGATTGTCGCTTTCCATTCGAAATATCATTTGTGATCTTGTTAATGATTTGTGATGAATGTCGGCTTTTACCCTACCTTGAGCCTTGTTCCTTGAAAGCCCAAAAATCTTCTTCATAGCCCCCTTTGCATAATCTAAAAATAAAAATCTGCCACCTAGAATTGATAAAGTAGAATGCCCTGAGATCAGCAAAGTATATTATGGATTTTATATCGTAGAACTACTGTTTAGTTACTTGCTGAGTTTTATACTCATATGTTTTGTTTTAATCTAACCATGGCAGTTAAGCAAGAAGATGGTCAGGCTTAGGAGCACTGCTCGTAAGAGCGTACCTGGTGGTCCCTATCGTGTTGAGGGCTTCCGGTTGCCAGAGCAGGTAGTAATATTTTTGAGTGAGCAAGCGCTTAGCCAGAGAGTTATAAAGATACAATGGGTTATCTGTCGGTTCCAAGCCAGGATCGACTATTTTTATTTGGATTTATTTTGGGGTTGTAAGTTATATTTTATGGTTGGTAGTTATAATCTTGTCTCATACTTTATCCTGTTTGATCCTGTTAGTAGCTAATCGGGGTTTATGTTTATTTAATTAGTAGATTAAAGGTGTGTGGGTCCTCATTTCCTAACCCCAAGATTGAGGGCGTCACATGATGTCAAGAGCAGGTTTGCACAGGATCTTACTCAGGCATTGGGTACAGCTTTTCGAGCCACGGGGGTTGACATACAGTGGCCAGTTTTTGGAGAGGATTATGTGTACCCGACTCCTAATACTCCACTCGGGGAAATTTTTAAGTTTGGGGGTGGTAGTTGAGGAATATTTGTGTATGGGTCCATATAGATGCATATTCATGATAGTTTAGTTCATATAGTTTGCAAATTTTTCATGTAGTTATTTGGTTGTGTTTTTGTTTTGCGTATTTGTTATCATTTTAGTATGTTGCATATAGTTGCATTGGCATTATATCATGATCCCTTAGGTTGCTTTTTTAATTAATTTGTGATGTTGATTCGAGTGTAGTGATGTCGTATTGAGGAATGTTAAGTCCTAACGAATTGATTTGCATGCTGGAGACAAGAAAATTTTCATTTAGTCTAATAGGTTTCTTGAGTGCTAGATCATGATCATGACTTTTTTGTTTGTTGAGGTTTAATCACTTGTTTATGTCTAGAATTTATGTTATTCTCTTAGTGACGAAATAACATGGATTTTTAAAATTAGAGAAAAATATTCGATATCAATGCTAGTTGTGGCTAGGTATCAAATGGCTAGTAGCCGGCTCATATTTATATGAGTAGTCTAGGGTTGATCGAGATGAAGCGAAACACACTCATTCAGAACATGAAAAATAAAAGAAAAAAGAAAAAGAAATAGAAAAAAATATGTGTTATGCATATTTGATCATGAGTGAGCTCTTTAATACTCGAGCAATTAAGTTCTAGGGGATTTATGCCTAGTGACCTAAGGCTTTTATAGTCTGGGATCCGCTAACCTAACGTTCGCTACATGGGTATTATTGTATAAGTCTTTTGTGGACCTCGCTCATTGCATGATCAAATAAGCATGCTTATATTTTTTATGTGTTATCAATAAAAGCATGAATCCTTGTATAACTCTGATAAAATTGAAGTGTTGTCAGTCATTTTGTGTTTATCGTTTATTCTGTTTATAACCTTGTGATTATCTTGACTAGAGGTGAGTTATGATTATTGATCTAGTTTCGAGAGTATATCTGTTAAGCAATTGCAAACACATTTTTGGCTTGTGAGTTGATTTATGGGATTTGATTGAACTTTGTGCGAATAATTGCATTCATTGAGATGTTGCTTATTGATTGGTTTAGTTATTCTGAGGGGATCATTGCATTCATGTTAGTTGCATTCATGCTTTTTTATTTCTTGTTTTTTAGTCTGTTATGCTTGAGGACAAATATCGATTCAAGTTTGGGGTGTGATAAGTGGCATTTATATCCACTTAAAATGCGTCGTAAAGGCTCGAATTGGTGTTTTGTACTCAAGTTATTTGTATTTTTGATGTGTTTTCGTAGTGTTTTGCATTTCAGGGCATATTCGAAAGAAGGGATGGATATTGCATATTTTATGTTTAAAAGAGTGTTAGGATGGAACCTCGGTTGATTTCCAGCAAGAAATCAGCACGAGAAGGTCAAGAAAGTAGAAAAAATCAGATTTTTCAGAAGCCCAGGGCAGCCGCGCTGGTATGCAGGGTGGCCACGCCCATTTGACAGAAAGCAAGAATGGCCCCGTTGGATTTAAGGGCGGCCGTGCCAGGTCATTTTTCCAGAATCCCGATTCTATTCTAATTCGAGGAATTGAAGCATCCAGATCATCCAGGAGTATATATATATATAAAGATAAAAATATGTTTTTCATGTAGAAGAGAAAGGAGATAGCAGGAAGATGACCTAATAGCACAATACAACGAAGGAGAAATAGATCTTGTTTTTACTTGTGATTCTTTGCTTAAGTTGTAATCTTGGATGCTTGTTTTCTTTGTTGTTTGAACCTAATACTCTTGTTAACATACTTTGTTATTATTATTCAGTTATTTCAGACCTAGTTTATTTTAGTTTATTTGCCATGCTTTCATTAGAACCCATGGTAACGATGAGTTCGGTTATGAACTAATCGTTATCGTGGGGTTCTAACGGATTTACTTATGGATTTCTATAGTTAATTGTTTTGATACCTAGGTGTGTGGTGATTGATTGATATCCTAGTATTGGTTGTGCTTATTCGTCTTCTGTGTCTAGCTAACATATAAGATAGCGTGTTAATCTCTATTGAAGCGACAGTGAATATAGAGGTTTAGAACTTGCCATGCTAGCATATGTTTATGTTTTTGTTATGCATGATTCGTAGGTAATTTTAACCATCTTACTTGCCTTATGTAATCATGATAGATAACTTGTTCATTAAACCTTTATGTTGTCAAATTCTACAGAGATATAGGGTCTCAACATAATTGGTGTCTATTTAACTTCTATCTCTTTTGTGGATGTCTGGTAGTAGGGTATTTGTACAACGAAAGTTGGCGTTTACTAGTTTCGTGTTATCTGCTTAGTTGTCATCACCATTACATGCTAAGGTTAAGAATAATGACTTTGAATGAAGTATTTAATGAAGTTAGAATCCAATGTTTGTCTCATATAGTTAATTCAATCACTTTTATTCTTAGTTAATTGCGTGTTAGTTTAATCTTAGTTATAAACATCTCAACTTGTTATTGTCTTAGCATTGAGCGATAGCCATACCATTGTTGCATAGGTGCATATAATCTTAAGTTAACTAAAAAGAGTCTTTGTGGGTACGAATCTGATTTATATCTTATACTACTTGCGAACGCATATACTTGCGTGTAATTTTAGCGCGTGTTTTCGCCCTAACAGGGGCCTGTTAAGAGGCATCCACTCGGGCTCCGACTTGGGATCCCTTTTTGCTCTCAGCTTTCTGTCACTCTTTTGAGATCATGAAAATCCACTCCGTGGTGGGATTCCTTGGGAGTGTTGGATGTAGTTAGACTGCCTATCCACCTTAAATCTTCTGTCTCTTCTGTATGATGAGCGTCTCTTCGGGGACTCTTATCATCATCGATCCTTCTATTCATCTTCATTGATCTAAGGAAGACATTCTCCTTTATTAATTTGGAGGCTAAGGCGTAAGCAGACGCGAGGCTCTTGGGTTTTTTATGGATCAAATCTTTGACATAATCTTCACAAGACACTGGGTGTAAGTTACTTCGAAAGATGTTCAG
Source organism: Apium graveolens (assembly GCF_009905375.1). Classification (NCBI taxonomy): domain Eukaryota; kingdom Viridiplantae; phylum Streptophyta; class Magnoliopsida; order Apiales; family Apiaceae; genus Apium; species Apium graveolens. The sequence continues at coordinate 186,296,521 of NC_133649.1, read as the reverse complement.
CCTCTTTTTCCTCCAGGTTGGAGAGTTGGTTAACAGCTTCTTAGAATCTCTTAATAAATTCAGGGAGTGATTCCTTATTTCTCTGTTGGATTGTTTCCAAATGGCACATTTGTAATTCATTCATATGGTTGGCCCATAATCTCTTCAAGAATACCTCCCGAAAGTCTTTCCATGAATCTACACACCAGAATGGATCCGGATGAACAACTTATGAGCTCCCCCATTAGTATTGATGCAATGAAACAAGACCTCATGAGGCCACTGTAGTTGTAGATGTTTGAAATTTACTCGAAGTAATTAAGGTGCTCCTCGGGATCTGTCAGCCCGTCAAAGGAATCAAAGTTAAAGTGTTTAAGCTCGGATTCCCGGGGAGTAGACTCCAGCTTTCTGGTGAAAAGGGTGACTACTGCACCTACTTCTATGTCACCTTTAACTTTTCTTTTACGGTCACACAGATCCCGGGCCATATGTTCTTGCTTTGACTCTTTTTCGGGCTCGGAGTTCGAAGAGACATGAATTCTGTGGGATTTTTTCTTTAATTTTGCCTCTTATTCTTGAATTCTTTTCTCAGTTATTGCCCTAACTTCAGTCTCTTCTTCTTTCCGAATTCGGTTCTGGAGTGAAGCCCTTCGAATTTCATCATGGGCATCATGTGTTGGTCTTTTCATATTTTTGGCAATTCGATCTAAGACCGAACCACGAGTTTCTCTGGAGTGTTCTTCTTCCTGGTCCCTGTGTCGGGTTTCCCGCTCTGGATGATTCTTCTCCTTCCATAGATTCATAACAACTTGGATCAATTCTGGGGTCATGTTCCCCCAAGGATTTGTAGAGGTTTCCGCATATTTTGTTAGCTGTTTTTTAATATTTAACCTTTGATCTCCTGGTTGGAGAGGTTGAGATGGGGTACGGGTTATGGGGAGCCCTTCCTCAATATCCTCCATGTCTCCGTCCCTGGGCAGGGCGGTTGGAGCTGGAACCGGTCTGGAAATGGCAACTTTACTTTTCCTCGTAGTCATCATTCTCAACAACACATAAGAATCATAGCTAAAAACAGTACGTGCTTGCATAACAACACGTAAAATTAGATCTAACTATGTAGTAATCACAGCTATAACCCAGTATATGCTCGCGTAATATGACAAATATGGCTAAACAAGATCTACTAATGACGCTTTAAAAGTATAAACGTTGAACAAGGTAGATCTGAAAAAAAAACAGTAATAAGATAGGGTAAATAGCCTGAAAACAATGACATCACCGAACAGATATTCGTCCCCTCCTTTTAGCACCAATGATAACTCCAATCCTTCCCTGGGGTCTTCTCCTTCTCTATCTGGACTCAGCCTTCATTTATGTAAGTTAGGAGTATTTGATATTTAGTATAAATAAAGCACATAAATTATATTATATATTTTATAAATTTTTATTTCGTATACTTTTTTTCCGTGTTGTGTACCTGTATTAGAAATCAAACCCGACGTTAATATTATTAATATTTTTTTATGTTCATCTAGCAAATTTTCACACACAAATACTAATTATTCGTATATTTTTTTTACCCCGTTCACGTGTTATATATCAAAATTATCAGCTATACCCGTATGGGAACTACTAACCGTTATTTATTTAAAAATGACTATAAGTTCCGACATGAAATAGTCGCGTCCCTGCTCATTTTTAATTGTTTATTTCTGGTAGGTAAATTTTATAAGAAAATGAGTATTTTGCCAACTCATTCCCAACTCCAAACAACTACTGTATTGCGTGGATCCACGTCTGGGACAACCCTATCTGTTTTCTCTTTCGATGTAATTTATTTAAAGAAGTGCTACATATGTACATGCATTTACGTGCGTATTGAGCAGTTAATCAAATTTTGATCGAAGTAATATTTTTAAAAAAAATTAGAAATTTTTAAACAAAAATTTCAAGTGTGTTATATACAATTTTTAATCCCAAAAAATATACAAATTTTATAAATTTTATTATTATTTTCATTTTAATCAACAAAACTCAAAATAGTATCACTATTTTGAGATGGAATTATATAAATTTACTATCCAACTAACTAAAAAAATTCTTATATCTCCGATAAGAATTATTTAAATCAGTTTTATTTAATACTTTTTGATCATTTTAATTGCTGCACAAATTTTATTTAAATCTTACTATTGTTAATTATCAATGTTAAACTCGATTCGGATACTTGGTTGGAACTTATGTCCATGTAAGAAATAAGAATCAAACATATGAGTTGTTTCAAAACAATTATAATCAGGGTTGGAGTTGGGAGGACCAGAGTGAGTTAAATTTATGTTGAACGGTCAAAATTAACTGATATTCTAATGTAAGATTTTCAAGAAAAATGAAATATTTTAATCCGATACTTTTAAATATAATTTGGTAACCCTAAATTATATTACTTGTTCGGTCACGAATATAATAAATCCGCAAGGTGATTATACGGAGTTGGCTTCTTATATAAATCAAATTTCAGAACAAATAATAAAAGTACTATTCTAGGAGATTATTTGTTATCTTATATTTGACTGGTGATAAAATTTTAATATTTGTGCTCAAATATATATGTGGATAAGAACAAATTTAAATTTAGGAATATTGATTTAGGTGAAGTGAAATCTTTTTAAAATGGGTTTGTTTCAATAGTTTTTATGTATTTGGAGTGTTTTTTATTAGTAAAGTTGGTGGGAATGCAGGAAAGTTCATCATCATTTATATTCAAAAGATAAATCAAAATTGACACATAAGTTCTTATTTTATATTCATGAACACATCAAATAAAATTTATTTTAAAATTTGATTATTTATCTATGGATAACAGATTCTTTGAAATAGATAAGATTACGCTAACTTTCTATATATAATTAAAAATTTGTCTTTTTCGTAACGTAAAAAAATGAGTAGTGTTAGGTTATCCAAAATTTCTGCCCAAACATTTTACTAAATGATGTGGCACATGTCATGTTTTAGTTTGTAGGCGCATATTAATGCATACAAACTCTTATATTATGTTTAAGGAAAATTGTTATTTACTACATAACACATCAGTATTCAAGGAAGTTTTTGGAAAAGAAAATCGGAAAATACGTTTTTCACATGTCTGTTGTTAAGATATCCAAAAAATTGAAATAACAAAAAGAGAAATGTGATGTAAGAAGTATATTTATATGTATATTAAAATAATGCAGAGGAGTAGGGTGCATGTCACAACGATACGACAATGCCAAGATGGTCATGTCATGACGTCAATTAGCCGGGTATGCCTTTTCATGATTTGGAATGCCTTTGTATTAATTTTTTTATTTTTTAATAAATATTTTAATATTAGAAATATTGAGAAATAACAAATATAATTCTAAAATATTTACATATATTTGAATATCTAAAAAGTTATTAATGTAAATGAGTATTTGTTAGGAAAAACATTAGTACAAGGACTAAATTAACACAACGAGGCAATTATATAAGGAATAACAAGAACAAGGCAAATCACCAATAACGAAAACAAGCCACGAAGGTCAAAAACATAAAATAATCAGAAACTGTTAAATAAAACAAGACGAGGAAGAAATCTTATCGTAATGAAGCTTTCAACATAGCTGAGTCACCAATCCCTCAAGAGGAAGAGGCTGTTCTTGAAGAGTGTATTATCCTCACTTACTGTGTCTAGAGCCTGCAATAACCCTCCCAGGATAAAATAGCAACAGAATACTGGGCTCACAGCAGCACGATGTTCAATGGCGATTAGACCTCAATCGCCCAGAAAACCTATGTATGTATGTATATTTTTCAGAGAGAGATAGAAGGGAGATGAGAGGATGCTGCTAGGGTTTTACAGATGTGTATATCCATTTATCTCAAAAACTTTTTTCTTAATTAAAATCCTAAAAATTTAACTGATAGTTTTAATTAAAATGAATCTTTTTCTTAAAATATATTTCAATATGAATATTATTTGGAATTGTAACAGTTAGACAAGCCCAAGCCCATAAATTCTAGGCCCGCTAATAAATTCTAACACATAATATTTATATTAAAATATTATATTAAGTCACTATTTATTTAATTAAAATAATAGTAAAATCCATGTTAGGAATATGTTGTGTACTTGATGATAACTTGAAAAAAATACTTTGTAGATTTTAGTTAAGTGATTTTGTAGCTTTCAATGGATGATCATTTCAACATTCGTTTAAAGAGTAGCTTATGTACAATAAGATTAGTAGCACATTTCTGCATACTTAAGTAACTTAGTGAACTAGATCTTTGAGGAACATTTAAGTCATGTTGACTACTAGATTGATATGCAAGATATGTTGGTTAATTGTAAATAGTTGATTTCTTGTAATCTTGTATAAATGAAATAAAGTTAACTGTCAAGAAGATAGTCTCAATGGATGATTCACAAAGCTTCAACAGATGCTCAGATAAAGCTTCAACGGATGATTTACATAGTTTCAATGGATGATCAGCCTAAGTATTAACGGATGATCAGCCACAATTTTAACGGATGATTTAATGAAACTTCAACGGATGTTCAAATTCAAAAGAACAGTTGATAGTAACTTGATAGTCACATGCGTTGATTGTATGCAAATGGAATGTGGCAGCCTAATTCAGGTTTTAGAGAACAAAAGAAGTATTTCCATTTCCATGCTAAACAGAAGACATTCAAAGATACTGGAAAGAGAAGTGTAGCAACATGTAATTCGACTAGAAATAGTTTGTCTTATTATCTTGTCTTTTTATCATGTAACTTGGTGATATATAAACCAAGGGTAGCAAGTTGAAGAGCATCCAAGTTAGTAAGCAATTTACTAGAGAAATAGATAAGGCAAAATCTGTAAAGAATTTCTCTGTTTTTGTTTTTCAACTTGTAAGCAGCTATGTACATTTTTGTAACACGAAGTTCTCTACTTAATATATATATATCTGGTGGAAAAGTTCAATCCACCAGAAAGTTTTTAAATACTTATATTTATTTACTTTGTGCTTTGATTTCAATATTACTTTCATTCTGCACCATTACTAAATCAAACACAGTTATATATTTATAGGAGCAGTTCTTAAAATTGAAAAGAAGCCAGAATTACATTCAACCCCTCCTTCTGTAATTCTTGTTTAGATTTTTTAGGAATAACAATTGGTACCAGAGCAAACTCTTGAAGAACTAAGAGTTTAAAGATCACAACAACTAACAAGATGAGCAGAAAATATGTTGGAGTAAAGATTCCATTTCTGGACAAAGACAACTATCGCCATTGGAAGGTGAAGATGCACCTACATCTCCTATCTCAAGATGAAGCATATGTGGACTGCATTGAGAAAGGTCCACATGTCCCTATGAGAGCTGCTATATGAAATGAACCATCTGTCCCAAAGCCTAGAACAAAATGGTCTGATCCTGATATTGAACAAGTTCATAAGGATAAAAAGGCCATGAACATTTTGTTTAATGGTGTTGATGGTGACATGTTTGACAACATTTATTATGATGGAACTGAGCAGGTAAGGGAAAATAAAATACAACTTTTGATTCAGCAATATGAGCTTTTCCACAGTGAAGAAAGTGAGTCACTCACTGACATTTTCAGTAGATTTCAAAAATTATTGAATGCTCTAAAACTGCATGGAATAATCTATCAAACAAAAGATTCAAACCTCAAATTCCTTAGATCTCTACCAAAAGAATGGAAGCCTATGACAGCGTCATTAAGAAATTCTCAAGATTACAAGGAATTCACCTTTGATAAACTGTATGGGATTCTAAAGACTTATGAGCTTGAAATATAGCAAGATGAGAAGTTGGATAAAGGAAGAAACAAGGGAGGGTCCATTGCATTAGTTGCTGAGCAAGAAAATGAGAAGGAGAAAAAAGTTGAAGCTGTTGAATTTGCATCAAATCTTAGAGTTTGTGAAGGCAAGAGAAAAGGGCTAGTAGCTGAACATGAGGAAAATCTTAGTCAAGATAACATAGATGAGCATCTTGCTTTTCTATCCAGGAGATTTGCCAAGCTCAAATTCAAGAAGAATTTTGGAGCAGCCAAGTCAAACAGAAACATGGTTGATAAGTCCAAGTTTAAATGTTTCAAGTGTGGTTTGGCAGGTCATTTTACAAATGAATACAGAAAGTCTGTTCTGGTAAAAAGTAGTTTGAGCCTGTTGATTATAAACAGAAATATTTTGAGTTGCTCAAATAAAAGAAAAGGGCTTCTATCATACAAGAAAATGACGGGGCTGCAGATGGATTAGAAGAGGATGAAGATACAAGCTATGTCAATCTAGCACTTATGGCCAAATCAGATGAAACAGAAGTCAGTTCATCCAGCAATCAGGTAATCACCACTAACCTAGCACATTTATCTAAAGCTGAGGGTAATAATGCTATAAATGACATGTCTACTGAATTATACCATCTGCGTGTTACACTTAAGTCTCTCACTAAATAAAACACCAAACTTAAAGAGAACAATTTGTTTTTAAGTGGAAGAAACAATGTGCTAGAGACTCAATTTGTTGAGTTTGAGAAATTAAAGATAAAATGCAGGATTGCTAAAGATGAACTAACTGAATCCTTAAAGAAAGAGGAGATTTTAAAAAAGCGGCTTGAACGAGAACATGAAGTAATTAAGGCATGAAAATCATCTAGAGATGTCCATGTTCGAATTACTAAAGTTCAAGGTATAGAATCTTTCTGTGATGCAGCCTGAAAAAAGAGCAAGGAGAAGCTTGATTCCAATTTGGTTAAAGGACTTTCAACGGATGTGGATTTGACGGATGATGAACATTATAAGTTGAATAATCAAAAGGATTATCCGTCGATAGGACAATGAGCCACATCCGTTGAGTGAACGTAAACCAGTCAGCAAAGCTAAGCTAGCTAAATTAAATAAAAAATATGGATCAGTTTCTAAGAATTTTGTTCCAGGAGAAACAAGTCAAGTGAAACAGAACAAGAAATTCAATGTAGGGCATCTGTCCATTAAGCAATTAAATGACATATTGGATAAAATTTAAGTGAGAATAGAGTTTAAAAAGAAAAACAATAGGAATGGGAAAGTAGGAATTAACAAACACAACAACTACACACCTGATAAATATGCTTCAAGAAAAACATGTATTAAGTGTGGTAGTGTTAATCATTTGTCTGTTAATTTCAAACTTGCTATGCTTGCTCCCATGTCTACACCTCCTTCATTTCCCATCATGCCTTCAATGCCTGTTAATGTTATGCATGTATATAATTTGAATGCACAGTTTGCTAATATGCCATTTGCACAAAATCCTAACTATGCTGCATTTAGTATGCCACAAATGCCATTTAGTATGCCATATGGAATAACATGTTTGCACAAAATATGTCTTTCCATGTTAATCAACCTATGCATGATAATTCTGCAATGATGAATGGTTTTAAGGACTCTACTCAATTGACTAAGGATGAACCCCAAATGTGTCAAATGAGGACAAGCCTAAGAAACCTAAGAAAAAGGCTAACAAAACAGTATCCAAGGAAACTTGGGTACCAAAATTAACTTGATTTGATTTTATTGTGTGCAGGAAATGTAAATAATCCCAATTTTTGGAAATTTTTGAAACCCTGATGAATAGTAATTTTTGCTGATTATGCTGATTAAGGAAAATTATCAGACCACGCTATATAGGAGTACTGTTATGGAAATTATGAGATTGTATTAGTATTCAATAAAGTAAATGAGTGTATGTAAATGTCATTAGAATTCGAATCCGGACACTTTAATTTTTCCCGAAAATCCACCAGATACCGAAAGAATTAAGTATACGGTAACATGATTAAAAGGATTTAAATCCAAGAATTATAAGAGAGGATCATTAAAGGAGTATAAAATATTAAGAAAGGTTTAGGGAAGCCCAAGTAATAATATCCCGGATATGATCCCCCAAATTATTAACCGGAACGAGAGTTAAGAGAACCGTAAAATAAATAAGTGATCAAGAACCAAGCTTGTACAAGAATCCAAGGGATTATGACATCATCAAACCACAAGATAAAGACACGTGGCAAATTGATGACACAAGGAGGGTGATGTAAGCAAGATTAATAGATATTTTGCTTAGGTTGAATTGTGGCTACACAAAGTTAACCAAAGCTTACATCCACCACACAATTAATCAAAGACAAACAAGAAGCATTTTCATTTCTCATTTCTTCAATATTGCTCTCGGCCAAAACAATACCAGCAAATTCAAACTGTCATATCTCCTTCAATACTCACTCAAATATTATGTTCTATAGCTCTTTGGAAAGGTATTGAGATGGCCTACAACTCTGGTTCACAAGTCTTGTCCAAATAATCATGGTAAGACCCTCATTTTTACAGTTCTTTCAATCCCACTTTTAGAAACTTCAAAACCAAACTTTGTGTTTTCTTGGTTATTTGTGAGATCCAAGCTTGTATAAGGATTAATCAAGGTTTTAAGGCTTCCTAGAAAATTTCCCCTTACAAATAAAGGTATAAAACTTCTGGACCTTTAAGTAATAAGTTTGTTTTCTTGAATTTTGGGATGGTTTGGATGGATGATTAGTTGGTTGAATGATTAAGTTTGAATTGTTCTTTGATTGTTAAGTAGATTAGTTGATTATGGAGATGGTATAATATTGAATTGGATTGAGGATCTTGAGCTTGTTTTGGCTAATATCAGTAGCCTAGGTTTGAATCTTCAAGTTGTGGATGGATTGTAGTTGGAAGGGATTGATTTGGAGTGGTAAAAATATTGGAAATTACTAAGTTCTAGCCGTCATAATGCCCGATTTTCCTTAAATGTTTCTGTGCTTAACTTTAGGACCCGTTAACTCACTATAAGCTTCTGACCTTTACCATTTTTAGATATTTCATGTTACGAGCTTCGTTTTGATATGTCGTTCGCCTAAATCCGAGTTACGAGCGATGAGAAATGACCGTTTTAAGTAACGGCATTTCGCGAGCGAACCCCAAAACCTCTAGTAACTTTGAGACCTTAATTGAAACCCTTAAATGATTAATCGAAACACGAAACAATTATGTAAGGTGGATTAGGAAGTTGGTACAGTACTCTCGAAAGAGTTGCCTTAAAACGTTTATTGGTTAATTTTATAAAAATGGTGGAGCCGAGGGTACTCGAGCGACTTATGTAAATCGTAAAGCGCAAAAGTGAACATTAGGGTCTAAGTGGATAAAGTCTAGTTTCGTAAGTGACCGTGGTTTAATTCTGGTTTATGTTGTTGTTCATAGGTTACCGGACCCACTCTAAGCTTAAGCCTACCCCGTAATACTCAGGAAAGTTTTCTACCCGTTATACTGTTGTTGTGATGTAAATATATTGATGCATTATCTTGAGATAAGTGCATGACTATTATTAGCAAATCTTACGATATAGTGGAGCTTGTTGATATGGTATATATATACATGTTGTGAAATCTTGATATTCTATTATCAATTCAAATGCTTATAAACTGCATAATACCTATGCTAGAGATAAGCAGTAGTTGCGTATACCCTTAGTATATGGGACCTAAAGGTGAATATTTTTCTAAACCGGGAGTCGATGTTCCCGAGTATAATATATGTGTGTATATATATATATTTTTCTATAACTATTAATCGAATAAGGTATATTCGATGGTTTTGAATAATAATCAAATTTATTTTCGATTATTCAAATAAGGATCGTACTTTTGTATAAGTATATCTTTTGTTATTTATTATTCGTTTCAAGTATGAGTTTTAAAACTTCTACTTCAATAATTTTTATAAATATTATCCTTTATGGGAATATTATTTAAATAATAATATTTAGATATTTTCTAATATATTGGGTCTGAATTATTTATTAGATCATCATTACTCTAAACATTCTTTAAAATATTTTCGAGTCTTCAAAATGAATTTAAAAGTTAGACTGGATCCCAAAACTCGTTTTCAAATTTAAGATCTCCCTTTCGAAGGGGACTTGAATACTCGCTCAAAAATCTAAGGGATCCGTCTATGTTGTGTATTTTATATTCGCAACGAGGTTGATGCTTTGAGAAAACAATTTAATTACTTACCCAATGTTCGAGAAGTAAGTCCATCTAATTGAGTCGGCATAAGCGACATGCCGGGATACGGTCTATGAAGGTGTAAGAGGTTGGGTGACAGTCCATCCACGCATGAGTGGCCGGGTAACGGTCTAGTGTGAGGTCCTAATGCGGCCAGGGTGATGACCGGCAAGAAATTCATCCATCTACAGTAGAAAAGGTTACTTAATGGGTATCCTTGCCTGATCAGCAAGATATCGGGTTTATGCCAAAGTTTCTTCTTTCCAAATTCATTGTCTACTATAACTCTGTTTATACTTTTCATAATAGAGATTTTCAAGGAGTGTATGAGAGATATATATATATAGGTATATATATATATCTCGAGACTTAATGAAGTATCTCGTAACTTCATTTCTTTCAAATGATATTTCAAAGATTGAATCTATTCAAGTCTTACCTTGGAACTTCATCGATATATGATGAACTTTTGAAACTGATTATACCTTGAACGGTGGTAGTTCAAGTAGTATTCGGAAAATATATAAGTATATTAGAGTATCTTGTAACTTCATCTTTTCAACTTATATCTAGTTAATGATTATCTTATGCATGACAAAGATTTTCAGAAAACTGTTGGGACAAGGTTATATATATGAGATCACCTTGCAATGATATTTTTATACAGTTATAAACTACAACTCTGTGTATATTATGCATGGCAGATGATTTCAAAGATTTTAAAAAGTATATATACATATATACTGATTATTTTGCGACTTGGTCGCGTTATGATATCGAACTTGGTTCATTTCTTCTTGACCAAGACTTTTATGAGTACTATCAGAATGCTCATATATTGTTAATTATTATACATATTATTTCGGTGGGCTTGTTGCTCACCCTTGCTTTCTTATTTCAGCACACAATAACAGATATACAAGATGAACAGGACCAAGCTCCCTATCGCAAGCGGATAGGAAACGTTTCGCAGTTTCCTGTAGGCGTTGATGCCGCTGTAGATGAGGTATGAACTACCAATAGGCTAGGTTTTCAACTATTGATGTACCAGACTTATGCATATTTATGAATTATAATAATGGCAAAGAAAATGTAAATTTATTCAGAAACCCTTTTAAGGTGTAATGGTTTATAATTGTGGAATAAAATGACTTGTGTTATTTTTGGTATTCATGTCTGAGACTATAACTTGTGGTGTGTGTGTATATTGTGGGGGTCACAGTACACAGTAGTTGGTTGTTTATTAAGATTGAGTGTTATTAAGGGAAATGGAACTCGTGACAACCCGTATCCCCGACCACAAATTTGGGGGTGTTATAGAAATGGTATCAGAGCCAAGCGTTATAAACCTCATAGATGATGCGTTGTTAAAATTTTAAGTTCACTAAGATAATAAGAACTCTTGCCAATTTTATAGTTGGACTATCTAACGTATAGGGCAGCGGGGCACCGAACCTTGAGGTTCATGAGCATCAGCATGAGGATGTTTTATTACATGTTGGAGATCAGATTGTGAATCCGATAGAGTACCCTAACGAGGGACCGGATGAGATTCATATTGAGAATGTTGCAGTTGAGGATGTTATCCCATAAGGGATTGTTGCTGAGGAGGATCTCGTGGAGGATCCTGACGAGAATAAAGAGAGGACCGCTGAGAAATTGATGACCGTAGTCAGGGGACTACCAGAGCTAGGATGGTCGCGAGGGTGGCACTAGAGGATGAAGAGTTACCAAGGGCACAAAGGATAATGAGGGCAGAAAGAGTGGGACCTTCCACTGCACCGATTATACCAGTATCAGACCCTCTCCCAGAGGTTCTTGTAGACATCCATAAGGTTCCCCCAGTTCCTGTTCCCTCCCTGTACAGAGCCCAGCACCTACTGAGGAAATGCCACCTTTATCTCCTGCACCATTGTCACCTAATACCGTGCTTGGTTATCCATTTGGATCTCCTGGGTCTGTACCACCTGCACCCCTACTAGATGCTACAGTTCAGGCTTCTCTTATCGCTGACTATCATATGACTTTGGGTGGCTTGTCTGGGGCCCGTAATGTTATGAGTGATCTGTTGGATCAACTTACTGCCCCAAGGAGTGAGGGAGGGGTACTTCCGACAGGATTAGCTTATAGCATGGATAGGATTGAGGCTACAACCAGAATTACAGCTAGAGGCCATCTTGAGGGTCAGATTGATCCAACTCTACTTGCGACAATCTTAGACCTCATCACCGCTTTGATGGAGAAGGTTAGGGATGTCATGCGTGCCCACATTTATTGATCCATATTAGTATGCAGAGTCAGAGCGACCAGACAAGAATTTTCATGCAGCACCGCTTTTGGAGGATTAGCCTAAGTTATAAATGATTAGTTTTAATGACTAGACGATTATTTGTGGTAGTACTTTTGGGATAGAAGCAATCAGATCAAATGATGTAATTCTCTTTTATGTGTTTAATTTTTGTACCCTCGAACAAACGATTATGTATATATTCGGTCCTTTCAGTTCAGATCAGTTTGTTTGTGATAAGTTCATATTATTAATTGCACTATTAGCACTTAAGGGTGTCATGAAGTTTATAGAACTCGGGAATTCATAATTTACGATAATGTAAGGACTGTAGAAGGGAAAGACTTAAGCAAAGTAAGTAAGACAAATATAAAGAGATTCTTAAAAAAAATCCCAAGCATTATGCCCCCATGAGGAATAATATTTGGGGCAAACCCTGAATGTAATAGTCAGGGAGGTCGCAATCAAGATATAAGGAACCCAGAACATAATGAAGTGGAAAATGAGGATTTTAACATATAAGATGACCCGATTATGAGAAAAGGATGAAACCTTTCATACCGAGGAAATGGAAGTTGAGGCAAGGGCCTGGTTAAAGGAAACAGAGGAATCATTTGAGATTCTAAATGATTAATGAGGCGCAAAAGACTGTTTTATCAATTACCTTCCTAAGAGAGAGGCCACCCACTGGTGGAAGGCTAAGGAAGGTAGAGAGATAGTTTAGAAGTTTTAAAACTAGACCTGAGGCGGACAAGTGTGATAAATCGTGAATCTAGGTTGTGAAAGTCGTCAAGATTCGTCTGAAGGACACGAATCCAGAATCACGGGATGTTTGAAATCAATGCTTATATTATGTTGGTCCATGAAATGGTTGTAATAGAAATGAAAATAAAAGATTGAACGGGGAAAGAGTATAAGGGATATAAAGCAAATCGAGTTGAGAAGCGATTAGGGAGTTATGTATGTGAAACCCTAAGAAACCCTAGCACTAAATATAGAGAAGTGTGTTATCATCAGCGCGATGGTGGCTGATCATGAGATAAAGTCAAGATTTGAAGGCGTAAATGATACATATAATTAATCCCCTTTCAGTTGAGAGTATTCGATGAAACTTTGAGATAGAATGATGGATTAATAAGGAAACACAGATGGACTGAGGAGACGGGATAACAAGATATTAGGAAATTGGGATGAAGGAAGTGACCTTCAAGAATGTGAAGTGTATGTAAGACCGGGGGCTTGATACCCAGAAAGGGAGACATCGGGTATAAAAAATATCTTAACATTAAGATGATGGTTGAGATAAATAATGGAGATAAATGAATAGTTATAACTAAAAAGTTCACATTGAACATGACCAATATCTTCCGGAACATCCCTGTTATCATTACCAAATCATGAAAGAAAAGCGGATAACCATTGTTACCTTTTGGAGGCCATATGGATTGACCTCAACTTGAATAAGGATGCTATTGTGAAATTTGGTATAGACTATCGAGGTGGGAATGATTGAATAAGATAATCTATCAAGGATATATGATTTGATTTATCCATGGAAGGATGCAAGTACCTTTTTAAAGGTGGAATTAAGGATAGAACCTCGATAACTTGAGATGAATCCTAGGGGAATGCATAAAGGTTGGCATTTCACCGTTAATAGGGACAGTATGAGTTTTGACAGTATGAATTGGAAAGGATTAATGTAACAACAACCTTTAAGGATCAGTGGAGGTATTTTTAGAAGTATATAGACAATGGTTCTAGTATTAGTAAATGGTATTTTGATATGCCCTGTATCTAGGATAACCTTAGAGGTCTTACAAGGAGAAAGGTAATATTCAAAGCTCTCAAGAATAGAAATTTGGATAAAGGAAATATGACGTAATTATAATAATGCCAGGTGGGGCATGTGTTGAACCATAAGAAAGTATAGATTGACCCAATGAGAGTCGAGATTGGTGAAAACAAGAAGGACCCAAGATAAGAGACGTCCTAAGTATGATCGAGAGTCAATCGTGACACTGTTCACATCTAAAGACCGAGGCAATAACTTATGGGAAAATGATGATATTTTTTTTCTCACCAAAGTTTAAGGAAGAGCATTTTCACACAAGCAGTGATTGGAAATGAGCTAGAAAATTTAGTTAAAAATCGTTCTAAAGACATTGATAATAAGGAATTATTACTATCAGGAAAGGCCAATGAGGTGGCCGACACTCTAAGTATAAGAGAGCAATTATAGGCGCTCGTGCCAGAGGAATGCAGTGATGATGGTTAAAGACGTGAAGGTTGTATCATGGTGTGAAAGATTGACATTCCTTCTGATGATTGTGCGATACTCGACTGTAATAGTAGTTTGGTAAAAATTTAATTCATGTTATCTCCGTGAGCGGGCTATCTATCTTAGAAGGTCCTATCTTGAGATAAGTCAGGACCATGTTACGAAAGGACTAAATGAACCTTTGAGCTTCATGTCTCCTAATAAAATGGTATTAATCTACTATCGTTGCTTTGATTGAAGCTCTTCTATAATTTTATCTGCTTCATGTCATTACGTCAGGATCGGGAGTGTGCTTCATAAATCATGAATGATGATTATGTTACCTCCTTGGAAGAATTTGATACGACGGGTATGGACTCCGTATGGTTAGCTATTAAGATTCCAAGGACAACGAATGACTACTGTAGGTCCACGGTGGACTATAGTAATGCAGCAATGATTCTTTGAATAATGAGATGATAACGACCGGGAGAGTTGTATTATATGGATGTTGAGATTGAGTACTACTAATCGGGTCGTGTTGATGTGTATAAGTTATCTTTGATAGAAAAACTAGGTCGATTATCTACCTATTAAATATTTATTCCTTCTTATCGACAAAGAGTCGTATTACTATACGTGGAAGGTTGTGGTGCGCGTAGAATTCTAGTAACGATGATGTCTAAAATGAAATCCATTTTTCGATTTTCAATATCGAGGGAGTTTCAAAGGTGATTGTTTATAATCTCAAGCAAGAGCATGGGTCCATAGAACGATGGACTGAATAGTAAATATTCAGGCACGTGAATTGTGATGCGATAATACTTGAAATTGATATATATACATGTATATGTGTTTTTTTTCTCCGGTGATAAACCTCTATAGTTCAGAGGATTCCAAGCTACATATTTTATAATCATATATTTTGATATAATTCTCTTAAATTGTTCTTTTCTCTCCTTTTCATTTTATGTAAACTGAGAAGAACAACCCTTCCAGAAGGGGAGGTATTACCGAATGACTACCTATCTGTGTGATAGAAGCCTAGTAGGATACCACATGTTGTTTAATTGTTGGTCAAGTACTAAAGGTTGGCCACCTTCTGTACTAACTATGCGATGTAACAAGTGTTCATGATCATTGTGATCTCTCAATATATTCCTTTACTTCTATATGATTGATCAAACTTTGGAAAATAGAAGCAGCTAGAAATGAAGTAGTATCAGTGCGGTGGTATTCCGATTCTAACACGTTCGTGATACTAAGGTTGACGCGTTTATTAAAAGGTTATAAAACTCCAGCGAGTAAAATTATAGACCAAATAGTATTATGAACGAAAGATAGTAATGATTACGAACAAGAAAATAATGAGTATTGAGAAGTGAAAGCTGTAGAGCTAGATGATATAATGAGAGTCCATGCGATCGACTTGAAAGAAATTTGGAATGATCAATTAGCACGGATTGAGTTTTCTTACGACGATAGATGATATGACAGTGTCAGAATGTCACCTTACGAGGCTCTGTACAGAAAAAGATGTCGATCTCCCTTGTATCAAAATGAAGTTAGAGAGCGCAAGATGCTCGGACCCGAAGTGGTCCAAAGGACCAAAGACATAGTGGATCTAATCAGAGGATGGCTGGTAGCAACCCCGGGATGGACAGAAGAAGTATGCTGATTTGACTCGAAAGGACAAAGAGTATGGAATATGGGACCTAGTGTTGTTAAAGGTATTCCCTTGGAAAGGATTGTTGAGGTTTGGAAAGAAAGGAAAGCTAAGTCCACGATTTATTGGACCCTTGGATATATTAAGACGTATTGGGAAGTTATCAAATGAACTAGCCCTACCCCGACCCTGTAGCAAATTCATAACGTGTTCCACGTATCAATATTAAGGAAGCATAATCTGAATGTCGGACATATAGTAGAATACGAGCGCATAGACATGCAACCGGACTTGGCCTATATGGAGCAATTAGTAAGGGTTATGGATTGAAAGGAGCAAGTGCTTCAGAACAAGGTTATCATGCTAGTCAGGATTTTATGGCAGAACCATAATATGGGAAAATTGACTTGAGAGTTAGAAAGCGCGATGCTTAAAAGCATCCCCAACTGTTTTCTATCTGATTCTGGGACGGAATCCTTTGAAGGAGGGGAGACTGTAATGATCCCAATTTTTGGAAAATTTTTAAATCCTGATGAATAGTAACTTTTGCTGAATATGCTGATTAAGGAAAATTATCAGACCACACTATATAGGAGTACTGTTATGGAAATTCTGAGATCATATTAGTATTCAATAAAGTAAATGAGTGTATGTAAAGGTCGTTAGGATTCGAATCCGGACACTTTGATTTTTCTCAAAAATCCACCAGATACCGAAAGAATCAACTATAAGGTAACATGATTAAAAGGATTTAAATTCAAGAATTATAAGAGAGGATCATTAAAGGAGTATAAAATATTAAGGAAGGTTTAGGGAATCCCAAGTAATAAGATCCCGGATATGATCCCCCAAATTATTAACCGGAACGAGAGTTAAGAGAACCGTAAAATAAATAAGCGACCAAGAACCAAGCTTGTACAAGAATCTAAGGGATTATGACATCATCAAACCACAAGATAAAGACATGTGGAAAATTGATGACACAAGGACGGTGATATAAGCAAGATTAGTAGATATTTTGCTTAGGTTGAATTGTGGCCACACAAAGTTAACCAAAGCTTACATCCACCACACAATTAATCAAAGACAAACAAGAACATTTTCATTTCTCATTTCTTCAATATTGCTCTCGGCCAAAACAATACCAACAACTTCAAACTGCCATATCTCCTTCAATATTCACTAAAATATTATGTTATATAGCTCTTTGGAAAGGTATTGAGATGACCTACAACTCTTTTTCACATATCTCGTCCAAATAAGCATGGGAAGACCCTAATTTTTACAGTTCTTTAAATCGGACTTTTAGAAACTTCAAAACCTAACTTTGTGTTTTCTTGATTGTTTGTGAGATCCAATCTTGTACAAAAATTAATCAAGGTTTTAAGGCTTCCTAGCAACTTTCCCATCACAAATAAAGGTATAAAACTTCTGGACCTTTAGGTTCTAAGTTTGTTTGCTTGAATTTTGGGTTGGTTTGGATGGATGATTAGTTGTTTGAATGATTAAGTTTGAATTGATCTTTGATTGTTAAGTAAATTAGTTGATTATGGAGATGGTATAATATTGAATTGGATTGAGGATCTTGAGCTTGTTTTGGATAATATCAGTAGCCTAGGTTTGAATCTTGAAGTTGTGGATGGATTGTAGTTGGAAGGGATTGATTTGGAGTGGTAAAAATATTGGAAATCGCTAGGTTCTAGCCGTCATAATACCCGATTTTCCTTAACTGTTTTTTGTGCTTAGCTTTAGGACCCGTGAACTCACTATAAGCTTCTAATCTTTGCCAGTTTTAGATAGTGTATGTTACGAGTTTTGTTTTGATATGTTGTTCACCTAAATCCGAATTATGAGCGATGAGAAATGACCATTTTAAGTAACGGCGTTTCCCGAACGAACCCCGAAACCTCGAGTAACTTTGAGACCATAATTGAGACCCTTAAATGATTGATCGAAACACAAAATAATTATGTAAGGTGGACTAGGCAGTTGGTAAAATACTCGTGAAAGATTCGCCTTATAATATTTAATGATTAATTTTATAAAAATGGTGGAGCCGAGGGTACTCGAGCGACTTATGTAAATCGTTAAGCGCAAAAGCGAATGTTAGGGTGTAAGTGGATAAAGTCTAGTTTCTTAAGCGACCGTGGTTTAATTCTGGCTTATGTTGTTGTTCATAGGTTACCGGACCCACTCTAAGCTTAAGCCTACCCCGGAACACTCAGGCAAGTTTTCTACCCGTTATACTGTTGTTGTGATGTAAATATATTGATGCATTATCTTGAGATAAGTGCATGATTGTCATTAGAAAATCTTGCGATATATTGGAGTATGTTGATATGGTATATATATGCATGTTATGAAATCTTTATTCTATTATCAATTCAAATGCTTATAAACTGCATAATACATATGATAGAGATAAGCAGTAGTTGCGTATACCCTTAGTATATAGGACCCAAAGGTGAACATTTTTCTAAACCGGGAGTTGATATTCCCGAGTATAATATATGTATATATATAGTTTTCTATAACTATTAATCGAATAAGGTATATTCGATGGTTTTGAATAATAATCAAACTTATTTTCGATTGTTCAAATAAGGATCGTACTTTCGTATAAGTATATCTTTTGTTATTTATTATTCATTTCAAGTATGAGTTTTAAAACTTCTACTTCAATTATTTTTATAAATATTATCCTTTATAGGAATATTATTTAAATAATAATATTCAGATATTTTCTAATATATTGGGACTGAATTATTTTATTAGATCATCATTACTCTAAACATTCATTAAAATGTTTTCGAGTCTTCAAAATAATTTTAAAAGTTAGAGTGGATCCCAAAACTCGTTTACAAATTTAGGATCTCCCTTTCAAAAGGGACTTGAATACTCGCTCAAAAATCTAAGGGATCCGGCTCTGTCGTGTATTTTATATTCGCAACGAGGTTGATGCTTTGAGAAAACAATTTGATTACTTACCCAATGTTCGGGAAGTAAGTCCATCTAATTGAGTCGGCATAAGCGACATGCCGGGGTACGATCTATGAAGGTGTAAGAGGCTGGGTGACAGTCCATCCACGCGTGAGTGGCCGGGTAACGGTCTAGCAAGAGGTCCTAATACGGCCAGGGTGATGACCTATGAGGAATTCATCCATCTACAGTAGAAAAGGTTACTTAATGGATATCTTTGCCTGATCAACAAGATATCGGGTTTATGCTAAAGTTTCTTCTTTCCAAATTCATTGGCTATTATAACTCTGTTTATACTTTTCATAACAGAGATTTTCAAGGAGTGTATGAGAGAGATATATATATAGGTGTATATATATATATCGAGACTTAATGAAGTATCTCGTAACTTCATTTCTTTCAAATGATATTTCAAAGATTGAATCTATTACAGTCTTACCTTGCAACTTCATCGATATATGATGAACTTTTAAAACTGATTATACCTTGAATGGTGGTAGTTCAAGTAGTATTCAGAAAAGATATAAGTATATTGGATTATCTTGTAACTTCATCTTTTCAACTTATATCTAGGTAATGATTATCTTATGCATGACAAAGATTTTCAGATAAATGTTGGGACAAGGTTAGATATATGAGATGACCTTGCAACGATATTTTTATATAGTTATAAACTAGAACTCTGTGTATATTATGAATGGCAGAGGATTTCAAAGATTTTGAAAAGTATATATACATATATACTGATTATTTTGCGACTTGGTCGCGTTATGATATCCAACTTGGTTCATTTCTTCTTGACCAAGACTTTCATGAGTACTATGAGAATGCTCATATATTGTTAATTATTATATATATTATTTCAGTGGGCTTGTTGCTCACCCTTGATTTCTTCTTTCATCACACAACAACAGATATACAAGATAAACAGGACCAAGCTCCCAATTTGCAAATGGATAGGAAATGTTTCGCAGTTTCCTGTAGGCGTTGATGCCACTGTAGCTGAGGTAGGAACTACCAATAGGCTAGGTTTTCAACTTTTGATTTACCAGACTTATGTATATTTATCAATTGTAATAATGGCAAATAAAATGTAAATTTATTCAGATCCCTGTTAAGGTGTAATGGTTTATAATTGTGGAATAAGATGACTTGTGTTATTTTTGGTATTCATCTCTGAGACTACAACTTGTGGTGTGTGTGTGTATATTGTGGGGTCACAGTACGCAGTAGTTGCTCGTTTATTAAGATTGAGTGTTATTAAGGGAAATGGAACTCGTGACAACCCGTATCCCCGATCCCGAATTTGGGGGTGTTATAGGGAAACAGAAAGAATCTTTGATATTTGGATAGTGGTGCTCAAGGCACATGACTGAATATTCTACCCTGCCCACTGAGTTCAAGGAAAGAGCTAGCCCAAGTATCACTTTTGGAGATGACAACAAGGGTTATACTGTGGGATATGGCTTGAATTCAATAGATAATGTCATCATTGAAGAAGTTGCCCTAGTGGATGGACTCAAGCATAATTTGTTGAGTATCAGCCAACTCTGTGACAAGGGCAACTCAGTAACATTTAATTTTGAAGCTTATGTTGTGATTAACAAGAGAAGCAACAAAGTGGTTCTCACTGGAGTGAGTAAAGGGAATGTGTACCTACCTGATTTGAACTCATCAAATGCAGAATCTGTCACTTGTCTATTTAGCAAGGCAAGTCAAGATGAAAGTTGGCTATGGAACAAGAAGCTGTCCTCCTTAACTTTAAGACTATGAATGAGCTTGTTACGTGCTGATTCTCAATGATCAGGAGAAGTTCAGAATCTGGCTGTTTTGGATGTCATCAGGATTTGATGTGCCATCAGGATTTGATGCTCATCAGTATTTGAAGACAGTCTGTTGTGAAGATTAAGTATGTTCCGTATTTTAAGGGATGGATATATGTTCGTTCTGAGTGATAGGACTTTGTATATTCAGTTAAAGATATGTATCATTTTCTGTTAGTAATTAATAATGCATATCCTAAACTGATTTGTAGCAACTGTGTATTATATAAACACAGTTTAGGTCATCATATAGTGATTTCGAGCATTGTACGACCTAGCAGCTCTCAAGAACATCAGTATTTCTTGAGAGAGTTTATAACAATTTTTATCAAAAATATAAAGAACTGTTATATTTTTATACTTATTCGAAATATTTATACAATTGTATCCAATCCCCCTTAAACAATTGTATCTTTACTGGGCAATAATTGGTATCAGAGCTCACTGATAAATTTACAATCAGAAGCGATCTAAACATGTCTCTGAACAAGTATGAAAGTATTAAAATCCCCATTCTGAAAAAGACTGAATATCCTACATTGAAGGTGAAGATGCTCATGCACCTGGAGGCTACAGATCCAGACTATCTCAAAGTAATTGATGATGGACCCTACATGCCAACAAAACTGGTGTCTGCAACTCCTACTGTTGTTGAACACTATCAGCTGAAGGAGAAGAGTGAGTGGACACCAGAAGAGAAAGTAGTTGTACTGAAAGATACAAAGGTAAAAAACATTTTGCATAACATTCTTGATTATGTGATGTCAAATAGGGTTATAGCCTACAAGACTTCCAAGGAGATTTGGGATGCTCTTGAAACTCAATGTCAAGGAACCATGACCATCAAGAAGAACAGAAGGACGGTTCTAATTCAAGAATATGAACACTTTTAGGCCAAGCCTGATGAAACTCTCACCGACATCTATGACAGATTTCTCACCCTGCTCAACAATCTGTCTTTGGTGGGAAAGGTGTATGATCAAGATGATTCAAACACTAAGTTTCTAAGAGCCTTGAATGAAGAATGGGAGACTCAGACTTCAATCATATGACATCAGTATGATTTGGAAATAATCACTCTGGATGAAGTCTATGACATGCTGAGAACTCATGACATGGAAGTCCAGCAAAGGAAGAAGAGGATAAGCAACAAAGGAAAATCAGTTGCTTTGAAAGTGAATGCTAAAGCTTCAAAAGAAAGGTCTGTTGAAGTTGCAAAGAAAAAGAACAATCTGCCAGAATCAGATACTGATGATTCATCATCAAATCCTGATGATGATACTGATTCTGAAACTGATGAGTACATGACAGATTCTAATGTAATGCAAATGGATGCATTGCTGGTTAAGGGCTTCAAGATGATGCAATTCAGGAAGTCTCAGAAGAATAGAAGCTTCAGGAAGAAGTTCACTGGAGGGGAAAAGAAGTCAACTAGAAGAAGAGATGGAAAGGACTCTAAAGCTGGAAAAGTAGATAGGTCGAAAATCAAGTGCTACAATTGTGATGAACCTTGTCACTTTGCTACAGAGTGCAAGAAGACAAAGCATGATAAAGGGAAGAACAAATCTTTGATTACATCAAGCAAGAATTGGATGGACTCCTCTGATTTTGAAAACGAAGATACATGCTATGCACTGATGGCTAGCTTTGATGATCCTGCTTCCTCTAATTCTAAGTTATCAACTCCCTTCTTCTCTTTTAATACTGAAGATATATCTGAACTGAAATCTATTCTTAAGTCTCTTCATGGAAATTTTAAAAATAAGATTCTAGAGAACAATAGACTGTTAACTGAAAATGAAATGTTAAAGTCTAGGAATGATCAGTTGGAGTCTGACTTAGTAAATCAGATTGAAATTCAGAAAGAATGTGAGAAAGCTAAACATATAGCAAAGGTACTAGAAGCTAAGTACAGTATGTTAGAAAATGAATTAGAAAATGAGAGGAAAACTCTTAATGATTGGACTGTTTCAAGCAAAAAGGTTCATGGGATGATCTCTAACAAAAACTGGAAAGAATGTCTTGGTTATGTAGATGGAATTAAGGATATTGACACTGAGAATAAGACTACCCTTAAGACTCCTGTTAAGTTTATCTCTTCAGAAGCTGATGAACCCAAATCCATCTATGAAAAGGGTTCAACATCATCATCCCAAGAAAAATCAGTAAGTGATAAACCCCAAAGAAAAGAAAATAAGGAAACCATTAAGACTATTAAGAAAGAAAAGAACATAGGAATTTTCTCTAAAAGACAATTAAAATAAAATTATTTGAGGTTACTGACAAACCTCAAGTAAAAAGTCCTAAAAGGAACAGGAATGGTAAGCAAGGTATTTCTAAGGATTCTAATTACAAGTTTGTTCCAAATGCTCCTAGAAAAACTTGTTTTAACTGTGTTAATACTAATCATCTTGCTATTGATTGTAGGAGGAGTAAAAAAATGAAAACTGTTATTCCTGAGTCTGATGTTAGGGGTAGATCAATATTTTATAAACCATAAAATCATTATTTTCAATGGGGTAGTAGCTGGCATTCGATTTATACTTGTAGTTCCTATAATAAGCTATATAACAAATATTATGAACCTTTGCCTAAATTTAATAAAGTCGCTTGTGTGCTCAATTCCTCTAGTTCTACTAAATCTGCTTCTGACAAGACAAATCCTGACAAAGGAAAAACTGTCAAAAGTATTCCTGACTCACAAAGGCTTAAGTTGTCCAAAAAGAGGGCCTAACAAGTGTGGGTCCTTAAAAATCCTTCTAATTAATTATTCCTCTGACTGCAGGGTAACAAGAAAAATATTCTTGTCTTGGATAATGGATGTTCAGGACACATGACTGGAAATAAATCCCTGCTGTCAGAATTTGAGAAGAAGGTTGGCCCAGATGTATCTTATGGAGATGGAAATGTAGGACACACTCTGGGATATGGCAACTTGATAATTGGAAAAGTAGGAATAGAGAATGTAGCTCTGGTGGAAGGACTGAAGCACAATCTTCTCAGCATCAGTCAAATCACTGACAGAGGTTATCATGTGGTATTATATGACTCACACTGTGAAGTTGTTCATAACAAGTCAAAGAAAATTGTCTTAATAGGATACAGACAGGGCAAGATATATGAAGAAAGGCTGCATGAAAGTCTTGAGAAAGAAGCAACTTGCCTTATCTCAAAGGCATCAGTAGATGAGAGCTGGAACTGGCATAAGAAGCTTTCACATCTCAACTTCAATTCAATCAATGAACTTGCCAAGATGGATCTAGTAAGAGGATTACCAAATATGCTATACTCATCTGATGGTCTTTGTGATGCTTGCCAAAAGTCCAAACAAAGAATAGTATCTTTCAAAAGTAAAACAGAATTCTCTAATTCTGAGCCATATCACATGATACACTTGGATCTCTTTGGACTAGTGAACATAATGTCTATCAACAAGAAAAAGGTACACACTTGTAATTGTTGATGATTTTACTAGATATACTTGGGTTTATTTTCTACACAGGAAGGATGAAACTCCAGAAATTCTTCTGGATCACATAAGGGAAATTGAAAATGGATCCACCCACAAAGTAAAAATTTTGAGAAGTGATAATGGCACTGAGTTCAAGAACTCAAAGATGGAGGAAGTCTGCAAGTACAAAGGCATACAACAACAATTCTCAGCTCGTGGTACACCTCAACAAAATGGTGTTGTTGAGAGGAAGAACAGAACCTTGATTGAAGCTGGCCGGACTATGCTAGAAGAAGCAAAACTACCCATTTACTTCTAGGCTGAAGCAGTAAACATAACATGTTATACTCAGAATATCACAATGATAAACAAACATGGTGTTACTCCTTATCAGATGCTGAAAGAAAAGAAGCCCAGCCTCAAACATCTTCATGTATTTGGATGTAAGTGCTTTGTTTTGAGAACTCATACTGATCAGCTAGGAAAGTTTGAATTAAAAGTTGATGAAGGAATATTTGTTGGATACTCACCATCAAGAGCATACAGAGTTTTCAATCTGAGAAAAATACTGTAGTTATCTCCATAAATGTAACTTTTGATGATAAGAAGATTCCTAGTTTTGAAGAAGATTATCATAAAAGTCTAATCTTTGCAAATGAAAATGCATTGTTGGAATCTGGATCAAACTCTAATGAACTGTCAAATCCTGATGATCCAAATCCGGATGCTCCTTCAGATTCTGCAGATGATCATTGTACTAATGAACCTGCACATGTTGAGGGGGAGCAATAGAAAGGTTCAGCTGATGGTACTAACACTGAATAATTAAATCAAGGTTCTTCTCAATCCAGTCATTCAGAATCAAATGCTGATTCAATATCAGATGGACATAATTCAAGTCCCAAAAATTCATCAGGAGATAACAGCACATATTCAGGGGGAGCCTCAAATGCATTTGATGAGGCATACAATTCAGGGGGAGCATCTAGCTCCAGAAGGACACTTTCTAGTGCCAGAAAATGGACTAAAGATCACACTCCTGATCTGATCATTGGAAATCCTGATGAACGTGTAAAAACAAGGAGTGCAACTCAAAATGAATGTTTATATCGCAATCTACTTTCAAAATAATAGCCAAAGAAATTAGAAGATGCACTCAAGGATACATATTGGGTCATGGCTATGCAAGAAGAGTTGAATGAGTTCGAAAGAAGTGAATTATGAAAGTTGGTGCCTAGACCTAAAACAGGTCAATTGTAGGCACAAAGTGGGTCTTCAGAAATAAGACTGATTCTGATGGAACAATTATCAGAAACAAGGAAAGATTGGTGGCTAAAGGATATTCCCAACAGGAAGGTATTGACTATGATGAAACATTTGCTCCTATTGCTAGGCTAGAAGCAATCAGAATTTTCTTGGCATATGCTGCACACAAGAAATTTAAAGTCTTCCAGATGGATGTCAAGAATGCATTTCTCAATGGGGAACTTGAAGAGGAAGTCTATGTTGAACAGCCACTAGGTTTTGTGGATCCTAAACATCCTGATTATGTTTATAGACTTGACAAAGCACTCTATGGACTAAAGCAAGCACCTAGGGCATGGTATGAGACTTTTGCTCAGTTTCCTGTTGGAAAGTGGATTCAAAAGAGGTACAATAAATAAAACTTTATTTTATTTGAATCAAGATAAAAATCTGCTTTTAGTTCAAATTTATGTGGATGATATCATTTTTGGATCAACTAATCAAAAACTGTGTGATAAGTTCTCAAAGTTGATGCAATCAAGATATCAAATGAGCATGATGGGATATATGAGTTATTTCTTGGGATTGCAAATTAAACACACTGATAATGACATCTATATTAATCAGTCAAAGTACATAAAGAATCTATTGAAAAGGTTTAATGTGCAAGATAGTGCACCACCAATTACTCCAATGGCAACTGCTACAAAACTTGATCCTCATGAAGGCACAACAGTTGATGTCTTAAATTACAGAGGTATAATTGGATCTATTTTGTACCTAATGGCTAGTAGGCCAGACATTATGTTTGCCACCTGTCCATGTGCCAGATTTCATGCAAATCCAAGGGAGCCACACCTTATTACAGTAAAGAGAATTTTCAGATACCTCAAGGGTACTGTATCACTTGGTCTCTAGTATGCAAGGGAAGCTGATTTTGAGTTATGTGGTTATTCAGACGCTGACTTTGCTAGCTGCAAAATAGAGAGGAAGAATACATCTGGTAGCTGTCAGTTTTTGGGAGGCAGATTAGTCTCATAGTTCAGTAAGAAGCAAAAATCTATTTCTACTTCAACTACTGAGGCTGAATATATTGTAGCTGGTATTTGCTGTGCTCAGTTGTTATAGATGAGAAATCAGCTCATGGACTATGGATTATCATTTTCTAAAATTCCTATTTATTGTGATAATCAAAATATTATTGCTATGACAGGAAACCCGATGCAACATTCTCTTACTAAACATATCAGCATCATATATCATTTTATAAGAGAGCATGTCATGGAAGGAACGATTGAGCTTCATTTTGTTCCTATTGATCAGCAGCTGGCTGATATCTTCATGAAGCCATTACCTGAAGCAACATTTACCAAGATTGTCAATGTACTTGGTATGGTTAGTTGGGACAGATAAATTCTTTTAAATTTATATTTGATCAAATCCTGATGTATATTGATCAAATCCTAATATGTCCTAAAGTTGTTCAAGATATTAAACTGGGAATTTATGATGTAATTTATTATATGCATGATAAATTAAGTGAATTTATTTTCTAAATGTGCATGTATGAATATATATCATTATCATCATTGCAAATCAGTCTAGGGAGACGCGCCTTAATAAGACATCTTTTGGTTAAATCATTAAGTTAACTCTACACCTAATAATTGATCAGTCTCCTAGTCCTTTGATATTCATTTTCTATCTCGGTTATTTAAATCATCATTCTCATTCAGTCAAATCATCTCTTCCTCTACATAAAACACCCTTTTCACTTTCATTTCTCATATTTCTTCTTCTCTATCATAAAAATGACTCTTTACAACATGTTCTTGAACTATGAAAACTTCAATATGGAATTCAGCTGTGAAGACTGGCAACAGGAATGGCATATCATTGCCATTCCCAATGAAGTATGGAACTCGGTTCCACAAGAGATTCTGACAGATCTCCTGTTCTTTGCGATGGATTATCGTCTCCATCTTGATCATCTGGAGGAAGAAAGATGAGAAGTTCTTCATCAACAAGAACAGATCATTCGTCTTGTTGTGCTCTTCATGGAAAGTAGGAGGAACTAATAAACATTATCATGTTCATCTATTTAGACTAGGACTTTCTTGTAACCATCTTTTGCATGTAATAAAAAATTTCATGAAATGTATTTTCTTGAATTATTAATAAAATTTTATTTATTTTGCTTACAAGACCTAATCTATGATATTAGTTGTGTTGCATGTTCTTTCTATTCTTTGTAGCATGTTAATATTAACATCACACTATTAACGTCTATCTTTTGATGATCCTTGAGATTAAAATTATAGTTTTCCTATAAGCTTGAGTTGTTTTGACAAACAATGATGAATTTGAATCGACAAATCCTGACGATGCCAAATCCTGACAGATAAGAGGTACCAAATACTTATGACAGGTCAGCTTAATTTAATTTAAAATATTATTGAAAAATGATTTCTGAATTGTATAATGCTGAAAAAGTGATTATCTTCTTAATTATTGTTTAAAAGTGGATAAACTGTTGAACAAAGTCATACAACGATTTAATACGAGAGCAGTGCATTCTTTATTGTTGATTCCACACATAACTCCACTTTCCACTCCAATTTTTTAGTAATTATCCTCTATCAGAAGTTTAATTCACCAAGCTTCCTTCTCCAAGTGTGTGACATACAACTAAGCTTTGCAAACTTCTTTTTGCACAAGAACCTCTGTGACACATATTATCATACACATAGCCTCACCATTCACATCTAACGGACATCTTTTCTCAACACCTATAAACATCATGTAATCTTCTGAGCTTTCACCCCTTCAGTAAAACCACTATTATTCATGGTAAAACTTTTGGAACCAACAACGACTTGGCTCCACTCACACATTAGCAGTTTCCTCAATCTTTTCATGATATACAGGATTTCTTACTTCAATGTCCAATTGGATATGCTCTCACAAATCCTACTAAGGTATCATACATGGTTATAATGCAGGTATGGGATACAGCTCTAGTTAATGTCACAAATACTGGTTTCTCTTTTGAATTTAAGGGACACATGTATGAGGTTGATGCTGATATTCTTGTTCAAGCATTAATATTGTCTGCCTGTGATGGTGGTCCTGACAATTATTCAACTGAGCAGCTGTTTGATATGCTCAGGACTTTGAACTACAAAGGTGACATCACAACAATTGAGAAATTGACAAGAACAAAGTTAAAGAGAGAGTGGAACTTCTTATTTGATAGTATCAGCAGATGTTTCTTGAATAAGATAATAAATTTTAATGCTCTTCGCTCCACTTCTATGAAAATTGGGTATTCTCTTCTCCACTCTGGTAATTTTGACTATGGTAACACAATTCTTCAATTCATAATTACTAGGAGAACAGATGCATCAGGTGTAATAGGGTATACCAGATTTCTTCAACTAATGATGAATTTGTTAATAATGAATTGCTTCCTATATTTCAAATTTCTGAGAATGCTATTACAGATCATATCAGAAGAGATGAAAAGAATAAGTTTTCAGGACTTCCTTTCCTACCTCAGGAGGTCAGGCAATTTCTATTGAGAAATAGTCCTACTCCTTCACAAGTGCCTGCAAATCCTGATGCCGGCACCTCTGTTACATTTCCTGATGTTGTGTAACAAGACACTACCCATCTTATTTCTAAATCAAGCATTTCTTCTACTAAACAGAACTCCAATCCAACTCCTAAATTAGCCTCCTCTGATGTCTCCCAACAGACATCAGTTGTACCAAAGAAAAGGCTGGTTAAGAAATCTGTTCAATCTAAACAGAGAGCTCAATAGGCCTCACTGAGTGTGAGTGAGAAGAAAGAAGAGTGCTTTTCGGTTCGAAAAAAAAGGCTGATCATGCAAGATGATTCTAACTCTGATGATCAGATGCCCGTTAGGCCTATAATGTAGACAAAGAAATCCACAGTAGCAATTCCTGATGACTCTATTGACACAACTGGAACTAAGGAGCCAACTACTGGTGCTAGTGCTCTGATCAAAAATGTTCCAGTGAACAAAGACACTGCTGAGTCCAAGAATACTGCCAAGAGTATGAAGAAAAGAAAAGCTGAAGATGTGGTTAGGTACATGAGAAAGAAGAAAAAGACTCAGTCCTCTGCTATGGATGTTAGTCTATAAGAACCTAAGTCTCAAAGGGACTTAGAAACTGAGAAACATCCAGTCACAAAAGAACCATCTTCTCAACGGGAAGATGCAGACACAGAGGCTGCACAAATAATTATTGATTTTGCTCAAGGTGATCTTCTTGCTGATTCTGAACAACTATTACAAGAAAAAAGGCTCATTAGGATGTATTGTCAAAAGTGGATGCAGTTATTAATGATCTTATGTTTGAGGAGAGTACACAAGAACCTTCACCAATGATTGATGAAGCAGCTCATATTCCTCCGGCCCCACAAGAACCATCAGTTTAAAGTACTGATGCCAATTTAAGCTTTATGTTAATTGGTGATCTTGAAATAACTAAGAGTTCGATTTCTAAATTAAGATCAGCCATTTATCAGCTTGGGGAAGATACTGAAGAGAAAAAAGAGTTGAAGAAAAAGCTGGTCAAAGTCCTTCAAGACAAGGTGGAAGAAAGGTTAAACAAATTTCTGGAAACACCTGTCAGTTATCTTAGGATGCTAAATTAAACCTTATTCCTTGTACATTTTGCAAATTGGTTTTGGCATCATTGATGTCACACCCCCAACTTAACAAATAAAATAAATATAACTATTATAATATTTAGATGAAAGTAAACATAACCGAATCCAAGATCTTACAGTTTAGGGTTTGGAACAGCCCAACACTACCATCTATTATAACTGATTTTAATATCGAGTCCTCACACAAAACTATCTCTTATTCTACCTGAGCTCGGACATACGCATCAGTGTCACAGGTCTTACGTGTTGTCTGCTTAAATCTAACCATAGCTGCTAGCTGTAATATCAGGGTAAAGCAAGGAGTGAGCCAAATGCTCAACAAGTACTAAACAATACGATACAAAACATAAATCGAGATATATATTAAAGAATGACAATGTGAAGATATAATTGATAATAATCAGAGATGAAATTTTTGGGTGATGGCATCATTTGCTTCTATCAAAACATTTTCAAAATCATATCTTAATCAAAATCATTTTATGACGCCACCGATTACAGCCGGTGATCAGCCGCGAAGTAATCTCGAACCTCGCTGGGTTCTAAAACATTAATGGGATCCCTAGGCAACTTTTAAGCCTACAATATAAGTGTGGAAATGACTCGCGTCTCAGTCCAGATCCACTATTCAAAGAAAGAATTTATCCCCCTTTGGGACTGAAAATCCATATTTTAATCATTTCAAAAAAACTGATGCCAATTATAATAAAATCTCTTATATAGTAAACATTTTTATCAAGGGATTATAGATCAACTTGAAACACTGGAAATATGTCACAAAATCTCAAGGCCATGATCCACTAGACTTTACTCTATTAGGGTAACTGAAAGGTTTCCATATACAAGAACTTGGACAAGGAAATTTAGCAAGGCTATTGGATATTATGAAAGAGTAATGCCAAACTAGGCTTAAAGCAATGGTTTTCGATAAGGTACAAGTGCTAGAACATCAAAAAGATAAGCTTCATGAATACTAAGGGTGTTAAGGTATGAAGAAATGATCTTTAGCTCAAGGTATATCAGGATTGTCAAACTTTAGGGTAAGAAAGAGGGGTATCAATCAATTATGGACAACTTTGATGAATATCTGGCTTTTAGGTATCAAGGTAAAGTTTCTATAGGGGTTCAAGCATCAGGGTGAGATATCAATACTTTAGGAATCATTAGCATGTTAATTAAGAGGATCAATCAAGTATTATAACAACTCTTTATTTTATCACGGCATTCCAATTACTTTAATATACTAACGTAATAAGACCTTTAATCTACTTGCAATACGTACTTGAGGGTTCATGGCATTTCTATATAATTCAAAGATAGACTTAAGAATCGCTTGGTTCAAGTATAACAAAATGACTCAGGATAATCGCATCAATATATATGAACTAATTGTTACACATTTGCAGTGAGTACAAAAGATAAGTTGAATCACTTGCCTTGAGAAAGGCTGGTCTGGTCTGGTTGGTAGGAGCAACTGGAAGCTTCACTCGACCTTTATGGCAAGTTTACCCTCATCTCGAGATCCTACAAAAATAATAATAATAATCCTCATTATAATATATTCTCACCAACTTAACCTATTTACAACACAAATGGCACTTAGGCCTATATGCACGCAATTTATATTCACCTTATAAATATAATTGTACACATAGCCACATATACTCACATATCATATTTTAATACCAAATAATATCACACACACCATAATGCAACACTAGGCTTGGATGATCTCGACTCACAACTTAAGTCACTTGGTCGCTAAACTAGACAAAGTGTCTAAATTTTGACTTCCTTACTCAATGTGCCTTTACTTAACTATCCAAAAACTATTGACCCTCACTTGGGCCTTTTACTCTACTGGCTTTATACTATCTTGAAACCATAGTGGTCAACCTAGATCTCACTCCTAAGTGTTCTAAAACTATGTGATAAGTGAAAGTGCTCACTAGAGTAAATTTTAGAATGACATCTATGGTTTCTTGAGTGCATTAGACACTCTTAAACTACAAGTTTACCTCCAAACCTTTTACACTAGACTCTTCTGACCATAAGGCATCTCCCAAACTTGATGTGGCTCAAGGGCCTAGCTTGGGCCTAGCTTGGGCCTCCTTGGGCTTAAGCTTAAAGTCCATGGTTCCCCTATTTTTCTGGGCAGAAAACGCCCTGACTTGAACTAACTTGTGACACATGGTTCTAACTCAAATCCTATGAACTATGGCTGGAAAAACTCCTATGAAACTCCCTCTAACTAAGGCCCAACAGGGCCTAATGAGGGCCTACCCATGACATGGTCAAAACTTCCTATTTCTAAGTTGCAACAAAACTGTCCCCTGCTGGACAGATTTTGTGATTCCACTCGTGCACCTAACCAAACGACTTATAAACCTCCAACAAACACCTAAAACCTTTTATATACTCCTAGTGCTAGCTTCTGGTGGCTTGGGCCTCAAAGTGCACAACAATTACTCATTCAAAACTTCCCCATAACTAGTGCATCAAATCTGGAAAAAATGCAAACACTAACTAATCCCTTTCCACCTTAACTCCCACTTAATAACCAAGCATCCAACTCTTTCCAAAGCAAACCTAGTGTCTTAATGTCCTAAAATAGTGCCTCAACAGAAGGGGAGATCATCCATGCCCAAGAATCAACAACATGAAACTAAAAATATAACATGCAACTCATGGAAAACACATAACAAGATTTCGGCTAGGCATAAAGTTTAAATGCTTGCAAATTTGACTTGCACCTATTACTCATTCTTAATAATCATGAAATATATCTTCTTTTAACTATTAATAAGAAATTTATCATGGAAACAATCTATTTTAAGCACACTTATTTCAAATTTATAGATTTTTAGACATAGCAACATGATTTCAAAAAGAGTAGCATGAAAAGCATGGTTGATCATCATTTTATATAATGAAATTTCAGTAGCATGCAAAGGATTTTAAAGCATAATATCTCCATAAAACACTTAATTAGCACATATATAAAATATATCTCATAGAGAGCTCTTGAATTCACAAGAATCAAAAGTTTCTCTTTGGAGATCACATAAGAACTACACATGCATCCATGGAACTTCAACTTCCAAGTCACAAAACTCTTGGAAAGTATATAAGATGAATGTAGGTAGAAGATTTACACTTGGGAAGATGAAGAATGAAATGAAAAATGGAAGGGGGGGGTAGGGAAATGATGCTTCGGCCGAGAGCAATGGTGGGAGGGGGAGGAGAGAAAAATTGTGGTGTTTTTGGAGTGTGGAGTGAGTGGAATGACTTCTCCCACTTTGATTTTAGTTTTATGCTTTTTGGTTGACAAAATAATGAGTGGAAGTGAGAATGTACAAAAATGTCCTCTAGCTAAAGTTAGCCCATTTTGCATGCAAGGCTAATGTGGTAATTTGGTAAACAACAAATGAGTTAGTGGGGTTGGAAAGGTCTTATTTTCCCTTTGAGAGAATAGAAGGGTGATTTGCATGCAAGGTCTTCTATGTAATTTGCTAATTATAATAAATAAAATTTGTAAAGATATATTTTTATAAAATAAAATACAAGTTCAAAAATTATAAAATTTATACCATAAAATAACTTGGATTTTTAGAAATTTTATAAAATCACTTTCGAAATTTGTGAACAAAATAAATTTTAAAAGAAAATTTCTCCAAGGTTTAGAATATTCCTTATAAATCAAAAATAAGGAAATAAATAAACTCTTACTTTGAAAAATCATATACTACATAAAGCAAAATTAAAATGCAGAAATTTTTCATTCACACAAGGTACAACCATTAGGTATATTTACTTTCGACTTTAATATCACACAAAATCCACAGATAATATTACATAAAATGTGTGTCGTAACATCCTCTCCCCGTTAAGGGATTCTTTCCCCAGAATCTAAGAGAACAGATGAGGATACCGGGAACGCATATCAGACTTTAACTCCCAAGTGGATTCTTCGACCATGGGGTTCCTCCAAAGTACTTTCACTAACTTTACCGAATTATTCCTAAGACTCTTTACTTGCCAGTCGAGTAATTTGACAGGTTGCTCCACAAAAGACAGGTCTGCCTGAATTTCTACAGGTTTATATTCTATCACATGGCTGGCATCAGGATTGTACTTCTTAAGCAATAACACATGGAACACATTATGCACATACTGATACTGAGGTGGTAAGGCTAACTCGTAGGCTACCTTCCCCACTTGACTCAAAATTTCAAAAGGACCTATATATCTAGGTGCTAACTTCCCTTTCTTGCCAAATATAGACAACCCTTTTTTTGGTGACACCTTCAACAAAACGGCTTCGCCAACTTGGAATCTAACATCCTTACGCGCTGGATCCGCATACTTCCTTTGTCTATCTTGAGCAGCAAGCAACCTTTTCTGAATTAACTTGACTGTCTCATGCAACTGTTGTACCAATTCCGAGCCTAGAATCCTTCCTTCTCCTACCTCATCCCAACTTGTCGGTGATCTACATTTTCATTCGTACAAAGCTTCGTATGGTGGCATGCCAATATTGGAGTGATAGCTGTTGTTGTAAGAGAATTCAATCAATGGCAAGTGGTCGTCCCAACTTCCTGCAAAATTGATTGCACAACTGCGCAACATATCCTCGATTGTTTGAATTGTCCTTTCGCTCTGACCATCAGTCTGCGGGTGGTACGTCGTACTCATGTTCAACTTCGTGCCAAGACTTTCTTGAAATTGCTTTCAGAATCTCGAGTTAAATCGGGGATCTCTGTATGAAACTATTGATACGGGTACTCCATGCCTTAGTACGATTTCACGCACGTACAGATGAACCAATTTGTCCAATGACGACTTCTCATTAATTGGAAGGAAATGCGCCGATGTCACACCCCCAACTTAAATAGCGAAATAAATATAGCTATTACATCTTTTTAATGAAGAATACACAACCAAAATCCAAGATCTTACAGTTTAGGGTTTGGAACAGCCCAACACTACCAACTATTACATCTGATTACAAATACCGAGTCCTCACACAACTATTATTACTTATTCTACCTGAGGTCGAACATAAGTATCAGCATCACAGGTCTTACGGGCAGTTTGCTTGAATCTAACCATAGCTGCTAGCTGTAATATAAGGGTAAAGCAAGAAGTGAGCCAAAAGCTCAACAAGTGCTAATAGTACAACGCAAAACATAAATCGAGATATACCTTTAGGAATGACAATGGAAAGACATAATCAATGATAACGAGAGATAAAACTTATGTGAGTTGGCATCATTTTGCTTGCATCAAAACAAATTTTAAAAATCATTCTTAATCAAAATCATTTTATGACGCTACGGATTACAGCCGGTGATCAGCCGTGAAGTAATCCCGAACCTCGCTGGGTTCTAAAACATTATTGGGAATCCCTAGGCAACTTTTAAGCCTAATATAAGTGTGGAAAGGACTCGCATCTCAGTCCAGATCCACATTCAAAGAAAACATTTATCCCCCTTTGGGACTGAAAAATCCACATTTTAATCATTTTAAAAACTGATGTCGATTTATGACAAAGTCTCTTTCGACTGTAATCATTTTTATCAAGGGATTATAGATCAACTTGAAACACAGGAAATATGACACTAAATCTCAGGGCCATGATCCACTAGACTTTACTATATTAGGGTAATTGAGAGGTTTCCATAAACAAGAACTTTGACAAGGAAATTGAGCAAGGCTATTGGATAATATGAAAGAGTAATGCCAAACTAGGCTTAAAGCAATGGTTGTAGACAAGGTATAGGTATTAGAACATCAAGAAGATAAGCATCACTGGTTCCAATAGGATAGAGGTGTTAAAATATAAAGAAAGTGATCATCAGCTCAAGATATAACAGGGTATCAAGCTTTAAGGTAAGGATAGGGTTATCAAACAATCATGAATGAATTTAAGAAATGATTGGCTTTTAGGTATCAAGATAAAGTTTCTATCGAGGTTATTTCAAGAGTTGAATCAAAGCATCAGGGTGCAATATCAAGATTTCTCAGGGATCAATAGCATGATAATCAAAAGGATCAATAAGGTATTATAACAAATCTCTATTTTATCATGGCATTAAACTATCATGAAAGACTTTTGAACTACTTGCAATACGTACTCGAGGGTTCATGGCATCTCTATGTAACTCAAAGATAAACAAAAGATACGCTTGATTTAAATATATCAAAATGACTCAGGATAATTGCATCGATATATATATGAACTATTTACAGTAAATACGAAGGTCAAGTTGAATCACTTGCCTTGAGATAGACTGGTCTGGTCTGACTGGTAGGAGCAACAACTGGAGCTTCACTCGACTTTTATGGCAAGTTTTCCCTCGTCTCGAGATCCTACATAAATAATAATAATCCTCATTATAATATATTCTTACCATCTTAACCTATTTATAACCCGAAATTAAACATGGATGGCACTTAGGCCTATACGCACTTAATTCATATCCACCATTATATTTTCAAATGTACACACGTAGCCACATAATCACATATCGTATATTAATACCAATAACATCATATACACCATAATGCCACACTAGGCTTGGATGATCTCGACTCACCACTTAAGTCACTTGGTCGCTAACTAAACAAAGTCTTCAAATTTGGGCTTCCTAACTCAATGTGCCTTTCCTAAATTATCCAAAACCTATTGACCCTGTAACTAAGGCCCAATTGGGCCTAATGAGGGCCTACCCATGACATGGTCAAATCTCCCTATTTCTAAGTTGCAACAAAACTGTCCCCTGCTGGACATATTTTGTTATTCTACTTGTGCACCTAACCAAATGACATGCAAACCTCCAACCAACTCCTAAAACCTATTATATACTCCCCATACTAACTTCTGGTAGCTTGGGCCTCAAAGTGCACATCAATGACATGGTCAAAACTCACTCTAAACCTCAGGGTATTAAACTGATTTTTCTGCAGAAACTATAACTCTCATTTTTCCAAGGTTTTGACTTGACAACTCAACTAACAAAAACTCAATACTTAAACCAAGACTTATACATGGTAATCTACTGAACTAACTCCTTTATTCTCAAAATAACATTGGGTGAGATCATCCATGCCTAAAAACAACAACATGCAACTAAATATATAACATGCAACTCATGGAAATCACATAACAAGATTTCGGCTAGGCATAAAGTTGTAAATGCTTGCAAAATCGACTTGCACCTAATACTTATCCTTAATAATTATGAAATATAACTCCTTTTAAGTATTAATAAGAAATTCATCATGGAAACAATCTATTTAAGCACATCTATTTCGAATTTTATAGATAACAACATGATTTGGAAAAGAATAGCATGCAAAACATGGTTGATCATCATTTTAATGTCTTAAAACTAGCATGCATGGCTAAACATAAATTTATAATGAGATTTCAGTAGCATGCAAAGGATTTTAAAGCATGATATCTCCATAAAACACTTAGTTAGCACATATACATAATATATCTCATAGAGAGCTCTTGAATTCACAAGAATCAAGAGTTTCTCTTTGGAGATCACACAAAACTACACATGCAACCATGAAACTTCATCTTCCAAATCACAAAACTCTTGGGAAGTATATAAAATAAATGTAGGTGAAAGAATTACACTAGGGAAGATGAGAAATGAAATGAAAAATGGAAGGGAGTGGGGGAAATGGGGTTCGGCCGAGAGCAAAAGGGAGGGAGGGGAAGAGAGAAATTTTTGTGGTGTGTTGGAGTGTGAAATGATGAATGACTTCTCTCCACTTTGATTTGTTTGTTTTATGCTATTTGGTTGACAAGTAATGAGTGGAAGTGAGAACTTACAAAAATGTCCCTTGGCTAAAGTTAGGCCATTTTGCATGCAAGGCTAAGGTAGTAATTTGGTAATAATCAAATGAGTTAGTGGGGTTGGAAAAGTCTTATTTGCCCTTTGAGAGAATAGAAAGAGAGTTTGCATGCAAGGTTATTCATGTAATTTTATAATTATAACAAATAAAATTTGTAAAGATTTATTTTTATAAAATAAAATACAAGTTCAAAAATTATAAAATTTATACCATAAAATAACTTGTATTTTTAGAGACTTTATAAAATCATTTTCAAAATTTGTGATCAAAATGCCTTTTAAAAGAAGATTTTTGCAAAGCTTAGAATATTCCTTATAAATCAAAAATAAAGAAATTAAATAAACTCTTGCTTTGAAAAATCATATACTACCCAAAGCAAATTTATAATGCAGAAATTTTCACTCACATAAACGTACAATCATTGAATATATTTTCATTTGACTTAATATTATACCAAATTCACAAATAATATTACATAAAATGCCGGTCGTAACATCCTCTCCCCCTTAAGGGATTCTGTCCCCAGAATCTAAGAGAACAGATGAGGATACCGGGAACGCATATCAGACTCTAACTCCCAAGTCGACTCTTCGACCTTAGGGTTCTTCCAAAGTACTTTTACTAACTTTACTGACTTATTTCTAAGACTCTTTACTTGCCAGTCGAGTATTTTAACCGGTTGCTCCACAAATGACAGGTCTGCCTGAATTTCTACGGGTTCATATTCTATCACATGGCTAGTGTCAGGATTATATTTCTTAAGTAACGACACATGGAACATGTTATGCACATGCCGATACTGAGGTGGTAAGGCCAACTCGTAGGCCACCTTTCCTACTTGACTCAAAATCTCAAAAGGACCTATGTATCTAGGTGCTAACTTTCCTTTCTTGCCATATCTCATCAACCCTTTCCTAGGTGACACCTTTAGCAACACAGCTTCGCCAATTTGGAATTGAACATCCTTATGCGCTGGATCCGCATACTTCCTCTATCTATCTTGAGCAGCAAGCAACCTTTTCTGAATTAACTTGACTGAGTCATGCAACTGTTGTACCAATTCTGAGCCGAGAATTCTTCCTTCTCCTACTTCATCCCAACTTGTTGGTGATCTACATTTTCGCCCGTACAAAGCTTCATATGGTGGCATGCCGATACTGGAATGATAGCTGTTGTTATATGAGAATTCAATCAATGGCAGGTGGTCGTCCCAACTTCCTGCAAAATCGATTGCACAACTGCGCAACATGTCTTCGATTGTCTGAATCGTCCTTTCGCTCTGACCATCAGTCTGCGGGTGATACGCCGTGCTCATATTCAACTTCGTGCCAAGACATTCCTGGAATTGCTTCCAGAATCTCGAGTTAAATCGGGGATCTCTGTCTGAAACTATTGATACGGGTACTCCATGCCTTAATACGATTTCGTGCACATACAGATGAACCAACTTGTCCAGTGACGACTTCTCATTTATTGGAAGGAAATGCGCTGACTTCGTAAGACGATCAATTATAACCCATATTGCGTCATGTCCGGATTTTGTTCGCGGCAGTCCTACTATAAAGTCCATAGCGATATTTTCCCATTTCCATTCTGGAATCTTCAGGGGCTGAATTAATCCGCTTGGTCGTTGATGTTCTGCCTTTAATTTCTGACAAGTATAACACTTCGCAACCCATTCTGCCACGTCTCGCTTCATATTTGGCCACCAAAAGTTCTTCTTTAAGTCTTGATACATCTTGGTGCTTCCCGGGTGGATTGAAAATTTCGAATGGTGGGCTTCATGGAGGATCTTATTCTTTAATTCAGGTACATGAGGAATCCATATTCTGGATGAAAACCTTAGTATTCCTTGCTCATCCCTTTTAGTATTAATCTCTTCTCCAGATAACTGATTTTTCTCTTTTTCCATTACTTCCTCTTGACACTTCTTTATCTTTTCCATTAGTGTTGGCTGAAAGGTCATTGCACGACAAACTTCTTTGACTTTCCCATAAGCACAAAGTTCCAATTCAAATTTTCCGATTTCTTCAGATAACTCTTTTGATGTTATCATCATATTCAATCTCTCCTTCCGACTCAGCGCATCGGCCACTACGTTCGCCTTTCCAGGATGGTAATTTATCGAACAGTCATAGTCCTTGTTCAATTCCAGCCATCTCCTCTGCCTCATATTGAGCTCTTTCTGAGTAAAAATGTACTTTAAACTCTTGTGATCCGTGTAGATTTCACACTTCTCTCCATAGAGATAGTGTCTCCAAATCTTGAGTGCGAACACTATGGCGGCTAGTTCCAAGTCATGCGTCGGATACTTTAACTCGTGCGGCTTCAACTGTCTTGACGAATATGCTATTACCTTACTGTGTTGCATCAACACACAACCCAAACCCTTATGTGAAGCGTCGTTGAATATTACAAAATTCCCTTGATCATCTGGAAGTACCAACACCGGAGCTGTTACCAACTTCTGTTTTAACTCTTGAAAGCTATTTTCACATTCTGCACTCCATTCAAACTTTTGATTCTTTCTGGTTAACTTGGTCAATGGCGTGGCAATCTTCGAGAAATCCTTGACGAATCTTCTATAGTATCCGGCCAATCCTAGAAAACTTCGCACTTCCGTAGGAGTCTTTGGCCTCTCCCATCTCATAACTGCCTCAATCTTCGCCGGATCCACTTTAACTCCCTCATTTCCAATAACATGCCCCAAAAATTGAACTTCCTTTAACCAAAACTCACATTTGGTAAACTTGGCATACAACTTCTCTTGTCGGAGTATCTCCAATGCTATCCAGAGGTGCTGCATATGTTCTTCTTCCGACTTAGAATAAATAAGGATGTCATCAATAAATACCACGATAAATTTATCCAAATACTTCTTAAATACTCGATTCATCAGATCCATAAATGCGGCCGGAGCGTTGGTCAATCCAAACGGCATTACTAGGAATTCATAATGCCCATATCTGGTCCTAAATGCGGTCTTGGGAATATCTTCTTCCTTGATCTTTAATTGATGGTATCCCGATCTCAAATCAATCTTCGAAAAGCATTTTGCTCCCTTTAACTGATCAAAAAGGTCATCTATCCTTGGTAGCGGGTAGCGGTTCTTGATCGTTACTTTATTCAACTCCCGGTAATCTATGCATAGACGCATACTCCCATCTTTCTTCTTCACAAAGAGAACAGGTGCTCCCCATGGCGACGTACTTGGTCGTGTCACTCCCTTATCCAATAATTCTTGTAGCTGGCTCACCAACTCTTTCATTTCTGTTGGTGCCATCCTATACGGAGCCTTTGAAACTGGTTCCGTGCCTGGAGCAAGGTTGATCTCGAACTCAATTTGTCGATCTGGTGGTAAGCCTGGTAGTTCGTCGGGAAACACATCGGGGAACTCATTAACTACAGGAATATCTTCCATGCTGGGGCTGCCTCTCTCTGAATCCACTACATATGCTAGGAACGACTCACAACCTTTTCTAAGTAACTTCTTAGCCTGAATAATTGTAAGAAATAGTTGCCCTTGCCTCTGCCCCTTAAATACTACCTTCTCTCCACTCTTCATCTTTAAATACACTCTCTTGGTCTTACAATTTATCTGAGCGCTATTCTCTCCTAACCAATCCATTCCTAAAATTATATCAAACTCTCCCAGCTTGAAGAGTATCAAGTCGGCTGAGAACTTATATCCCGAAATATCAATCTCACATTTTGGACAAAATTGATTCACAGGAATCTTCTCTTGGTTCGCAATTACCACATTTACTACCTCACTCATAACCGTTTTATCACATTGGAGCTTATCAACAAAAGATTCTGATATGAAAGATCTTGTTGCTCCCGAATCAATCAATACTTTAGCTTTGACATTATTGAGTAAAAGTGTACCTGCTATCACCTCAGAATTCTGAACAGCATCTTTCATCTTTAGGTCAAATGTCCTTACTGTTGCTTGCGGGGTTGGTGCGGGTGGTGGAGGTAACGCCAATACCTCAGCTGGCACGCTTGCACTGGTACTTGCCTCGTTCATCAGAGCTCTGACTGGTCCTGTTGCCTTACACTCCCTAGCCATGTGTCCAGTCTTCCCACACTTGTAACACGTAACTCCTGGCTTCGGCATCTTGCACTCGTTTGCCAAATGTCCCTTCTGATTGCACCTATAACAGGTCATACTCAGCTTATTGCATACTCCGGGGTGCCTTCTTCCACAGTGCTTGCATTCTGGCCTCTGGAACCTGTTTTCTCCAACTTGCCCTTGGCTTGCCTGATTGTTCCCTTTTGATTCTTGCCTTTTGCCCAAATTTCTCTTCCTTTGAAAATTTCCGCCCTTCTGGAAACCAATCCTCTTTACATTCCGATCTTGCGAACTTCCAGCTTCAGACTTTTCTCCATAAAATGGAACCTTCCTCTTCTTGTTATCCCTCTCTTTCCTTGACTGCATCCCATTATTCTCAATCAGAGCAGCTTTCTGTACTACTCCCGCATAAGTTTCAAGCTCAAACATAGCCACCCTATCTCTGATCCAAGGCTCCAATCCTTGCTGAAATTTCTTTGCTTTTTCCTCCTCAGTGCTGGTATACTTTGTCACAAACCTTGACAACTCAGTGAACTTCTTCTCATACTCCAATACAATCATGTTCCCTTGCTTCAACTCAAGAAATTTTAGCTCCATCTGATTCTGCATGTACTTAGGGTAATACTTGTCCAGAAATAACTTTTTAAATCTCTCCCAAGAAACCTGCTGAGTGACTTCCATAGCTTTTACTGATTCCCACCAATAGATGACTTCTCCCTTCAAGAAGTAAGTGGCATACGGCGTCTTCTGATCGTCTCCTAACTGTACCAACTCAAAAGCCCTTTCCATCTCCTTGATCCAGGTGTTTGCTATCACTGGATCAGTGGTATCATGAAATACAGGTGGATTCACATTCTGAAAAGCTTTGAAAGTGACAATTTGTCTAGGTGGTACTGGTGGTTCAGGTGGTTGGTGTGGCTCACGGTTATCTTGGTTTTCAATTCGTTGTTGAAGGGTTAGTTGTTGTTGAGCTATAGCATTGGTTTGCTATTGCAAGGTTTCCAGTAGTCGAAGAATATTTGGGTCTGTGGTGAAGGTGGTTGTTGGGTTCTTCTTTTTGGGAGGCATGATCCTGAAATAAGAGTTGTGTCATAACAAATATGAATGATAAAATGATTCGAGGGTATCGCATGGCATTCTCATTTACATATGGGGTCAGGTTTCCAAATTAAGCAGATATGATGATAAAAACATAAAATAACAGTTGAGATCAAATGGAACAATAGCACATAATTATTGAAATTTTTAAAGGTCACAGTACATAGGATTGGGACATAGTCTGATTCTAGGAATAACAGGCTTATTTAAAGGAAAGACGGAAACAACTGGGGATTCCATAGAGTCTGATAGTACAACAACATGAAAGGTAAATGGAAAGAACTAAGGCTCCACTCCATC
This sequence comes from Apium graveolens, assembly GCF_009905375.1. Lineage (NCBI taxonomy): Eukaryota > Viridiplantae > Streptophyta > Magnoliopsida > Apiales > Apiaceae > Apium > Apium graveolens. The sequence goes on along the minus strand of NC_133649.1, from coordinate 186,252,689 downwards.
TGAACGGGGCTTGGTAGTCTTTTCCTCTCGAAGCGTCTTCACAATGCTCTGGAGCTCATCCGCCACCATCTGAATGACATACTGGCTGGTACGGTCCCGGTGTGCTGGCATCTCCTCAAGCTTAGTGTTGACGTACTGAACCAAGGTCTCAAGTCTCGCAATCATCTGCTCATTGGGCTTCCCTTCGTAGTTTCGGCTGTCCGGATACACGTTCTTCAGTCGGTCTATCAGTCGGTCGTACTTGCCCTGAAGCATGTCGAACTCGCGCCTCAACTCAGCATACACGGAGAAAGCAATAGTGTCGTCCGACCCAGAGGATGACGAGGAATGCGCCCTTTGCTGACAACCAATAAGAGGAGTATTAATAATAATTTACTTAACCTACTCTCTCGCATAATATCTATAACCTACACACAAATCCTATAACCTATTTGGGCTGTCCAGGGACTCTAAACCGTAGCTCTGATACCAAAACCTGTCACACCCCCAACTTAAATAGCGAAATAAATATAGCTATTACATCTTTTTAATGAGGAATACACAACCAAAATCCAAGATCTTACAGTTTAGGGTTTGGAACAGCCCAACACTACCAACTATTACATCTGATTACAAATACCGAGTCCTCACATAACTATTATTACTTATTCTACCTGAGCTCGAACATAAGTATCAGCATCACAGGTCTTACGGGAAGTCTGCTTGAATCTAACCATAGCTGCTAGCTGTAATATAAGGGTAAAGCAAGAAGTGAGCCAAAAGCTCAACAAGTGCTAATAGTACAACGCAAAACATAAATCGAGATATACCTTTAGGAATGACAATGGAAAGACATAATCAATGATAACGACAGATAAAACTTATGTGAGTTGGCATCATTTTGCTTGCATCAAAACAAATTTTAAAAATCATTCTTAATCAAAATCATTTTATGACGCTACAGATTACAGCCGGTGATCAGCCGCGAAGTAATCCCGAACCTCGCTGGGTTCTAAAACATTATTGGGAATCCCTAGGCAACTTTTAAGCCTAATATAAGTGTGGAAAGGACTCGCGTCTCAGTCCAGATCCACATTCAAAGAAAACATTTATCCCCCTTTGGGACTGAAAAATCCACATTTTAATCATTTTAAAAACTGATGCCGATTTATGACAAAGTCTCTTTCGACTGTAATCATTTTTATCAAGGGATTATAGATCAACTTGAAACACTGGAAATATGACACTAAATCTCAGGGCCATGATCCACTAGACTTTACTATATTAGGGTAATTGAGAGGTTTCCATAAACAAGAACTTTGACAAGGAAATTGAGCAAGGCTATTGGATAATATGAAAGAGTAATGCCAAACTAGGCTTAAAGCAATGGTTGTAGACAAGGTATAGGTATTAGAACATCAAGAAGATAAGCATCACTGGTTCCAATAGGATAGAGGTGTTAAAATATAAAGAAAGTGATCATCAGCTCAAGATATAACAGGGTATCAAGCTTTAGGGTAAGGATAGGGTTATCAAACAATCATGAATGAATTTAAGAAATGATTGGCTTTTAGGTATCAAGATAAAGTTTCTATCGAGGTTATTTCAAGAGTTGAATCAAAGCATCAGGGTGCAATATCAAGATTTCTCAGGGATCAATAGCATGATAATCAAAAGGATCAATAAGGTATTATAACAAATCTCTATTTTATCATGGCATTAAACTATCATGAAAGACTTTTGAACTACTTGCAATACGTACTCGAGGGTTCATGGCATCTCTATGTAACTCAAAGATAAACAAAAGATACGCTTGATTTAAATATATCAAAATGACTCAGGATAATTGCATCGATATATATATGAACTGTTTACAGTAAATACGAAGGTCAAGTTGAATCACTTGCCTTGAGATAGACTGGTCTGGTCTGACTGGTAGGAGCAACAACTGGAGCTTCACTCGACTTTTATGGCAAGTTTTCCCTCGTCTCGAGATCCTACATAAATAATAATAATCCTCATTATAATACATTCTTACCATCTTAACCTATTTATAACCCGAAATTAAACATGGATGGCACTTAGGCCTATACGCACTTAATTCATATCCACCATTATATTTTCAAATGTACACACGTAGCCACATAATCACATATCGTATATTAATACCAATAACATCATATACACCATAATGCCACACTAGGCTTGGATGATCTCGACTCACCACTTAAGTCACTTGGTCGCTAACTAAACAAAGTCTTCAAATTTGGGCTTCCTAACTCAATGTGCCTTTCCTAAATTATCCAAAACCTATTGACCCTGTAACTAATGCCCAATTGGGCCTAATGAGGGCCTACCCATGACATGGCCAAATCTCCCTATTTCTAAGTTGCAACAAAACTGTCCCCTGCTGGACAGATTTTGTTATTCTACTTGTGCACCTAACCAAATGACATGCAAACCTCCAACCAACTCCTAAAACCTATTATATACTCCCCATACTAACTTCTGGTAGCTTGGGCCTCAAAGTGCACATCAATGACATGGTCAAAACTCACTCTAAACCTCAGGGTATTAAACTGATTTTTCTGCAGAAACTATAACTCTCATTTTTCCAAGGTTTTGACTTGACAACTCAACTAACAAAAACTCAATACTTAAACCAAGACTTATACATGGTAATCTACTGAACTAACTCCTTTATTCTCAAAATAACATTGGGTGAGATCATCCATGCCTAAAAACAACAACATGCAACTAAATATATAACATGCAACTCATGGAAATCACATAACAAGATTTCGGCTAGGCATAAAGTTGTAAATGCTTGCAAAATCGACTTGCACCTAATACTTATCCTTAATAATTATGAAATATAACTCCTTTTAAGTATTAATAAGAAATTCATCATGGAAACAATCTATTTAAGCACATCTATTTCGAATTTTATAGATAACAACATGATTTCGAAAAGAATAGCATGCAAAACATGGTTGATCATCATTTTAATGTCTTAAAACTAGCATGCATGGCTAAACATAAATTTATAATGAGATTTCAGTAGCATGCAAAGGATTTTAAAGCATGATATCTCCATAAAACACTTAGTTAGCACATATACATAATATATCTCATAGAGAGCTCTTGAATTCACAAGAATCAAGAGTTTCTCTTTGGAGATCACACAAAACTACACATGCAACCATGAAACTTCATCTTCCAAATCACAAAACTCTTGGGAAGTATATAAAATAAATGTAGGTGAAAGAATTACACTAGGGAAGATGAGAAATGGAATGAAAAATGGAAGGGAGTGGGGGAAATGGGGTTCGGCCGAGAGCAAAAGGGAGGGAGGGGAAGAGAGAAATTTTTGTGGTGTGTTGGAGTGTGAAATGATGAATGACTTCTCTCCACTTTGATTTGTTTGTTTTATGCTATTTGGTTGACAAGTAATGAGTGGAAGTGAGAACTTACAAAAATGTCCCTTGGCTAAAGTTAGGCCATTTTGCATGCAAGGCTAAGGTAGTAATTTGGTAATAATCAAATGAGTTAGTGGGGTTGGAAAAGTCTTATTTGCCCTTTGAGAGAATAGAAAGAGAGTTTGCATGCAAGGTTATTCATGTAATTTGATAATTATAACAAATAAAATTTGTAAAGATTTATTTTTATAAAATAAAATACAAATTCAAAAATTATAAAATTTATACCATAAAATAACTTGTATTTTTAGAGACTTTATAAAATCATTTTCAAAATTTGTGATCAAAATGCCTTTTAAAAGAAGATTTTTCCAAAGCTTAGAATATTCCTTATAAATCAAAAATAAAGAAATTAAATAAACTCTTGCTTTGAAAAATCATATACTACCCAAAGCAAATTTATAATGCAGAAATTTTCACTCACACAAACGTACAATCATTGAATATATTTTCATTTGACTTAATATTATACCAAATTCACAAATAATATTACATAAAATGCCGGTCGTAACAGCCGAATTCGTAAGGCGATCAACTATAACCCATATAACGTCATGTCCAGATTTTTTCGCGGTAGTCCCACTATAAAGTCCATAGCAATATTTTCCATTTCCATTTTGGAATCTTTAGGGGCTGAATTAATCCGCTTGGTCGTTGATGTTCTGCCTTCACTTTCTGACAAGTATAACACTTCGCAACTCATTCCGCCACGTCTCGCTTCATATTTGGCCACCAAAAGTTCTGCTTTAAGTCCCGATACATCTTGGTGCTTCCCGGGTGGATTAAAAATCTTGAATTGTGGGCTTCTTGCAGTATCTCACTCTTCAATTCAGGTACATGAGGAATCCAAATTCTTGAGGAAAACCTTAGTATACCTTGCTCATCCCTTTGAGTGCCAATCTCTTCTCCAGTTAGCTAATTCTTCTCTTTCTCCAATACTTCTTCCTGACACTTCCTTATCTTTTCCACTAGTGTTGGCTGAAAAGTCATTGCACGACAAACTTCTTCAACCATTCCATAATTACAAAGTTCTAATCCAAATTTCTTAATCTCTTTAGACAATTCCTTTAGTGTTGCCATCATATTCAATCTCTCCTTCCTACTTAAAGCATCGGCTACAATATTCGCCTTTCCAGGATGGTAATTTATCGAGCAATCGTAGTCCTTGATCAATTCTAACCATCTCCTTTGCCTCATATTGGGCTCCTTCTGAGTGAATATGTACTTTAAACTCTTGTGATCCGTATAGATTTAACACTTCTCTCCGTAGAGGTAATGTCTCCAAATCTTAAGTGCGAACACTATGGCGGCTAGTTCCAAGTCATGCGTCGTGTACTTCAACTCATGCGGTTTCAACTGTCTTGACGCATATGCGATCACCTTACTGTGTTGCATTAATACACAGCCCAATCCTTTATGTGAAGCGTCGCTGAATATCACAAAGTTTCCTTGGTCATCTGGTAGTACTAATACCGGAGCTGTTACCAATCTCTGTTTCAACTCTTGAAAGCTATCCTCACATTCTGCACTCCATTCGAACTTCTGATTCTTTCTGGTTAACTTAGTCAATGGCGTGGCGATTTTTGAAAAATCCTTGACAAACCTTCTATAGTACCCTGCCAATCCTAGAAAACTTCGCACTTCCGTAGGTGTCTTTGGCCTCTCCCAACTCATAATTGCCTCAATTTTTTCCGGATCTACTTTAACTCCTTCATTTCCAATGTCCCAAAAATTGAACTTTCTTTAACCAAAACTCACATTTGGAAAACTTGGCATACAACTTCTCTTGCCGAAGTATCTCCAATGCTATCCAGAGGTGCTGCTTATGTTCTTCTTCCGACTTAGAATAAATAAGGATGTCATCAATGAATACTACTGCGAACTTATCCAAATACTTTTTAAATACCCGATTCATCAGATCCATAAATGCGGCCGGGGCATTAGTCAATCTAAACGGCATTACTAAGAATTCATAATGTCCGTATCTGGTCCTGAATGCTGTCTTGGGAATATCTTCTTCCTTGATCTTTTATTGATGGTATCCTGATCTCAAGTCAATCTTTGAAAAGCACTTTGCTCCCTTCAGCTGATCAAATAGGTCATCTATTCTTGGTAAAGGGTAGCGGTTCTTGATCGTTTACCTGATTCAACTCCCGGTAATCTATACATAGCCGTATACTTCCATCTTTCTTCTTTACAAACAGGACAGGTGCTCCCTATGGCGACGTACTTGGCCAAATCACTCCTTTATCCAACAATTCTTGTAGCTGGCTCGCCAACTCTTTCATTTCTGCTGGTGCCATCCTATACGGGGCCTTTGAAACTGGTTCTGTGCCCGGAGCAAGGTTGATATCAAACTCGATTTATCGATCTGGTGGTAAGCCTGGTAGTTCATCTAGAAACACATCTGGAAACTCGTTAACTTCGGGGATATCTTCTATACTGGGACTGCCTTTTTCTGAATCCACTACATAAGCTAGGAACGACTCACAACCTTTTCTAAGTAGCTTCTTAGCCTGAACGATTGTAAGAAACAATTGCTCTTGCCTCTGTCCCTTAAATACTACCTTCTCTCCACTCTTTGTCTTTAAATACAATTTCTTAGTCTTACAATTAATCTGGGCGTTATTCTTCCCTAACCAATCCATTCCTAAAATTATATCAAACTCTCCCAACTTGAAAAGTATCAAGTCGATTGAAAACTTATGCCCCGAAATATCAATCTCACACTTCAGACAGAATTGATTCACAAGAATCTTCTCGTGGTTCGCAATTACCACATTTACTACCTCGCTCAAAATTGTTTTATCACATTGTAGTTTATCAACAAAAGTTTCTGATATGAAAGATCTTGTTACTCCCGAATCAATCAATATTTTAGCTTTGACATTATTGAGTAAAAGTGTACCTGCTATCACCTCAGAGTTTTGAACAACATCCTTCATTTTCAGATCGAATGTCCTTGCTGTTGCTTGCGGAGTTGTTGTAGGTGGTGGAGGTAATGCCAATACCTCGGCTGGCATGCTTGCACTGGTACTTTCCACATTCATTAAAGCTTTGACTGGTCCGGTTGCCTTGCACTCCCTAGCTATGTGTCCAATCTTCCCACACTTGTAACATGTAACTCCTGGCTTTGGCATCTTGCACTCATTTGCCAAATGTCCCTTCTGGTTACACCTATAGCATGTCATGCTCAGCTTATTATATACTCTGGCGTGCCTTCTTCCAAAGTGCTTGCATTCCGGTCTCTGGAACCTGTTTTCTCCAATTTGCCCTTGGCTTGCCTGGTTGCTCCCCTTCGATTCTTGTCTTTTGCCCAAATTCCCTTTCTTTTCAAAATTTCCACCCTTATGGAATCCAATCCTCTTTTCATTCCGATCTTGTGAATTTCCGGCTTCAGACTTCTCTCCATAAAATGGAACCTTTCTCTTCTTGTTATCCCTTTCCTTTCTTGACTGCATCTCATTGTTCTCAATCAGAGCAGCTTTTTGTACTACTCCTGCATAAGTATCAAGTTCAAACATAGCCACTTTATCTCTAATCCAAGGCTCCAATCCTTGTTGAAATCTCTTCACTTTTTCCTCCTCAGTGCTGGTATACTTTGTCACAAACCTTGACAACTCAGTGAACTTCTTCTCATACTCCAGTACAGATATATTCCCTCACTTTAACTCAAGAAATTTAAGCTCCATCTGATTCTGCATATATTTAGGGTAATACTTTTCCAGAAATATCTTCTTAAATCTCTCCCAAAAAACCTGCTGAGTCGCTTTCATAGCTTTTACTGATTCCCACCAATAGATGACTTCGCCCTTCAAGAAGTAAGTAGCATATGGCGTCTTCTGATCGTCTCCTAACTGTACCAACTCAAAAGCCCTTTCCATTTCCTTAATCCATGTGTTAGCTATTATTGGATCAGTGGTATCATGAAATGCAGATGGATTCACATTCTGAAATGCCTTGAAAGTGACAACTTGTCAAGGTGGTACTGGTGGTTCGGGTGGTTGGTGTGGTTCACGGTTATCTTGGTTTTCAATTTATTGTTGAAGAGTTAGTTGTTGTTGAGCTATAGCATTGGTTTGCTATTGCAAAGTTTCCAGTAATCGAAGAATATTTGGATCTGTGGTGGATGTGTTTGTTGGGTTCTTCATTTTGGGTGGCATGATCCTGAAATAAGAGTTATGTCAAGACAAGTATGAATGATTGAAATAATTCGAGGGTATCGCATGGCATTCTTATTTACATATGAGGTCAAGTTTCAAATTTAACAGATATGGCGATGCATATAAAGATGTAAGATACAGTTGATAGCAAATGGAACGATAGTGCATAATAATTGAAGTTTAAAGGTCACAATATATCTATTAGGACAAAGTCTGATTCTAGGAATAACATCCTTATTTAAAGGAAACAACTGGGAATTCTACGAAGTCCGATAATACAACAACATGAAAGGTAGATAATGGAAAGAACTAAGGCTCCACTTCATCAGAACGGGGCTTGGTAGTCTTCTCCTCTCGAAGCGTCTTCACAATGCTCTAGAGCTCATCTGCCACCATCTGGATGATATACTGGCTAGTGCGGTCTCAGTGTGATGGCATCTCCTCAAGCTTAGTGTTGACGTACTGAACCAAGGTCTCAAGTCTCGCAGTCATCTGCTCCTTAGGCTTCCCTTCATAGTTTCGGCTGTCCGGGTACACGTTCTTCAGTTGGTCTATCAGTCGGTCATACTTGCCCTAAAGTATGTCAAACTCGTGCCTCAACTCAGCATACACGGAGAAAGCAATAATGTCGTCCGACCCAGAGGGTGCTGAGGAATGCGCCCTTTGCTGACAAACCAATATGAGGAGTAGTAATAATAAATTTTTACTTAACCTACTCTCTCGCATATTATCAATAGCCTATACATAAATCCTATAACCTATTTGGGCTGTCCAGGGACTCTAAACCGTAGCTCTGATACCAAAACCTGTCACACCCCCAACTTAACAAACAAAATAAATATAACTATTACAATATTTAGATGAAAGTAAACATAACCGAATCCAAGATCTTACAGTTTAGGGTTTGGAACAGCCCAACACTACCATCTATTACAACTGATTTTAATATCGAGTCCTCACACAAAACTATCTCTTATTCTACCTGAGCTCGGACATACGCATCAGCGTCACAGGTCTTACGTGCTGTCTGCTTGAATCTAACCATAGTTGCTAGCTGTAATATCAGGGTAAAGCAAGGAGTGAGCCAAATGCTCAACAAGTGCTAAACTATACGATACAAAACATAAATCGAGATATATATTAAAGAATGACAATATGAAGATATAATTGATAATAATCAGAGATGAAATTTTTGGGTGATGGCATCATTTTCTTGTATCAAAATATTTTCAAAATCATATCTTAATCAAAATCATTTTATGACGCTACGGATTACAGCCGGTGATCAGCCGCGAAGTAATCCCGAACCTCGCTGGGTTCTAAAAACATTAATGGGATCCCTAGGCAACTTTTAAGCCTACAATATATGTGTGGAAAGGACTCGCGTCTCAGTCCAGATCCACTATTCAAAGAAAGCATTTATCCCCCTTTGGGACTGAAAATCCACATTTTAATCATTTCAAAAAAACTGATGCCGATTATAATAAAATCTCTTATGTAGTAAACATTTTTATCAAGGGATTATAGATCAACTTGAAACACTGGAAATATGTCACAAAATCTCAAGGCCATGATCCACTAGACTTTACTCTATTAGGGTAACTGAAAGGTTTCCATATACAAGAACTTGGACAAGGAAATTTAGCAAGGCTATTGGATATTATGAAAGAGTAATGCCAAACTAGGCTTAAAGCAATGGTTTTCGACAAGGTACAAGTGCTAGAATATCAAGAAGATAAGCTTCATGAATACTAAGGGTGTTAAGGTATGAAAAAATGATCTTCAGCTCAAGGTATATCAGGATTGTCAAACTTTAGGTTAAGAAAGAGGGGTATCAATCAATTATGGACAACTTTGATGAATATCTGGCTTTTAGGTATCAAGGTAAAGTTTCTATAGGGGTTCAAGCATCAGGGTGGGATATCAATACTTTAGGAATCATTAGCATGTTAATCAAGAGGATCAATCAAGAATTATAACAACTCTTTATTTTATCATGACATTCCAATTACTTTAATATACTAACGTGATAAGACCTTTAATCTACTTGCAATACGTACTTGAAGGTTCATGGCATTTCTATATAATTCAAAGATAGACTTAAGAATCGCTTGGTTCAAGTATAACAAAATGACTCAGGATAATCGCATCAATATATATGAACTAATTGTTACACATTTGCAGTGAGTACAAAAGACAGGTTGAATCACTTGCCTTGAGAAAGGCTGGTCTGGTCTGGTTGGTAGGAGCAACTGGAAGCTTCACTCGACCTTTATGGAAAGTTTACCCTCATCTCGAGATCCTACATAAATAATAATAATCCTCATTATAATATATTCTCACCAACTTAACCTATTTACAACACAAATGGCACTTAGGCCTATATGCACGCAATTTATATTCACCTTATAAATATAATTGTACACATAGCCACATATACTCACATATCATATTTTAATACCAAATAATATCACACACACCATAATGCAATACTAGGCTTGGATGATCTCGACTCACAACTTAAGTCACTTGGTCGCTAAACTAGACAAAGTCTCTAAATTTTGGTTTCCTTACTCAATGTGCCTTTACTTAACTATCCAAAACCTATTGACCGTCACTTGGGCCTTTTACTCTACTGGATTTATACTATCTTACAACCATAGTGGTCAACCTAGATCTCACTCCTAAGTGTTCTAAATCTATGTGATAAGTGAAAGTGCTCACTGGAGTAAATTTCAGAATGACATCTATGGTTTCTTGAGTGCATTAGACACTCTTAAACTACAAGTTTACCTCCAAAAATTTTACACTAGACTCTTCTGACCATAAGTCATCTCCCAAACTTGATGTGGCTCAAGGGCCTAGCTTGGGCCTCCTTGGGCCTAAGCTTAAAGTCCATGGTTCCCCTGTTTTTCTGGCAGAAAATGCCCTGACTTGAACTAACTTCTGACACATGGTTCTAACTCAAATCCTATGAAATATGGATGGAAAAACTCCTCTGACACACCCTCTAACCAAGGCCCAACAGGGCCTAATGAGGGCCCACCCATGACATGGTCAAAACTTCCTATTTCTAAGTTGCAACAAAACTGTCCCCTGCTGGACAGATTTTGTGATTCCACTCGTGCACCTAACCAAATGATTTATAAACCTCCAACAAACACCTAAAACCTTTTATATACTCCTATTTCTAGCTTCTGGTGGCTTGGGCCTCTAAGTGCACAACAAATGCTCATTCAAAACTTCGCCATAACTAGTGCATCAAATCTGGAAAAAATGCAAACACTAACTAATCCCTTTCCACCTTAACTCCCACTTAATAACCAAGCATCCAATCTTTCCAAAGCAAACCTAGTGTCGTAATGTCCTAAAATAGTGCCTCAACAGAAGGGGAGATCATTCATGCCCATGAATCAACAACATGCAACTAAAAATATAACATGCAACTCATGGAAAACACATAACAAGATTTCGGCTAGGCATAAAGTTTAAATGCTTGTAAATTCGACTTGCACCTATTACTCATTCTTAATAATCATGAAATATATCTTCTTTTAACTATTAATAAGAAATTTATCATGGAAACAATCTATTTTAAGCACACATATTTCGAATTTATAGATTTTTAGACATAGCAACATGATTTCAAAAAGAGTAGCATGAAAAGCATGGTTGATCATCATTTTAATGTATTAAAACTAGCATGCATGGCTAAACATAAATATATAATGAAATTTCTGTAGCATGCAAAAGATTTTAAAGCATAATATCTCCATAAAACACTTAGTTAGCACATATATAAAATATATCTCATAGAGAGCTCTTGAATTCACAAGAATCAAGTGTTTCTCTTTGGAGATCACATAAGAACTACACATGCATCCATGGAACTTCAACTTCCAAGTCACAAAACTCTTGGAAAGTATATAAGATGAATGTAGGTAGAAGATTTACACTTGGGAAGATGAAGAATGAAATGAAAAATGGAAGGGGGGGTAAGGGAATGATGCTTCGGCCGAGAGCAATGGTGGGAGGGGGGGGGGAGAGAAAAATTGTGGTGTTTTTGGAGTGTGGAGTGAGTGGAATGACTTCTCCCACTTTGATTTTAGTTTTATGCTTTTTGGTTGACAAAATAATGAGTGGAAGTGAGAATGTAAAAAAATGTCCTCAAGCTAAAGTTAGCCCATTTTGCATGCAAGGCTAATGTGGTAATTTGGTAATCTAGTGGGGTTGGAAAGGTCTTATTTGCCCTTTGAGAGAATATAAGGGTGATTTGAATGCAAGGTCTTCTATGTAATTTGTAATTATAACAAATAAAATTTGTAAAGATTTATTTTTATAAAATAAAATACAAGTTCAAAAATTATAAAATTTATACCATAAAATAACTTGGATTTTTAGAAATTTTATAAAATCACTTTCGAAATTTGTGAACAAAATAACTTTTAAAAGAAAATTTCTCCAAGGTTTAGAATATTCCTTATAAATCAAAAATAAGAGAAATAAATAAACTCTTGCTTTGAAAAATCATATACTACATAAAGCAAATTTAAAATGCAGAAATTTTTCATTCACACAAGGTACAACCATTAAGTATATTTACTTTCGGCTTTAATATCACACAAAATGCACAGATAATATTGCATAAAATGCCGGTCGTAACAATTGAGAATGGAATTTATGATTCATTACATTAAGCATAAATTGGGGGAGATTGTTGCGTGCTGATTCTCAATGATTAGGAGAAGCTCAGGATCTGGCTGTTTTGGATGTCATCAGGATTTGATGTGCCATCAGGATTTGATGCACATCAGTATCTATAGAACATCAGTAATTGAAGACAGACTGTTGTGAAGATTAAGTATATTCCTTACTTTGAGGGATGGATATATGTTCGTTCTAAGTGATAGGACTTTGTATATTCAGTTAGAGATATATATCATTAACTGTTAGTAATTGATAATACATATCATAGACTGATTTTTAGCAGCTGTGTATGATATAAACACAGTTTAGGTCATCCCATAGTGATTAACTCGAGCATTGTACGACCTAGCAGCTCTCAAGAACATCAGTATTTCTTGAGAGAGTTTGTAACAGTTTTTATCAGAAATATAAAGAACTGTTATATTTTTATACTTGTTCGAAATATTTATACAATTGTATCCAACCCCCCCCCCCCCCCTTAAATAATTGTATCTTTACTGGGCAACAGAGCTAGTCATGAAAGATTTGGTAAGAGGTATTCCTCAAGTGGAATTCTCAAAAGATGGACTGTGTGATGCATGTCAGAAAGGAAAGAAAATCAAGGCATCATTCAGAAAGAAGCTTGATTCAACAATTGAAGAACCTTTGCAATTATTGGACATGGATTTATGTGGACCAGTCAATATATTATCCATCTCAAGAAAAAGATACTTCCTAGTAATTGTGGATGATTTCTCAAAGTTCTCTTGGACATATTTTCTAAAATCCAAAGATGAAGCTAGTGAAATCATCATTAATCACATAAGGCAAGTCAACAATCATCATGAATTCAAAGTAAGAAGAATTATGAGTGACAATAGAACCGAGTTCAAGAATTCTGTGATGGGATCATTTTGTGAAGATAATGGGATCATGCATGAATTCTCAGCAGCAAGAACCCCACAACAAAATGGTGTGATGGAAAGGAAAAACAGATCTCTTATTGAAGCTGCAAGGACAATGTTAGAAGAATCAAAGTTACCAACGTACTTTTGGGCTGAAGCTTTAAATACTGCATGCTATGCTCAGAATATTTCTTTAGTCAATCAAGCAAAATGCATGACACCCTACCAATTGTTCAAGAATAAGAAGCCAACACTGAAATTTCTTCATGCCTTTGGCTATAAATGCTATATCTTAAGGGCAAACTGATCAGCATGAGAAGTTTGATGCCAAAGCAGATGAAGACATTTTTGTTGGATATGTTGTTGGAAAATCATATAGAGTCTACAATCTCAGAACCAACATTGTTATGGAATATGTACATGTTGTGTTTGATGATAAAAAGATTGAAGGACTGCAAGATGGAGATTTCCATGAAAACCTCAAATTTGACAATGTTGAGATGGTTTGTGAAGACAGTGATGATGAAAGTGATCTAGAACAAATGTCTAAGGAAAATGCAGAAAAATCTACAACTAATGAAGCACATCATTCAACATTCGTCGAAATACCAAGTGCATCATCCGTTGGAAGACAATATCCATCATCCGTCGAAAGGCAAAACTTAAAATCTGTTGAACCATTAATAGAAATTGAGGGCCAATACAGATCACAATCAGAAAGGACCCCAACTACAAGTCAAAGATCCACAAACTCAGGGGCAGTTTCTTCTAGTCAAAACTCTGTCACACATCAAGACAACAATGAGGCCTCTTCATCTAGAGCTAATCTACCTTAACAGAGAAAATGGACTAGAGATCACCCATTTAAACTAATCATTGGTGATGCATCTTCAAGAGTGCAAACTAGGAAAACAACTCAAGATGAATGTCTATATAGCAGCTTTCTATCTCAGAAAGAGCCTAAAAAGGTAGAGGAAGCTCTGTTGGATCCTGATTGGGTTTTAGCTATGCAGGAGGAGCTAAACCAATTTGAAAGGAATAAAGTATGGAAGTTGGTACCCAAGCCTAAAGGAAAGAATTCTATTGACACTAAGTGGGTATTCAGAAACAAGATGGATGAAAATGGCATAGTTTTCAGGAACAAAGCTAGATTGGTTGCTAAGGGCTACTGTCAACAAGAAGGAATTGATTTTGATGAAACCTTTGCTCCTGTTGCAACACTTGAAGCCATCATAATCTTCTTAGCCTATGCGGCTCATGCCAATTTCAAAGTCTATCAAATGGATGTTAAAAGTGCCTTTCTAAATGGATATTCGGAGGAGGAAGTTTATGTCAGTCATCCTCCTAGTTTTGAAGACCCAAATTTTCCAGAATATGTCTACTATCTTTTGAAAGCACTCTATGGATTGAAGCAGGAACCTAGAGCCTGGTATGATACTTTTTCAAAATTTCTTTTGGAAAATCACTTCACAAGAGGTAGTGTTGACAAAACTCTATTGTTTAGAAATATTAATAGCTCTAGTATACTTGTTCAAATTTATGTAGATGATATTATATTTGGCTTTACAGATGAAAAACTTTGCAAAAAGTTTGCCAAATTAATGCAAAGTAAATATGAAATGAGCATGATGGGAGAACTAACTTACTTTCTTGGTCTACAAGTTAACAAGTTAGTGATGTAATATTCATTAGTCAATCCAAATATATTTATGACCTTTTGAAGAAGTTTGACCTAATGGATTGCATATCTGCAAAAACTCTCATGGCTACTACAACTAAAGTTGAATTAAATACTACTGAAAAATCTCTGAATATTTCAAGCTATAGAGGCATGGTTGGCTCACTTCAATATTTAATAGCTAGTAGGCCAGATATAATGTTTCTATATGTCTTTGTGCTAGATTTCAAGCTGATCCTAGAGAATCTCATTTAGTAGCTATTAAGAGAATTTTCAGGTATCTCAAAGGAACACCAAAACTTGGCATTTGGTATCCTAGAGATTCTGGTTTTGATCTAACTAGTTATTCAGATGCGGATTATGCAAGTTGTAAAATTAGTAGAAAAAGTACAACTGGAACTTGTCAATTTCTAAAAAATAAGCTAGTATCCTGGTTCAGTAAAAAGCAAAATTCAGTTTCTACTTCTACAGATGAAGCTGAATATATTGTTGCTGGTAGTTGCTGTGCACATATTTTATGGATGAAAAATCAACTGTTGGACTATGGTCTACGGGTAAATAAGATTCCCATTTTATGTGATAACACAAGTGCTATTGCCATTACTGAGAAATCAGTACAACATTCAAGGACCAAGCACATAGACATCAAGTATCATTTCATTAGAGAGCATGTTATGAATGGTACTTTGGAACTTCTTTTTATTTCAAGTGAGAAGCAACTTGCAGACATCTTAACCAAGCCACTTGATGAATCCACCTTCACTAGGTTGGTAAGTGAGTTAGGTATGCTTAATTACTCTTAATATATTTTGATGTCTAAGCAATTTGTAATGTATCCAGAGTAAAAGCTGATATTTCTTTTCAAAGATAAAATTTTTACTAAGTCAGAATCTGTATCTCGACGGATGTTCATTATTCGTTGAAAATGAATATCCGTTGAATTATTTTATCCGTCCAAGTATCAATTATTACTCTGGGTACTTTTACCATTATCCGTCAAATTGCACACAATCTTAGAGCTTAATTTTGAGCATTATCCATGGAATTTACTTACAGCCTGTATGTATATTTCAATGGATAATCTTAGAATTTTGACAGTTTTCTTTATTTTTAAACGGCTATTTTGGGCTAATTTGATTGGTTACTTTATTTCACTTTTTAATCTGTGAAGGTTTATTTCTGAGATAGTATAAAATCTAACTTTATTTTTATTCTTTTCTTTTATCATTCTCAAAGTAATTTCTCTAACTCTCTTCTTCTCCAAAGCAAATACTTTCTCTCTGTAACTAATCTCAATCACAACAATGGCATCTGTAGTCAAAATCATGTCCTCAACTGGGTTGTCTATGAAAAGAACAACTTTGTAGATTTGGTGAACAAGCAAATTCTGGCATCTGAAGACTACCACAAGATGATGGACTTCATACTGAACTGTAAATTGAGTTATGCCATGTTTGAGTCCCTAACTATTTACTGTGAAGTTGTCTAGGAAATTTGGACTACAACAGTGTTCAACTCTAAGGAAAAAACTATTACCTTCACTCTCAAAGGTAATGAGCACTGTGTTAATTGTGATGCTATTGGAAAGTTCTTTAAATTTCCTGAAAATAACACAGTTTCTCCATACACTGACACTGATGTGAGTAACATGCTAGTTTCTATGGGCTATGCTCTTGATGCCACTAAGTTAGGTGATGTTCGGAGATTAGGTCTTAGAAAAGAATGGAGTTTTCTGTAGGATTTATTTATTAAAGTATTTTATGGAAAAATTAACAATTTTAATGCAGTATCTTATTCACTTGTTCACATGCTCTATATGCTTCTTAGTGATAAGTACTTCAATTTTAGCACTTCTGTTATCTATGAGATAGGAAGTAAGTTAGGAGATATCAAGAAGAGGTCTAAGGATATTTATTATGCTAGATTTTTCATGATGCTAGCTAATTTTGTTTCTTAGGATCTCTCTATTGAGAACCCAATAAACAAGTTGGATTGTTGGGTCCAAGAGAGGAGAATTATTGCTGACTTGAACAAGGTAAATCATCACAAGGATGTTGCTCTTGTGTATATGCCAATCATGGAGTTGCCTCAGGTAAGTGAGGTAAATATTTTGGTCCCTAATTCTTTACAACCTATCACTTCTTTGCAATCAACTGTGGCAATGGCATTTGTGATAGTGACCAAACAGATGCCTACCCAAGCCACAAAACCAAAAATTTCCAAATCCAAATCAAAGAAAGCCCCCTCTAGTTTCTCTCAAAAGGAACCAGTTGTAAAATCCACTAAGAACCAAGGGGGAGTGTGAAGGAAAGCGAGATTGGTGAGGGACAGGGTGAACATCAAAAAAGCCCTAAGAATAAGGATGGAAAGGTGAGTGAATCTCAACCAAGCCACACTGCAGTTTCCCAACAAACTGCAGTGCTTAATAAGGAACTTAGCTCATTGCTAGTTGCATCCTCCCAAAAGGATGTAACTATTGAACAAAGCTCTCATCCAAGAGCACAGGTCAAAAGGGTTAGGGACACAAGCTCACCCCAAACTTATGCCAGAAAGAAGAAATCCAAAATAATTGGGGATACACAGGGTGCATACAATGTGCCTACTACAGTCAAAGACTCTGTACATGCACCTTCTCAAAGTCAGGTTGATGTGGCTCCAATAAATGTGGAGTCACAACCAAAATCTTTAATAATAGAAGCACCTATCACACCAAACTCACCCACGCATTCTCTGGATGTTGATATGATTCATACATCAATTCCTTATTCTTCATCTCTAACTCTCATGGAGGAGCCAAAATTCCAAGCAAGTGAGCATTATCTTATAGATTATTTGTTGGCTCACTTGCCATTTCTTTCTAAGTCTACTGAAACATCTGTGTAAAATCTCAAATCAATCACCACAGATTCTACATTAGTCTTTACTCCAAACTCTTTCATTTCTACTATCTCAACGGATATTGTTCATCTGTTGACAAGTGATTGTATCTCGATGGATGTGCTTAACAGCAGTCATCCGTTGACACTTTCAACTACTACTTCGACGGATGTTTCTCATCCATTGAACATCACTGCATCACTTCAAACTTTAACAATTGTTACAAGTGCAGATGATCTAGTAGTTGTACAATCGCTCTTAGGACTGAGGGAAGGGAGTGAACTGAATGAGAGGCTGAGTTGCTCTCAGGCAAAAGGAGAGGAAATGAGTGAACCCAAGCAAGCTATTTCTTCTAGCTTGGAAAAAGTAAGTGAGGAGAGTTCCACCTTAGTACGTGAAGGTGAGGGTGGGAAGCCAAGGGGAGCCCTTGATGCAAGAATAGAGAGATCATGAGAGAAAAACATGTACAGAAGAATGGGATGAGCCTATTGTAAGTGAGTTAATGGATGTCAATGAGGCGGAAAAGAAACAACTATTTCAGCAAGATATCAAACTGTCTTAGATTATGTTTCTTATGAAGCTGAGGCATTTACTCACCCTGTTTCAGCTTATCAAGTTTTGGATGAATAGGACAATGTGGTTGTTGAAAGAATGCTCAATTTGGTGCACACTACTGCTTCCATGTAAAGGGCCAAAGATGCCATCACAACCATGCCACCCACAGCTGGTGATGATGTTGATTATCAAACTTGTGGTTCTGAGGATCTATTTGGGGATGAAGATGATGATGAAGGAGAGTTCATGGATATAGGGGAGAATCAGGCCCTAGCTCAAGATCAAGCATGCCATCTTGGGTGTTTTCTAAAGCATGTGATGAACACCATTTTAAATCCACTCTATTTCATATCATTCAACAAACTCAGATAGCCCTTCAAACTACTACAAATGCTAACACCAAGAGCCTTCAACAAGCACATCTACCCTCTCTTCAACTCCATCAAATTCAATCTCTCAAAAAAAATCAGGATGTCACTGAACTAAAGACTGAAACTGATCAAGTCAAGAAGGATGTTACTGAGAGATCGGATGTTAAGTTTCCTAACACAACCATGCTAGACATCAACAGACAACTAAGGAAAAATTATGATCTAGCCAGCAAGGTGGATTCCTTATACAAAAGGCTCAAAACCCTGGAAACTTCAATTACTGAAATCCATCTCCATCAAGCCCAAAAAACTCTGCTACTTCAGAAACTGGTGGCTACACAGACTTCTTCCTCTACTCAACTTGATGCTAACAAAAAAGGGGAGAAAGACTCAATTGTTCTAGTTAGCCAAGGGGAGTCAACAAGTGAGGGGGAGAAAGTGCTAAACATTCAAGTTAGTAGAGTAATTGTGCCAACAATTTCTTTCCCTAAGCCACTAGCCTTGGACAGCATTGATCTGATCAAGTTAGCAACTGCTAAGTTGGAATCCCATGAAAAATTTAAGAAGCTTGATGTTGCAGCAGTTGAGCAAGAGCTGGATGCCAAATGGAAGAAAATTGATGAAGAGATTATAAAGAAGTTTGGTCCAATTGAGAAGAAAGACAAGGTCTTTTCTCACTTCTCTCAATTGAGATAGATTTCAGCTAATGAAATGAGTCTAAGGAATATGGAAAGGGGTCAACACTTATCAATCAAGTCTCCAAAGGCCAGTGTGATTTTTTAACCAAAAAGAAATTATCCAAAGAATTCAGACAAAAATCCATTGGTCTTATCTTATGAAACCCCTAGCCCAAATGAAAAGAAGCTGCTTGCAAGGTCTATTGCCTTATCCAAAGATCCCAGAGATTGCCTTATCCAAAGATCCCAGAGATACAGTGTCAAAGAACAAAATTGCTAAGATTTACATGAATGGTAAACTAATCCGTGTGGTGGTTGGACATCCACAGTTTGCAGAAGCTAAGAAAAAAGAAAAGGTGAGGCTTAAACAATAACAAAAAGTAGCTGCTTTAAAAGCCAAGAACCTAGCAAAAAAGCCTGCAACCACATAAGTTACATTGCCTGCCGTGACAACTGGAAATCTGGATGAAGGAAAGAGAGAAGAACCAAAGCAGATAAAGAGAAAGTTTAGATACAAGATTCATGCAAAGAGGAAGATAAATTTTGATGAAGACAAGGAAGATTACATGCCAGCCCAATCTACAACCACAAGCCAATCAGTCTTACCTACTGTGAAGGAGGCTGAGTTCAAGGTTGATCCTAACATCACCTTTCATGGTGATCCTGTTGTTCCAAAGGATGAGCCTATAGATTGGGACAGCTTGCCTCTTTCTGATCTAAACCTTCCCATTTTTTCCAAACAGAGGAGAACAAAGGATAGAGTAGTCAAAATAGTCAAACCTGTCAAGCTTCAGTCCAAGCAACTGGCCAAACCCGAACCTACCGTCACTAAGGGAGATCATTTCTTCATATGTGACATCAAAGAATTTTCAGACATAAATCTCTATCTGGATGAGCTAGAAGAAGTCAGATCTATTGATGCCTACAAACACCTTCCAGAGAGATTAATCTTCAGGTATAAGGGTGGTAAAGAGAATTCTCAGAATTCTCAATGAAGGCTATTCAACTTTAGTGACTATCTTCTCCTCAATCAAGAAAAACTTTGGATTCAACATAGGTGCCAAGAAAATGACATTAAACAAGATTGAGGAGATAAGAAATAGTTGGAGAGGACCAAATGCACTCCCAAGAGTATTGACTATTCCCTTCACTGGAGATAGGGTGCATTTGAGGCCATACTGGATTATGGAGTTCAAGGATGAAAAGAACATTAGAAGATTCTTCAGATTGGAAGATCAGCTAAAGATTGCAAGCAATGAAACTTTTATGGAGATGCAAGAAAAGCTGGATCAGACAAATGAGGATGAATCTGAAGTTTATAGACAATTCCAAAATCAAATTGAGGAAATTAATGTGAAGCTGGGAAAGAAGTCAAGGCAATCAAGGAAATGATCTATATTTGCCCAGTCTAGAGGAGCACCTTGAAAATGATCTGTAAGACTCTCTACAAATCTTTCTTATGAGAATTTTCAATAAACTACAGCACTTGAAATTTTAATCTACCGTATTTCATTATGTATTCATAGAACGTGTTGTTATCATCAAGTTTCTCTTAATTTATGGCTACAATTCTAGTAGACATAAATTGGGGGAGATTGTTAGGAATATGTTATGTACTTGATGATAACTTGAACAAAACACTTAGTAAATTTTAGTTAAGTGATTTTGTAGCTTTCAACGGATGATCATTTCAACATCCGTTGAAAGAGTAGCTTATGTACAATAATATTAGTAGCACATTTTTGCATACTAAAATATCTTAGTGAACTAGATCTTTGAGGAACATTTAAGTCATGTTGACTACTAGATTGATATGCAAGATAGGTTGGTTAATTGTAAATAGTTGATGCCTTGTAATCTTATATAAATGAAATAGAGTTAAATGTCAAGAAGATAATCTCAACGGATGATTCACAAAGCTTCAACGGATGCTCAGATAAAGCTTCAACGGATGATTTATATAGTTTCAACGGCTGATCAGCCAAAGTATCAGCGGATGATCAACCACAGTTTCAACGGATGATTAAATGAAGCTTCAACAGATGTTCAAATTCAAAAGAGCAGTTGATAGTGACTTGACAGTCACATACATTGATTGTATGCAAATGGAATGTGGCATCCTAATTCAGATTTTAGAGAACAAAATAGGCATTTCCATTTCCGTGCTAAATAGAAGACATTCAAAGATGCTGGAAAGAAAAGTGTAGCAGCATGTAATTAGACTAGAAATAGTTTGTCCTATTATCTTGTCTTTTTATCATGTAACTTGGTGATATATTAACCAGGGGTAGCAAGTTGAAGAGCATACAAGTTAGTAAGCAATTTACTAGAGAAATAGAATAGGAAAAATCTGTAGAGAATTTCTATGTTCTTAGTTTTCAACTTGTAAGCAGCTGTGTACATTTTTGTAACACAGAGTTGTCTACTTAATATATATATCTCTGTTACAAAATTTCAATCCACCAGAAAGTTTTTAAATACATGTATTTATTTACTTTGTGCTTTGATTTCAATATTACTTGCATTCCGCACCATTGCTAAATCAAACATAGTTATATATTTAAAGAAGAACAATTCTTAAAATTGAAAAGAAGCCAGAATTAAATTCAACCCCCCTTTTGTAATTCTTGTTTAGATTGTTTGAACATAACAATCCCTCGCCCAGGTCGCCTCGCGTACGCGAGACGCCTAGACATTCGCCCAAATCGCCCTTCAACCCGAACCGACCTGAGTTGAGTCGTGTCGTGGCGAGGTGAGTGTTGAGTGGCATTAATGTTACTTATTAAAGCTCCGTAAAGCTTTGAATTGATGATTTGTACTCAAGTTGTTAGTGTTTTTAACGTGTTTTTGTAGTGTATTGCATTTCAGGCATTTATCAGGAATCCAGGTGATTTAGCATTGTTTTGATGATAATATAATGTTAGGATGATGATAAGAAGATTGCTCATGAAAAGACAAGCTCAAACCAAAAAGAAAAGAAGAAGTCATAAAATTCCCCAAAGAGTTAGCGCGCTGTTGTAGCGCGCGGCCGTGCCAGGATGGCAGAAGTACAACGCGCCCGCGCGCCGCACCTGGTTGGGATTTCAAAATCCTGATTCTCTTTTGATTTTGATCCAGATGACTTCTAATCTACATGGGCTGCTATGTAAACATAACTTAAAGTCGTTTTTCATAACAAGACGTACCAGAGCTTAAGGAGAAGGCGTAAGAAGACCGTAGAGCACAATTCAACCAAGGCAAAGAGGATCTAGTTTATACTTGTGATTCTTTGTTTTAAGTTGTAACTTTGGATGCTAGTTTTCTTGCTTGTGAACCTATACTCTTGTTTCGTACTTGGTTTATTATTTATTCACTATAAAGACTACGTTTATTATACCATACTTTCATCGGAACCCACGTTGATGATGAGACCGATTATGGGCTAATCGTTATCGTGGGGTTCTAACAGATTTATTTATGGATTTCTTTAGTTAATTTGTTTTGATGCCTTAGTGTGTGGTGATTGTATGATAACCTAGTATTGGTTGTGCTTATTCGTCTTATGAACGTTGCGACTTATAAGATAGCGTGTTAATCTTTAATGAAGCGAAAGTGAATTTTAGGGTTTGGAACTTACCATGTTAGCATAGGTTTATGTATTTGTATTTCGTGATTCGTAGGTAATTTTAACCATCTTACTTTCCCTAATTAATCACGATAGATAACTTGTGCATTAAACCGTTATGTTGTCAAATTCTAATAGGGTCTCAATATAATTGGTGTCTATTCAGCTTCCATCTCTTTTTTGGATGTCTGGTAGTATGATATTCGTACAACAAAAGTTTGCGTTTATCAATTTCGTGTTATCTGATTAGTGTCATCACCATTACATGTTAATGTTAAAAACAAAAAGGCTATTGAATGAAGTATTCAACAAAGTTCGAATCCCATGTTTGTGTCATATAGTATTCAACTCTCTTTATTCTCTTAGTTAATGTTCTTTAGTATAATATCTTAGTTAATCTTAGTTATAAACAACCTCAATTTGTTATTCGTCTTAGCATTGGATAATAACCTTACCATTGTTCCATAAATAAATTGATTAAAATTAACCTAAACCAGTCCCTGTAGGACCGAACTAGAATTAATTCTATATTACTTGCAATCACGTATACTTGCATGAAAATTAGCGTGTATTCTAGTTCTAACAAGTTTTTGGCACCACTTCCGGGGTCTTCGGTGTTAATTTTTAGTTTATATGTTTATCATCATTGCTCGTTAACGTTCAGTGACTCGGACATTTACTTATTTCCTTGTCATGTTTCAGGTACTCTAGCGAGCGTGTATGCATACGCGTTCTTGGTCTCGTAAGAGAATACTGGATCAAGCTGAGGAAGAAGTTATAGTAGAGGAAAAAGTTGAAGAAGAAGAACTTATTACAATGGGAGAACTAGAAGCGAATCTGAAGGCTTTGATGGATTACTCTCGACCGAAGATTAACGATATTCAGTCTAGCATTGTCCGACCAGCCATCTCGGCTAGTACTTTTGAGATCAAGTCGAGCACGATTCAGATGATACAGAACTCAGTTCAGTTTGGGGGTTCTCCGACAGAATACCCCAACATGCACATCATAGATTTTATCGAGATCTGTGACACTTTCAAGTTCAATGGAGTTTCTGAACATGCCATTAAGTTGAGGCTTTTCTCATTCTCTCTGCGGGATAAAGTGAAGTGCTGGTTACATTCTCTGCCACCAGGGTCTATCACCAAATGGGAGGATCTTGCTCAAAAATTCTTAACTAAATTATTTCCTATGGCGAAGACTGCTACGATCAGAAACGCACTTACTCAATTTGCTCAGCAATCTGGAAAATCATTATGTGAGCCTTGAGATCATTATAAAGAGATGCTTAGAAAGTGTCCTCACTATGGGATGCCTGACTGGATGATCATTAACTATTTATATAATGGATTTGGTGCTACTTCTAGACGCATGCTTGATGCAACATCAGGAGGAGCCTTGTGGGCTAAAAGCTATGATGAAGCTTATGAATTGATTTAACCGATGGCTGCAAATGAATACCAGAATCCTACTCAGAGACTATCTCAGGGCAAGGTAGCAGGAATTCTCGAGTTAGATACAGCTACTGCTATAGTTGTGCAGCTTAAGGCTTTGACGATGAAGGTGGATTATTTGGCTAATTATGGAGTTAATTAGATCACTAGTGTATGTGAGCTTTGTGTTGGTGCCCATGAGACAGAGCAGTGTGCTATTTCCAGTGAATCAGCTCAGTTCGTGAAAAACTTTTAGAGGTCGCAGCAACCTGTGCCAGCCACCTATTATCCCAATAACTGCAATCATCCTAACTTTAGCTGGAACAACACTCAGAATACGGTTCAGCAGCCTTATTAGGAGTATCTGGAAAAGCAGTACAACCCCCTAGTTTTTAGCAACCGCAATATGCACTAGGGCAAAAACTCCAGCTGTAACAGTCTAATGAAAAATCCGAGTTGGAGAAGTTGAGGCTCATGTGCAAGAGACAAGCAATTTCTATCAAGACCTTGGAAAATCAAATTGGACAGATTGCCCTAAATCGTTAACCTGGTACACTCCCTAGTAACACTGAAGTACCAGGAAAGAGGGAAGCTAAGGAGCAGGTAAAGGCAATTACATTGAGGTCTGGGAAGGTTGTGAATCGCGAACACACTCAAGTTTTGGATGAAGAAGCTGTGGCTGAAGAAGAAGTGCAGAAGGAAGCTGGAGTGGAATCAAGGAAGACTACTATTGAACACACTCCTCCTGAGGGTAATACAGGGGAGAAACAGATTTATCCTCCACCTCCATTTCCTAAGAGGTTGCAGAAGAAAAGGCTGGATAAGCAGTTTGAGAAGTTTCTGGAGGTGTTCAAGAAACTTCATATCAACATACATTTTGCTGAAGCTCTTGAACAGATGCCTAGTTATGTGAAGTTTATGAAAGGTATATTTTCTTGGAAAGTGAAGCTTGATGACTTAGAGACAGTTGCTCATATGGAGGAATGCAGTGCTCTGCTGCAACAAAAGTTGCCTCCGAAGCTTAAGGATCCTGGAAGCTTCACTATTCCTTGCACCATTGGAAAAGTGTTATTTGACAAATGCTTATGTGACTTGGGAGCTAGCATCAATCTGATGCCTTTGTCAATCTTCAAAAAAATTGGACTTATCCGATCCAAAGCCAACTTATATGACCTTGCATTTGGTCGATTGTTCTATTACATATCCGCGAGGCATTGTTGAGGATGTATTGGTCAAGGTGGATAAACTCATATTTCCTCCTGATTTTGTAATTTTTGATTTTGAGGAGGATAAAAAGATTCCCATAATCTTGGGAAGGCCTTTCATGGCTACTGGACGAACCTTGATAGATGTGTAGAAGGGTGAGCTCACCATGCGAGTGCTGGATCGAAATATAACTTTTAATGTGTTCAATGCCATAAAATTCCCTACGGAAAATGAGGAGTGCTTAAAGGTGGAGTTGGTTGATTCTGTGGTTATGTCAGAACTTGATCAATTGGTAAGGTCAGAAGCCCTAGAAAAGGCCTTGTTGGGGAATTCAGATAGTAAAGGTGATGAGCAGTTGCAATATCTGAATGCTTCTCCCTGGAAGCGGAAGATGTATATGCCTTTTGAATCTCTTAGAATGGAGGAGCTGAACAAATCTCCAAAGCGCCTCAAGCCATCTATTGAGGAAGCTTCTACACTTGAGCTTAAACCATTGGCTGAACACTTAAGGTATGCTTTTTTAGGTGATGCATCTACTTTTCCTGTGATTATCGCATCTGAATTTTCCGGTAGTGATGAGGAAAAACTCTTAAGAATTCTAAGAGAGTTCAAATCGGCAATTGGATGGACTATAGCAGATATTAAGGAAATAAGCCCTTCTTATTGCATGCATAAAATTCTGCTAGAGGAAGGTAGCAAACCCACTGTTGAGCAACAGAGAAGGCTCAATCCGATCATGAAAGAAGTTGTGAAGAAGGAAATTCTTAAGTGACAAGATGTAGGGATCATCTATCCCATTTCTGCCAATTCTTGGGTGAGTCCATTTCAGTGTTTGTCGAAGAAAGGAGGTATCACGGTTGTAGCTAATGAGAAGAATGAGCGCATTCCTACTCGAACAGTCACAGGGTGGAGAGTTTGCATGGACTATAGGAAGCTGAACAAAGCCACGAGAAAAGATCACTTCCCTCTGCCTTTTATTGATCAGATGCTTGACATGTTGGCTGGGCACGAGTATTACTGTCTTCTGCATGGCTATTCGGTCTATAATAAGATTTTCATTGCTCCAGATGATCAGGTAAAAACTACTTTCACTTGTCCATTTGGTACTTTCGGCTTCAGAATAGTTTCTTTTGGTTTGTGCGGGGCACCTACCACATTTCAGAGATGCATGATGGCTATCTTCTCTGACATGATTGGTCAAAATATGGAGGTGTTCATGGATGATTTCTTTGTGTTTGGTGATTTTTTTGACGAATTCTTGCAAAATCTGGGCGACGTTCTTAAAAGGTGTGTTGAGACCAATCTGGTTCTCAACCGGGAGAAATGTCACCTTATGGTGTGACAGGGCATTATTCTTGGGCACAAGGTCTCTAGTAAGGGACTTGAGATGGACAAAACCAAGGTGGGGGTTATTGAAAATCTTCCTCCACCAATTTATGTTAAGGGAGTACGTAGCTTTCTTGGACATGCAGGTTTCTGTAGGCGGTTCATCAAGGACTTCTCAAAAATCTCTGAACCCTTGTGTAACCTGCTAGAGAAGGATGTCCCGTTCAAGTTTGATGATGAGTTCCTAGCTGCTTTTGAGTTCTTGAAGAATAGTTTGATCACGGCACCTATCATAACCGCACCTAATTGGAATAAACCTTTTGAGATGATGTGCAATGCAAGTGACTATGCAGTTGGAGCAGTTCTTGGGAAGAGAAAGAACAACATATTTTATGTGGTCTACTATGCTAGTAAGACCCTCAATGGTGCTCAATTGAATTATACTACTACTGAGAAAGAACTTTTGGCCATTACCTACGGTTTTGAGAAGTTTCGATCTTATTTACTTGGGATAAAGGTGATAGTTTTCACTGATCACATTGCAATTCGATATCTCATCTCGAAGAAGAACTCAAAGCCTAGATTGATTAGATGGGTTCTTTTACTTTAGGAATTTAAATTAGAGATCAAGGATAGAAAAGGTACTGAGAATCAAGTCACTGATCATTTTTCTCGTTTGGAAGATCCAAGTGCAACTTCACAGGATAAGACATTGATAAATGAGTCTTTTCCCGATGAGCAGCTGTTTGGAGTGAAAGAGGAAGAACCATGGTTTGCAGACATTATGAACTACCTTGTAAGTAATATCATGCCTCCGGACTTGTCTTATGCTCAAAGGAAGAAGTTTCTTCATGAGGTAAAGTGGTACATGTGGGATGAGCCATATTTGTTAAGGCAAGGAGCTGACCAAATCATCAGGAGATGTATTCCGTACAGCAAAACAGGGGGGATCTTGCGAGACTATCATTCAACTGTTTATGAAGGCCATTATGGTGGAGAGAAGACAACAACTCGTGTCCTTCAAGCGGGATTCTTCTAGACTACATTGTTTAAGGATGCACATCACTTTGTTTTGAAGTGTGATCGATGCCAGTGTATGGGTAATATGTCCAAGAGGGATGAGATACCTCTTAATATGCTTCTCGAGGCTGAGGTTTTTGATGTTTGGGGAATCGATTTTATTGGGCCATTTATCTCATCTTGCAATAATCAGTATATCTTGTTGGCGGTCGATTATGTGTCGAAATGGGTTGAAGTTAAGGCTTTACTGACAAATGATGCGAAGGTAGTGCTTAATTTTCTTCATAAGAGATATTCACATGATATGGGACTCCAAGAGTCATAATCAGTGATGAGGAATTACATTTTTACAATCGCTAGTTCACTTCCATGATGTAAAGGTATAATATGAATCATCGCATCGCTATAGCCTACCATCCTCAGACTAATGGTCAAGCTGAGGTGTGGCGCCCTCTAAACCCGGGTCAGAAGTTTGGGGTCCACAACACATACACACCATATATAAACATGTTTATATAATAATAATATATGCAATGACCCTACTTATATCCATGGATCGCAACAGTTCAAAGTATGTCCACAAGCCACAATCTTATTTATTACAAACATACCAATTTCTAAATTTATTTATCTTACATCTGAAGTCAAACTTTATTACAAACTTTTAACACACACCAAGCCACACAACTTCCGCTAGCTTGTTCCATTTCATTCTGAAAACCTAGCTTGCACACTCGACTTGGGATCTTCGCCACCACCAGTTTCTTTCTTAACTAGAAAACAACATAAACAGATT
The DNA here is from genome assembly GCF_009905375.1 of Apium graveolens. Classification (NCBI taxonomy): domain Eukaryota; kingdom Viridiplantae; phylum Streptophyta; class Magnoliopsida; order Apiales; family Apiaceae; genus Apium; species Apium graveolens. The sequence goes on along the minus strand of NC_133649.1, from coordinate 186,223,934 downwards.
CGCAAGAGTGAGCTAACTAGCTCAGCAAGTCATAATGACAACACTGAGATTAAATAATGATCAATTGAAATGATATAGGGAACTAAGTTTCCTGATAAGCAATGATTAGAATTGGATATTCACTTTAATTTTTAAAAACCTAGGTTAGGATGCTGATCAGTCATGCACTAACCCCGAGCAAGGCTCCCATCTTTGCTCTATATACTGGATCCAAGGCACACATTAGCCTATTATGATCACGAATCTGGCCTGACCATGAATCTGGTCTAACCACGATTCTAGTCTGACCACAAATCTGGTCCATATTTAAAAATAATCAAATTCTATAATAATAACATGATAAACAATGTAATTGATAACATTTATCTTGAAGCATAAGGAGATTCACAACACCATGAAGGTATAACAAGGTAAACAGGAAGATTGACTTCCAATTCAGGGAAAGAATCAGAATGTAGAAGACCAAGGGTTCAAAGGTTACAAGGAATGGTCTTCTTCTATACAAGGCATAAAGGTTTGTAGGTTAAGCAACCTCATATCAAAAATCAGTATGTGGTAGATATGTATTTTTGGAGTAATATCGGATATGTGTGGTTCGAATCCAATAATTCAACAATCAACGGTTCACAGGAAATCAGGCTTACGGCTAAAGATCAATAAAAATTAGGGTTTAGGGTTAAATACTTCAAAGTACTTGCAATATTGAATAGGAACTACTGGGAATAATTGCAACATAATGAAAAGAGTTCAAAAGTACTCGCAATTATACTACAAGAAAGTTCAGGGACACTTGCCTTATCAGTTTGCTTTCACTTTACTAACACTTGTCAATTGGTTCCCACTCACTTACCACTTGCTTTCCTTTTCTATATCTTCCTTCCTCTATTAGACATCACATATACTTATCAACACTACTTTTCATCTCATTCTATTCGATACAAGCTTCTATCTACCCTTCGTTTCACCCAAATCCGACGTACGGATTAAAAGTTACAGCAAAAATAGTCAAACAATGCACAAGAAATCATTTTATACAGCAATCAGGTCACATATAACACATAGCACGTAAGATATTCAATCTAAATAATTTTTCAAAGAAGATTCAGTGTTAAAATGATTTTCCAGGTAGTTAATACGAATTTCTGAAAATTTTTCAGAATTAAAACGGTACTTTGAATCATTTTATAATTAAATAATAGAGTTCTAACACCTGAATCTGACTTTAAAATAATTTTATAATAATTATCGAGTTTTGAAAATAATTTAAAATAAATTTTAAAGCTCAAAACTATTTTTCATAATTTTTAAATCAAAAATAAATAATTAAATCTAATTATTAAATCAATTAAGATTAATTAATAACTAACTAAATTAATTAATCAATTAATATTTAAATTAATTGACTAATTAAATAATTAATTATCAACTAAAATTAATTAATTAAATAATTAAGATTTATTTTGTAATTAAAAATAATTTTCAGAAAAGAAATAATAAATTTTAGAAGTTTTAAAATTATAAAAATCAATTTCTGAAAATTTTATAAAAAGAAAATATAATTTTTGAAAATAAACCAAACAGAGATATTGTTTTTATAAACTTCTGAAAGTACAGGGACTGGAATGAAAATATTACCAAACTCAGGGGACTAAACTAAAATTGTTACAGTCACCGTCCACGGTCGCCGAAGAAGCCATGGTCGCCGGCCTGAAGCTTTTTCTGGCGACTGTAAATAAGTCCAGAATTTTATGAAATTCACAGGAGATAAACTCTGAGATTCCAGGAACAATATTATGCAAACATAATTTTCAACCAATCATCAAAACGGTCAGAATCGCCACCTGAAAATTCCGCCGCCGTCTGGGTTCATTTCACGGCGAAGCTCGATTAGAGCTATACATCATTTGATTAGTTTTTCCACGATCTACACAATCATGCAATCAATTTCATCTAATAACCCCTAACAAATAAACGCCTAATTTTCAATCAAGAACATTCAAACACATAAATACTAGTTCTTTAATTCTAGAATCAAACAGCAATTTGAACATGATATTGAACTCCAAATTTGACATATAATATACCAAAATGACCAGGAAGAAAAGATCTACATGATTATGCACTCAAATCATATCAAAAACATCAAGAACAAAATTTCATAATTTAATATTTAAATAATTCGAATTAAAATATTTAAATAAGAAATAATTTGATTTCTGTACTAGAATAAATGATTGATTCGGAAAGAGTTTTTCGAGAGTTTCGATTTGATATATTGCACGCCCGAATCGGAGTTCGATAACGCCTTCGTTTGTGCGATTGATTTTCAAGAACGCGGCATTTTATTAGGGTTTTATCTATGTTTTACTGGTTGGTACTGTCTGATTATGATTATACGAGTAAAATGAAATAAGAAAAGGGCTATTTATATTTTCGGAATATTAGTATGTTCTGGATCGTGTTGGATCGATAAATACGTTGCTTAACGATCCTATCGGGTAACGTTTTTAATAAACATTAACCTGTTTTGGATAAACATTATCCTGTTTTGGATAAAAAATATCCTATTTTGGATAAGTATCAAAGGTTTTGGATAATTATCAAAACCGGGCTTTTATAAAATGCTTTGTACGAAGATAATGTTATCGAAAAGGGTTATCGTATCGAAAATTTTGGCCGGGCCGCGCACGGGTCAAACCGTAATCCGGATCGAAAAAGTCAAAACATGGAAAATGTCTGGAATTATCCGATTAGGTTAGAAAGGAGTTTTTGGAAGAGTTTCGGGTTGTAAAAACGTAAAAACGGTTGAGGGTGGATGATTCCCGGCTTTATAAAATAATTTTGTAATTATTCAGAAAATAATTAATAAATTCATAAATCAATATAAAATCATAAAATACTCCAAAAATTACCAGAAAAATACCTTAATTATCTATATTTTATTCAGGACCTAATAAAACTAACATACCTAGACTTTACCATATATAAACATCCACATAACCACACCAACCATCAAATAATTCACTAAAAATCACATAATAATCATTCATTGGTAAAAACAATTACACGTCATGTCCCGGATATTACATCCCCCCTTAAAAGGATTATGTCCTCAAATTCTCCTAAGTAAACAACTGAGGATATTTTTCTCGCATATCACTTTCTAACTCCCATGTTGATTCTTCAACCTTTGGGTTTCTCCGTAATACTCTTACTAAATTCACAACTTTATTTCTCAATACCTTTCCTCTCTTTTCTAGAATCTCTATTGGATTCTCTACATACGATAAATCTGCCTGAAGTTCTATCAACTCATACTCAATTACATGCCTAGAGTCTGGATTATACTTCTTAAGCATCGATACATGAAAAACCTTATGAATGTGCTCCATGTGTGGGTGTAACGCCAACTCGTATGCTACCTTACCGACACGTTTCAAGATTTCAAAAGGTCTGACGTATCTAGGACTCAACTTCTCTTTCTTTCCGAATCTAGATAATCCTTTCCACGGTGACACTTTTAGTAACACTAAATCTTCTTTTTAAAATTCCATATCCTTTCTGGGTTGATCTGCATATTTCCTTTGACGATCTTGTGCTGCAATTAGCCTTTTCTGGATGACTTCCACAACTTCTTTTGTTTGCTGTACCAATTCAGGTCCAAGACGTTCTCCGACTTCGTCCCAATATACTGGTGATTGACATTTGCGTCCGTAAAGAGCTTCGTAGGGAGGCATTACGATACTGGCATGATAACTGTTATTGTAAGCAAACTCCACTAAGGGCAAATGCTTATCCCAATTTCCTTTGAAATCAATGGCACACACACGTAACATGTCTTCAATTGTTTGGATTGTTCTCTCGCTTTGGCCGTCCGTCTGCGGATGATAAGCCATACTCATATTCAACTTAGTTCCCAAACATTCTTGAAAATTTTTCTAAAATCTTGAATTGAATCGTGGATCTCGATCAAACACAATAGACACAGGAACTCCATGATGCACTACTATTTCCTTCAAATACATATGAACCAACTTATCCAGTGAAAATCTTTCATTGTTAGGCAAGAAATGCGCTGATTTGGTTAGTCGGTCCACTATAACCCAAATAGCATCGTGGTTCACTTTCATCCTTGGTAAGCCAACTATAAAGTCCATAGAAATGTGCTCCCACTTCCACTCTGGAATCTCTAGTGGCTATAATAATCCACTTGGTCTCTGGTGCTCCGCCTTAACTCTTTGACACGTGTAACATTTACTAACCCTATCCAAAATTTCTCTCTTTATCTCTGGCCACCAATAATTCTCTTTTAAATCTCTGTACATCTTGGTACTTCCCGGATGAATGGAATACCTTGAATTGTGAGCTTCCTGTAGAATTTCATTTTTCAATTCTGCCACTGGTGGTATCCAAATTCTGGATAAAAATCTGAGAATACCTTGATCGTCCTTCTGAGAGCATAACTCTTCTTCGACCAAACAATTGATATCCTGATCCATTATTTCCTCTGGGCACCTTCTTATCTTTTCTAACAATTCTGGTCGAAAAGTCATACTATACATCTTTGCTTCATCAGGTTTGCAGATTCTAACTTCCAAGTCCAATTTCTGAAACTCCTTTTATAACTCTTCAGGTACTGTAAACACGTTCAGTCTTTCCTTTCTGCTTAGCACGTCCGCCACTACATTTGCTTTTACGGGATGATAATTAATCGTGCAATCATAGTCTTTGATCAACTCCAACCATCTCCTCTGTCTCATGTTAAGCTCCTTTTGCGTGAATATGTACTTCAAACTCTTATGATCCGTATAAATCTCACATCTTCCTCCATATAAGTAATGTCTCCAATTCTTCAAGTCGAATACTATCGCTACTAGTTCCAAGTCATGAGTAGGATACTTCTGCTCATGAGGTTTCAGTTGTCTAGAAGCATATGTAATGACTTTATCATGTTGCATCAGAACACAACCTAATCCCTAACGAGAAGCAGCACTATAGATTACGAAATTTCCTTGATCATCTGGAAGTGACAAAAAAGGTGTCGTGATCAATCTCTTCTTTAACTATTGAAAACTTTCTTCGCACTTATCGTTCCATATAAACTTCTCATTTTTCCTTGTAAGCTTCATTAAAGGTGTCGCAATCTTCGAGAAATCTTGAACAAACAATTGATAATATCCTGCCAGTCCTAAGAAACTTCTCACTTTTGTTGGTGTTTTTGGCCTTTCCCAATTCATAATAGCTTCAATCTTTGCTGGATCCACTTTGATCCCTTCATGACTTACCACGTGTCATAAGAATTGAACTTCTTGTAACCAAAATTCACACTTCGAAAACTTTGCATACAACTTCTTCTTTCTCAAAATTTCTAAAGTTGTCCTTAGATGCTCCGCTTGATCTTCCGTTATCTTCGAGTAAATCAAAATATCATCAATAAACACAATGACAAACTTGTCCAGATATTCCTTAAAATTTTTGTTCATCAAGTCCATAAATGTTGTTGGGGCATTGGTCAATCCAAAAGACATCACTAAGAATTCATAATGACCGTACCTTGTTCTGAAAGCTATCTTTGGTATATCTTCAGGCTTGATCTTTAACTGGTGATATTCGGATCTCAAATCAATCTTAGAGAAGTACTTGGCTCCTTTTAGCTGATCAAACAAATCATCAATTCGAGATAGTGGATACTTGTTCTTAATCGTAAGCTTATTAAGTTCTCGATAGCCGATGCATAATCTCATGCTTCCATCTTTCTTCTTAATAAATAGTACCGATGCACCCCATGGGGATACACTGGGTCGAATCACACCTTTTTCTAACAATTCTTGCAATTGCTTTTCCAATTCCTATATTTCCACTGGCACCATTATGTATGGGGCCTTAGATACTGGTTCCGTTCCAGGTGCTAAATCGATTGTAAATTCAATTTCTCTATCTGAAGGAACTCCTGGTAATTCATCTGGAAATACGTCTGGAAATTCATTTACCACTGGAATGTCTTCCAGTTTTGCTGGCTCCTGACTTTTATCTATCACATAAGCAATGAAATGCTCGCATCCTTGTCGTAGTAACTTCTTAGCTTGAATCATCTTCAAGAACTTCTTCGCTTGCCTCTGGCCTCTAAAAGTCACCACTTTCTCGTCTGGTGTCTTCACTGTTACTTTCTTATTACGACAGTCTATCTGAGCATCGTGCTTAGATAACCAGTCCATTCCTAAAATAATGTCAAACTCTACTAACTTAAATGGTATCAAGTCATCATCAAACTTATTGCCAGAAATCTCAATCTCACAGCTTTTACATACATGGTTAACAGTTACACGTTCCTGATTAGCTAATTCTACCGTCATAATCTCACTTAACAATTCAACTGGATAACTCAACTTATCAACAAAATCTTGAGAAATAAATGATCCAGTTGCTCCCGAATCTACAAGCACTTTAGCATATAAGGTGTTAACAGTAAGCGTACCTGCCACAACATCAGTGTCCATGATAGCATCCTTCACAGACATGTTATAAACTCTAGTGCTGGGAGGTTCATTCACTGTTGAGGTAGCTCCCACGATTCTCAGTGTATTATTGACTGGAACTGGTGCCTTGCAATCCCTGTCAATGTGTTGTGGCTTCCCACACTTGAAACAAGCAAATCCAATTGCTAAAACTTTGCCTTCCTAATTCTTTGTAGGTTGGTCCTTGTTGACTAGCTCTCTGGCTGGCTGATTACGGCACTCCCTTGAATAGTGCCCAATCTGGTTGCATCTGTAGCAGACCACATTCAACTTGTTGCAAACTCCACCATTTTTCTTCCCATAGACTTGACAGTCTTGTATAGCTGGCCTCTGTTGGGTTGGCTGGTTCCCAATGGGTGGGCGGTTACCTTGGCCTATGTTGCTTGCATTTTGTCTGTTAAAATTTCTTCAGGGCTGGAACTTGTCCTTCCTCTGGTTAAAATTTGGAAACTTCCCTGCTTGGGACTATCCTTCACTTCCTTCAAACTTCTTCTTCTTACCTTCCTTCTCCTTTTGAGGCATTTCAGTCTCCGTCTCCGTAATCATAGCCTATTGTACAACTCTCGCATACATATCAAACTCAAATATGGCCACCTTCCCTCGGATCCATGGCTTGAATCCTTGCTGAAACCTCTTAGCCTTCTTCCTATCAGTGTCCACATATGATGGCACAAACCTGGACAACTCCTCAAACTTACTTTCATAATCTGCCACTAACATATTTTCCTGTTTTAGCTCTAGAAACTTCAACTACATTTGATCCTGAACAAACTGAGGGAAATACTTCTCTAAAAATAGCTCCATGAATCTATCCCACGTAACATCATCTGTACCTTCCAACATCTTAACATTTTCTTACCAGTAGGTGGCTTCATTCTTCAGCTAGTAACTTGCAAACTCAGTCTTCCGCTCCTCTCTCACTTTAACTAAGGCAAGCGCCTTCTCCATTTCCTTTAACCAGATTCTTTCCTCAATAGGATCTACAGAACCCTTAAACTCTGGTGGATTCACCGCCTGAAAGGTCTTAAAGGTTACTTGAGCATTGATATGGCTCTACTATTATTGAGTCAGGTGAACTGTTTGTTGAGCCAAGATCTGAAGAATCTGGGCTATAGTTGGGTCAATGGGACCTGGGTTGGAATTTTGGTTGTTGATGTCTTGGGTGTTGTTGTTGTTGTTGTTGGTTTCTTCATTCTTGTTGGTAGAATGGGTATTTCTTCTGGGTGACATTTTCTATAAAGAATCAAACAATTTATTTAGCCTTTAAAATAAAATCCTTTTTATGAAAAGATTTTGTAAAACAGTAATATCTCTTTTTGAAAACATTTTCAATAGTTGAACTAAGTAAATTGTATGCTTCTTTATAGAATGTAAATAGTTAAGGGGAAAAGGGTAAATAGTTAAAATCAATGGCACACACACGTAACATGTCTTCCAATGTTTGGATTATTCTCTTGCTTTGGTCGTCCATCTGCAGATGATAAGCCGAAATCATATTCAACATAGTTCCCAAATATTCTTGAAAAAATTTCCAAAATCTTGAATTGAATCATGGATCTCGATCAGACATAATAGACAAAGGCACCCCATGACGCACTACTATTTCCTTCAAATACAAATGAACCAATTTATCCAATAAAAAACTTTCATTGTTAGGCAGGAAATGCGCTGATTTGGTTAGTCCATCCACTATAACCCAAATAGCATCGTGGTTCGCTTTCGTCCTTGGTAAGCCAACTAGAAAGTCCATAGAAATGTGGTCCACTTCCACTCTGGAATCTCTAGTGGCTGTAATAATCTACTTGGTCTCTGGTGCTCCGCCTTAACTCTTTAACACATCTAACATTTACTAACCCATTCCGAAATTTCTCTCTTTATATCTGGCCACCAATAATTCTCTTTTAAATCTCTGTACGTCTTGGTACTTACCGGATGAATGGAATACCTTGAATTATGACCTTCCTGTAGAAATTCATTCTTCAATTATGCCACTGGTGGTATCCAAATTCTGGATAAAATTTGGGAATACCTTGATTGTCCTTCTGAGTGCATAACTTTTCTCCAACAAAACGATTGATATCCTGATCCATTATTTCTCTTGGCACCTTCTTATCATTTCTAACAATTCTGGTTAAAAAGTCATACTATACATCTTTGCTTTATCAGGTTTGCAGATTCTGACTTCCAAGTCCAATTTCTGAAATTCCTTGTATAACTCTTCAGGTACTATAAACACGTTCAGTCTTTCCTTTCTGCTTAGCGTGTCCGCCACCACATTCGCTTTTCCCGGATGATAATTAATCGTGTAATCATAGTCTTTGATCAATTCCAACCATCTCCGCTGTCTCATGTTAAGCTCCTTTTGTGTGAATATGTACTTCAAACTCTTATGATCCATATAAATTTCACATCTTTCTCCATATAAGTAATGTCTCCAAATCTTCAAGGCGAATACTATCGCTGCTAATTCCAAGTCATGAGTAGGATACTTCTGCTCATGAGGTTTCAGTTGTCTAGACATATATGCAATGACTTTATCATGCTGCATCAGAACACAACCTAATCCCTTATGAGAAGCATCACTATAGATTACGAAATTTCCTTGATCATTTGGAAGTGACAAAATAGGTGTCGCGATCAATCTCTTCTTTAATTATTGAAAACTTTCTTCACACTTATCATTCCATATAAACTTCTCATTTTTCCTGGTTAGCTTCATTAAAGGTGTCGTAATCTTCGAGAAATCTTGAACAAATCATCGATAATATCCTGCCAGTCATAAGAAACTTCTCAATTTTATTGGTGTTTTTGGCATTTCCCAATTCATAATAGCTGGATCCACTTTGATCCCTTCATGAGTTACCACGTGTCCTAAGAATTGAACTTCTTGTAACCAAAATTCACACTTCAAATACTTTGCATACAACTTCTTCTTTCTCAAAATTTCCAAAGTTGTCCTTAGATGCTCCTCGTGATCTTCCGTTGTCTTCGAGTAAATCAAAATATCATCAATAAACACAATGACAAACTTGTCCAGATATTCCTTAAAAATTATGTTCATCAAGTCCATAAATGCTGCTGGGGCATTGGTTAATCCAAAAGATATCACTAAGAATTCATAATGACCGTACCTTATTCTGAAAGCTATCTTTGGTATATCTTCAGGCTTGATCTTTAACTGGTGACATCCGAATCTTAAATCAATCTTAGAGAAGTAATTGGCTCCTTTCAGCTGATCAAATAAATCATCAATTCGAGGTAGTGGATACTTGTTCTTAATCGTAAGCTTATTAAGTTCTCGATAGTCAATGCATAATCTCATGCTTCCATCTTTCTTCTTAATAAATAGTACCGGTGCACCCTATGGGGATACACTAGGTCGAATCACACCTTTTTCTAACAATTCTTGCAATTGCTTTGCCAATTCCTTCATTTCCACTGGCGCCATTATGTATGGGGCCTTAGATACTGGTTCTGTTCCAGGTGCTAAACCGATTGTAAATTCAATTTCTCTATATGGAGGAAGTCCTGGTAATTCGTCTGGAAATACGGCTGGAAATTCATTTACCACTGGAATATCTTCCAGTTTTGCTGGCTCCTGACTTTTATCTATCACATAAGCAATGAAATGCTCGCATCCTTGTCATAGTAACTTTTTAGCTTGAATCATCTTCAAGAACTTCTTCGCTTGCCTCTGGCCTCTAAAAGTCACCACTTTCTCGTCTGGCGTCTTTACTGTTACTTTCTTATTACGAAAGTCTATCTGAGCATCGTGCTTAGATAGCCAGTCCATTCCTAAAATAATGTCAAACTCTCCTAACTTAAATGGTATCTAGTCAGCATCAAACTTATGGCCAGAAATCTCAATCTCACAGCTTTTACACATTTGGTTAACAGTTACACGCTCCAGATTTGTTAATTTTACCGTCATAATCTCACTTAACAAAATCTTGAGAAATAAATGATCTAGTTGCTCCCGAATCTACTAGCACTTTAGCACATAAGGTATTTACAGTAAGCGTACCTGCTACGATATCAATGTCAATGATAGCATCCTTCACAGACATGTCATAAACTCTAGTTCTGGGAGGTTCATTCACTGTTGAGGTAGCTCCCATGATTCTCAGTGTATTATTGACTAGAACTGGTACCTTGCAATCCCTGGCTATGTGTCATGGCTTTCCACACTTGAAACAAGTAAATCCAATTGCTAGAACTTTTCCTTCCCAATTCTTGGTAGGCTAGTCCTTGTTGACTAGCTCTCTGGCTGGCTGATTACGGAACTCCCTTGAATAGTGCCCCTTCTGGTTGCATCTGTAGGAGACCACATTCAACTTGTTACAAACTCCACCATGTTTCTTCCCACAGACTTGACAGTCTGGTATAGCTGGCCTCAGTTGGGTTGGCTGGTTCCCAATGGTTGGACGGTTACCGTGGCCTCCGTTGCCTGCATTTTGTCTATTAAAATTTCTTCCGTGCTGGAACTTGCCCTTCCTCTGATTAAAATTTGGAAACTTCCCTGGTTGGGACTATCCTTCACTTCCTTCAGACTTCCTCTTCTTACCTTCCTTCTCCTTCTGAGGCATTTCACTCTCCGTCTCCGTAATCATAGCCTTCTGTACAACTCCCGCATACGTATCCAACTCAAATATGGCAACCTTCCCTCAGATCCATGGCTTGAGTCCTTGCTGAAACCTTTTAGCCTTCTTCCTATCAGTACCCATATATGAAGGCACAAACCTGAACAACTCCTCAAACTTACTTTCATAATCCGCCACTAACATATTTCCCTGCTTTAGCTCCAAAAACATCAACTCCATTTGATCCTGAACAAACTGAGGGAAATACTTCTCTAAAAATAGCTCCTTGAATCTATCCCACATAACATCATCTATACCTTCCAACATTTTAACAGTTTTCCACCAGTAGGTGGCTTCATTCTTCAGGTAGTAACTTTAACTAAGGAAAACGCCTTCTCAATTTCCTTTAACCAGACTATTTCCTCAATAGGATCTACAGAACCCTTAAACTCAGGCGGATTCACCGCCTGAAAGGTCTTAAAGGTTACTTGAGGATTGATCTGCCTCTACTGTTATTGAGTCATGTGAACTGTTTGTTGAGCCAAGATCTGAAAAATCTGGGCTACAGTTGGGTCAATGGGACCTGGGTTGGCATTTTGGTTGTTGCTGTCTTGGGTGTTATTGTTGTTGGTTTCTTCATTCTAGTTAGTAGAATGGGTGTTTCTGCTCGGAGGCATTTTCTATAAAGAATCAAACAATTTATTTAGCCTTTAAAACAAAATCCTTTTTCTGAAAAGATTTTATAAAACAAAAATATCTCTTTTTAAAAACATTTTCAATAGTTGAACTAAGTAAATTGCATGCTTCTTTACATAATGTAAATAGTTAAGGGGAAAAGGGTACATGTTATCACAAGAGTTTTATAACTGGTACCGTAAGATAAGACATGCATGGTAAAGAAAATGATAATGCTGGAAAGGAAATGTACTGATATATATCAAAATTTGGGGGTACAAGCGCAAAACATTTTATTAAAGACAAAGGTACAACAGGCCTACTCCTTATTCAGCAAGTCTAGATTATTCACGTTCTCACTAAAAGTCTGATAATACACATTACACTCTATTATACATATATCAGTTGTCGCATCATTCATGTCGTTTAGTGTTATGGAAATTCTGATCCGCCAAGCCTTTCAAAATCCTCCAATGCTTCTCTGACCCACCCCCTAAGAGTATCTGGGGCTGCATACTCGCAAGTAGCTCCATGAATTCTAGCCTCAAGTATTGTACGGGTCACCTGAATCTCATTCCGAAGCTCCTTTACTTTCCTGTCAAAATCTATAGTCCTTAAAATGTGTTGTAGCTTCTGAATCTGGGCTAACAAGGCCTATCGTTCTAAAAGAAAGCCTTATACTTATGATATGGGACAGGGTGTGGTGTAAATTGAAAAGATGCACCCGCCACTGAAAGTCTGGTAGAAATAGAATCAGCAGGTGGGGGTCCTCTAATAGGTGGTCTCACGCGAGGAAGTGGAATAGCTTGTAATGGTGTAACCGTCATAACTTATACTATAGCTCACACCGGTGGAAGAGCAGGGCGTGGATCAGTTGACGGTCCTCTAACTAAAGGTTCCGAGTGATCAGTTGATATCGAAACAAAGGAATCTGCCATCGCCGCTATCTGAAAATCATGTTGCTAGATAAGAATCTCGAATCTTGTCACGAATCATACTAAAACCTACTATTTAGACACATTCAACCTCTCGATGTTCTATTTTTCCATTTTTTAATTCTAATCTTAACCCTCTATCCATTTCCGACAATCTAGGCTTGTGGTAGTGACTTTAACCCTTAGCTCTGATACCAAACCTGTGGCGCCCTCCAAACCCGGGTAAGAAGTTTGGGGTCCACAACACACACACACACCATATATAAAGCCATTTTCTTTAATAACAATATATGCAATGACCCTACTTACTATATCCATGGATCAGAACAATTCAAAGTATGTCCACAAGCCACAGTCTTATTTATTACAAACGTACCAATTCCCAAAATTTATTTATCTTACATTTGAAGTCAAACTTTATTACAAACTTTTAACACACACCAAGCCACACAACTTCCGTTAGCTTATACCATTTCAACCTGAAAACCTAGCTTGCACACTCGATTGGGGATCCACGCCACCACCAGTTTCCTTCTTAACTGGAAAAGAATATAAACAGATTCGCAAGAGTGAGCTAACTAGCTCAGCAAGTCATAATGACAACACTGAGATTAAATAATGATCAATTGAAATGATATAGGGAATCAAGTATCCTGATAAGCAATTATTAGAATTGGATATTCACTTTCATTATTAAAAACCTAGGTTAGGCTGTTGTTCAGTCACGCACAAACCTCGAGCAAGGCTCCCAGCTTTGCTCTATATACTGGATCCAAGGCACACATTGGCCTATTATGACCATGAATCTGGTCCGACCACGAATCTGGTCCATATTTAAAAATAATCTAATTCTATAATAATAACATGATAAATAATGTAATTCGATAAACTGAATCATAAACAACATTTATCTTGAAGCATAAGGTGATTCACAACACCATGAAGGTATGACAAGGTAAACAGGAAGATTGACTTCCAATTCAGGGAAAGAATCAGAATGTAAAAGAGCAAGAGTTCAAAGGTTACAAGGAATGGTCTTCTGCTGTACAAGACATAAAGGTTTGTAGGTTAAGCAACCTCATATCAAGAATCATTATGTGGTAGATATGCATTTGTGGAGTAGTATCGGATATATGTGGTTCGTATCCAAGAATTCAACAATCAATAGTTCACAAAAAATGAGGCTTACGACTAAAGATCAATAAGAATCAGGGTGTAGGGTTAAGTACTTCAAAGAACTTGTAATATAGAATAGGAACTACTGGGAATAATTACAACATAATTAAAAGAGTTCAAAAGTACTCGCAATTATACTACAAGAAAGTTCAGGGACACTTGCCTTATCAGTTTGCTTTCACTTTACTAACACTTGTCAATTGGTTCCCACTCACTGACCACTTTTTTTACTTTTCTACGTCTCTCTTCCTCTATTATACATCACATATACTTATCAACACTACATCTCATCTCATTCTATTCGATACAAGCTTCTATCTACCTTTTGTTTCACCCAAATCGGACGTACGGATTAAAAGTTACAGCAAAAATAGTCAAATAATGCACAAACAATCATATTATATAGCAATCAGGTCACATATAACACATAGCACGTAACATATTCAATCCAAATAATTTTTTAAAGAAGATTCGGGGTTAAAATGATTTTCTAGGTATTTAATATGAATTTTTGAACATTTTTTGGAATTAAAACAGGACTCGGAATCATTTTATAATTAAATAATAGAATTCGAACACCCGAATCTGACTTTAAAATAATTTTATAATAATTTTCGAGTTTTGAAAATAATTTAAAATAATATTTTAAAGCTCAAAACTATTTTTGAGAATTTTTAAATCAAAAATAAATAATTAAATCTAATTATTAAATCAATTAAGATTAATTAATAACTAATTAAATTAATTAATCAATTAATATTTAAATTAATTGACAAAATAAATAATTAATTATCAACTAAAATTAATGAATTAACTAATTAAGATTTATTTTGTAATTAAAAATAATTTTCAGCAAAACAAATAATAAATTTTTGAAGTTTTAAAATAATAAAAATCAATTTCTAAAAATTTTATAAAAAGAAAATATAATTTTTGAAAATAAAGAAAACAAAAATCCTGTTTTTATAAACTTCTGAAAGTACAGGGACTGGAATGAAAATATTGCAAAACTCAGGGAATTACACTGTAATTGTTACAGTCACCTTCCCCGGTCGCCGGAGAAGCCATGGTCACAGGCCTGAAGCTTTTCCGGCCACTGTAAATCAGTCCAGAAATTGATGAAATTAACAGGAGATAGACTCTGAGATGCCTAGAATAAGATTATGCAAACAGAATTGTCAACCAATCAACAAAACGGTCAGAATCATCGCCTGAAATTCCGCCTCCGCCTGGGTTCATTTCACGGCGAAGCTGGATTATAGCAATCCAGGAACCGTCTGTTAGCTAGCTATACATCATTCGATTTATTTTTCCACGATCTACACAATCCTACAATCAATTTTATCTAATAACCCCTAACAAATAAACACCTAATTTTCAATCAAGAACATTCAAACACATAAACCCTAGTTCTTCAATTCGAGAATCAAACAGCAATTTGAACATGTTATTGAACTCCAAATTTGACATATAATATACCAAAAAGATCTACATGATTATGCCATCAAATCATATCAAAAACATCAAGAACAAAATTTCATGATTTAATCTTTAAATAATTCGAATTAAAACAATTAAATAAGAAAAATACCTTGATTTATGCACTAGAATAAATGATTGATTCAGAAAGAGTTTTCGAGAGCTTCGATTTGATATATTGTACGCTCGAATCGGAGTTCGATAACGCCTTCGTTTGTGCAATTGATTTTCATAACGCGGCATTTTATTAGGGGTTTCTCTATATTTTACTGGTTTGTACTGTCTGATTATGATTATACGAGTAAAATGAAATAAGAAAAGGGCTATTTATATTTTCAGAATATTAGTACGTTCTGGATCGTGTTGGATAGATCCAAATACATTGCTTAACGATCCTATCGGGTAACGTTTTGGATAAATATTATTCTGTTTTGGATAAACACTATCCTGTTTTGGATAAACACTATCCTGTTTTGGATAAACACTATCCTGTTTTGGATAAGTATCAAAGGTTTTGGATAATTATCAAAACCGGGCTTTTATAAAATGCTTTGTACGAAGATAATGTTATCGAAAAGGGTTATCGTATCGAAAATTTTGGCCGGGCCGCGCACGGGTCAAACCATAATCCGGATCGAACAAGTCAAAATATAGAAAATGTCCGGAATTACCCAATTAGATTAGAAAGGAGTTTTCGGAAGAGTTTCGGGTTGTAAAAACGTAAAAACGGTTGCGGTTGGACGATTCCCGACTTTATAAAATAATTTTCTAATTTTTCAGAAAATAATTAATAATTTCATAAATCAATATAAAATCGTATAATACTCCAAAAATTACCATAAAAATACCTTAATTATTTATATTTTATTCTGGACCTAATAAAATTAACTTACCTAGACTTTACCACATATAAACATCCACATAACCACACCAATCATCAAATAATTCACCAAAATTCACATAATAATCATATAATAATCATTCATTGGTAAAAACAATTACACGTCATGTCCCGGATATTACATGAGGTGTCTAACAGAGAGATCAAGCGTATTCTAGAGAAAGTTGTGTGTCCATCAGGGAAGGATTGGTCTTTGAAGCTTGATGAAGTTGTTTGGGCATATAGAACAGTATACAAGACTCCGTTAGGAATGTCGTCATTTCAGTTGGTTTATGGAAAGGGGTGTCATTTGCCTGTGGAGCTCGAGCATAAAGCATATTGGGGTTTGAAGAAGTTGAACCTTGATTTGGATGCAGCTGGTATAAAAAGAGAATGCTTCAATTAAATGAACTGGACAAATTTCGGCTTCAAGCGTATAAAAACAACAAAATGTACAAGGAGAAAGTCAAGATGTGGCACGATAGGGGTCTAGTGCTCAAGTCATTTATGTCGGGACAACAAGTTCAGTTATTTAACTCTCGTCTCCGTCTTTTTTCTGGAAAATTGAAGTCGGGATGGTCCGGGCCTTTTATAATCAAAACTGTGTTTCCGCATGGAGCTGTGGAGAATTTTGAGAATGATCCAGGCCAAGCATTCAAAGTAAATGGTCATAGGTTGAAGCACTACTATGGGGATACAACATACCGTGAGGTGGTTAGTGCCGTTCTATTGTCTACTTAATCTCGAGATTCTACGTCAAGCTAGCGACGTAAACCAAGCGCTTCTTGTCACGCAACCCAAGTTTGTTGTACATTAGTAGATAGAGGAAGAAGAAAAAATGGAGAAAAACACAAAAACAAATCAGAAAAACAGAAAAATTCAGTGCCAACTACAGTAGCACGGCACGCCCACGCTGAAAAGTCAGTAGCACGGCGCACCCGTGCTGGTTTTGAAGCCTATAGCCAAGGAGCGTGGTTTTCTGCCATCAGGGAAAGATAGTAAGTTGTTGGAGATGATCTTGGAGATGGGCTGGGTCACTTTTTGCGAGACACCCGTTATTGTGCCCATGAGTGTGGTGCGTGAGTTCTACGCGAATGCTAAGGCAGAGAAGAACGGTTTCACGGTGGTTAGGGGGATGACGGTGGAGTATAGTGCTGAGGCTATTCGTAGGGCGATTGAGCAGCCCGAGAGGAGGCCAGATCAGGGGAATCGGAACGAGAAGCCGCCAGAGGAGTTTAACTTGGATTTGATTATTGTTACCCTATGTGTACCTGAGACTCATTGGAAGTTCAAGAAGGGCACAAATGAGTATGCCATTTTCCTTGCGTCATGCATGAACATGTTTGAACGTGCATGAAATTCTTTTATTTGTGCTAACATCATGCCATATTCTCACGTGCATGATGTTACTGTGGAGCGTGCACGTTTGTTGTGGGGCATTCTGCAGGGAGACTATGGGGATCTTGGGATTGTGATTCATCAGGGTATTCTGAGTTCTTGTGAGGGAGTACTATAGGTTATATACCCTATGCGTCCATTGTGACAAAGCTGTGTATCGCGGTTGGCGTTCATTGGCCCGCACATGAGTAGTTGCAGCTCCCGAGTGCCCCGATTGATAGTTCGACGCTGTTGAATATGACGGAGTGGTATGGTGGGAAGCCCGATCCTAAGGGGCTTGGATATTCTTATGACCATTTTCCAGGTGGAAGATCAGCGGATCAGACGTATGCTGGTGGGACTTCGCAGGCCCCTCGAGCCGCTTGGAGAGCTCAGTTGGGAGAGAAGGCTGGTCCTTCGGGATCGCAACAACAGTAGGAGGAAGAACAGGGCATTGTTGGTTTGGGTACGATGCGGTATAGGCGTTTAGCTAGGAGGATAAATGCGATGCATTACATCCATAGTAGATTTGCACATGACCTCACCCAAGCGTTGGGGACTGCATTCAGAGCCACAAGAGTTGACATCCAGTGGTCAGTATTCGGTGAGGATTCTGTGTATCTGCCTCCAGAGACTCCTGACACTCCACCCCTTGAGGGTAATGACCCTAATTCTGATTAGGTATGCCTGATTCCTTGCTATTAACTTCACTGAGGACAGTGAATATGTAACACCCCCAGATCCGGGGTCGGGGATCTGGGTCGTCATGGTCTTTCTTTCCATAATATCAATTAACTTAATTAATAATAAATAACCTCATGATGTGACCGCACACTAACACACACCACAACACGTTATAGTCTCAAAGATGAAATTGAAATAAGTACAAGTCCTTGAATCCACAATTTAAAAGTTATTACAACCCAAAATGATTACTTAATAAGTTTACAGTTAATTGCCATTATCTGCCACAAGTTATAATTATACATAATTGATTCCCAAAAGTAGAATGCCTGATATGAAAATAGATTTACCTCTGCAGCTATAGCAGCTACAATATCAACGGGAAGACGTGGGGGGCTTCCCACACGTTTGCGCTGGGTCTGCTTGAGTCTGGCCATCTTTCCTAACTGTTATTGTGTGATGAAGAAATGAAGAAAGAGTGAGCATTACAGCTCGAAAGATAATATATAGTGTAAACGATAATGCAAGTATCTAAATGGATAACTTACTGGAACCCTTTATCAAGTGTAAGGTAATTACTTACTGGATATAAACTTAAAGGAAGATGAAGTTACCAATTACTTCGCTATACTTATACCATTTTAGAAAACTACTTGAACTACCACTGTTCAAAGTATAATAGGTTTCAAAAGGTCATCCCATAGATGAGACCATAAGTTAAGACTTGAATAGATTAAATCTTTGAAATATTATTGAATGAAATGAAGTTACGAGGTACTTCATTAAGTCCCGATATATATATCCATATATATATCTCTTATACATTTCCTGGAAACCTCTGTCATGTAAAGTATTCCTTTCTGAGTATTCCTTGAGTAGATTAAAATATCATCGATAAAAACTATCACACACTTGTGCAAGTACTTCTTGAATACTCTGTTCATTAAATCCATGAAAGCCGCTGGGGCGTTGGTTAATCCAAAGGACATTACCAAGAACTCATAGTGCTCATACCTGGTACGGAACGCGGTCTTGGGAATATCTTCGGGTTTAATCTTTAGTTAGTGATATCCAGTTCTCAGGTCAATCTTGGAAAAATAAACAGCATCCTTTAGCTGGTCGAACAGATCGTCTATTCTAGGTAACGGGTACCTGTTCTTTATGGTTAGCTTGTTCAACTCTCGGTAGTCGATGCACAACCTCATGCTCCAATCTTTCTTCTTAACAAATAATACTGGTGCTCCCCACGGAGACACACTGGGTCTTATCATACCCTTATCCAAAAGTTCCTGCAATTGGGTAGCTAATTCTTTCATTTCTAATAGGGTGAACCGGTAAGGTGCCTTTGAAACTGGCGCCATCCCTGGGGCCAACTCAATAGCAAATTCATCACTCTATCGGGTGGTAATCCCGGAAGGTCTTGGGGGAATACATCTTCAAATTCGTTGACTATCGGAATATCTTACAAGTTGGGCACCTCTTTTTGTGTGTCCACCACATAGGCTAGGTAAGCCTCATTTCCTTTTTGTAGCATCTTATTGGCCTGGGCCATGATCAAAAATTTCTGCGTCTGCCTCTTTCCTCTAAATATGACTTCTTTCTTCCCTGGGATATTCAACTTAACTTTTTTCCCTTTACAGTCTATCTGAGCATCATTGCTAGATAGCCAGTCCATTCCCAAAATTACATCAAACTCCCCTAATTTAAAAGGAATCAGATCAACACTAAAAGATTGTT
Source organism: Apium graveolens (assembly GCF_009905375.1). Classification (NCBI taxonomy): domain Eukaryota; kingdom Viridiplantae; phylum Streptophyta; class Magnoliopsida; order Apiales; family Apiaceae; genus Apium; species Apium graveolens. The sequence continues at coordinate 186,203,896 of NC_133649.1, read as the reverse complement.
CCCCTATGCCTAACTCACAGGCGGGGTGAATCTGGTTAACATGAATAATTTCATGGTTGGCTATTTCCACTTGGAAGCAGCTCTGCTTGCTCCTGAAGCTGCTGGTTTGTTCATTGGGCATTCCCTCTTTCAATGACCCGGGCGTCCACACTGATGACAAGTGGTGGTTGGGCGGGTAATTGGGGTTGGCGAAGTGCACTTATCCGAATAGTGACCTTCTCGACCACACTTGAAGCAGATTACCGGCTTTCCTCTACACTCCCCATAATGCATTCTTCCACAAGTGTTACAGGCTGACAATGGGGGTCGAGACTGGTTGGAATAGGACATTCTTGACTTCTGGCCGCTCTGGCTCACATTCATACTCATTGGCCGCTTAAACCCAGTTTTCCTTCCCGGTAGGGACACTGCTCCTCGATTAAATCTAGTTGGGAAGCTCCTTCCTCTGGAACCTCCACCCATGCTCATACTTTTCCTCTTTATTCTCTTCTTCTCTCTTTCCTTCTGCATCTGTTCACTTCCGGCTTCTACAATTGTTGCCTTTTGCACCAGAGTGGCATAATCAGTAAGCTCAAGGATTGCCACCCTATTCTGAATCCACGGTTTCAGTCCCTGCTGAAACCTCCTAGCTTTCTTTTCCTCGGTGCTCACAAACTCTGACACAAACCTTGATACCTCAGTAAATTTTGCTTCTTACTCTGCTACGGATAAGTTATTCTGCTTTAGCTCCAAGAACTTGAGCTCCATCTGGTTCTCCATAAACCTCGGGAAATACTTTCCCAAAAACAACTGAATGAATCTCTTCCAGGTTATAATAGCATCTGTCTCCATGTTTTTCTTGGCCTTTCACCAGTAGTTAGCCTCTCCTTTCGGAAGGTAGGTAGCAAATACAGTCTTCTGTGCCTCATCGGTACTCAGAATCTCAAAAGATTTCTCCATTTCCTTTAGCCATGCCCTTGCCTCAACTGGGACGGCTGATCCGTGGAACTCAGGGGCTTAAGGGACTTGAAAGCCCTGAAAGAGTTTACCACAACATTGTTATTTCCTTGAGGGGGTGGGTTGGGTTGACGTTCCAAGTTCTGCCTTAGCAGTTGCATGAACTGTCCCATGAGATCCATGCCTGGGTTTGGTACTGGTTGCTCAACCTCAGTTTCTCCTTCTTCAGCCTCTATCTCAAATCCTTCAACATCATATGTTTCCTCCTCCTCTTCATACAGGGAGTCATCCTGTTCAACATAATCATCGTCTTCATCTTCACTGTGTTCTTGGTTCCTACCGTCCTGGTTATGGCTTCCCTGGTCCTCAGATCCAGGGTTCGCCCTAGTTCCAATCTTTCTTGGCGGCATGATACTGATAAATTTTTGGGAAATTCAACGTTAGGTCACAATCATACACAAAAATTGTGCCTTGCATAGTTCTATAATGGGCAGAATGTATCTCGCAATTCTATTATATTATGACAGTTTTAATAAGAAGTGCAGTAATAATAACGATAAAAACAGTGATCTCGTCACTAAGGAACTGAACTGAAAGGATATAAATATGTACATAGTGCGGGAAATACATAGTTTGATCTGGTCAAAAGTACAACTGTTCTACAGCCATCTGCCCAAAAGTGATACACAAGAGTCTAACTATCTAATCAGAGAAAGGGATACTAAATATAAGTCAACTATCCCGGAAAATTGGCTCTTACTATGGCCTCGACTAACTAGATGACTAGACTACCCCATCACCGGTCCTGAATCACATACCTGAGCGGGTCAGCTCCCACACCCTTTCCATCACACGACGGAAGATGTAGTCAGCCTGCCTCCTAGAGATCCTGCCGTGCCTGTCCCCTGGAGTGATCGGAGTCTCGCACGAGCCGCGAGCTCTATCCCTGTCAGCTCCCTCCTCAAGGATCGGGGTATTGTAGCCCTAGTCTCATAAGCTCGGGCACGCCTACCCGCCCTCTCCGCATCCAACTCCCTCCTGACCTCATCCATTTGGGCCTCAGCAACAGCCACTCGGGTCCTCAGTACATCCTGAATATAGTCGTGAGCTAACAAAGACTGCCTATGGGCAGGGTCAAGAGGTGGTGAATCCGGAGCCGCTGGGGGTGCTTCTTCGTTCTGCCTAGGCTCGGGAGTATGGGTCTCTGAGCTGTCATCATAGGGTCTCCAAGATAGTGGTGGAGGGGTAGGAGCTCTGACCACCGAGAGTGAGGGTAAAGGGGTACCAGTGTACTCTACCATTGCTCCGACATGCTCCTCAACCACTAGGACCTCATCCGGGTCCTCTTCTGAACTCGCAATAACCTCCATCTCTGAATCCTCTGAGGGGTCCTCCTCCTCCTCCTCCATTTCAGGCTCCTCCTGATACTCGGCATCTAGCAGTGCCTCATCATGCTCACACTCGAACATCTCTGGGTCCTCTATCTCATGTGCTGACACATTAAACGAGCTAAGTTACTATCCTGATACTTATAAGGGTTCCCTAAGGGTTTTAAATGTCAGTGCTACTTTAGGTAGTCCGACTATGAACTTGGCAAGAGTTCTTATTATCTTTGTGAGTTTATTATTATATCGTCGCATCATCTCTGAGGTTTATAACGCTTAGCTCTGATACCATTTCTGTAACACCCCAGATCCGGGGTCGGGGATCCGGGTCGTCACGGTCTTTCTTTCCACAATATCAATTAACTTAATTAATAATAAATAACCTCATGATGTGACCCCACACTAACACACACCACAACACGTTATAGTCCCAGAGATGAAATTGAAATAAGTACAAGTCCTTGAATCAACAATTTAAAAGTTATTACAACCCAAAATGATTACTTGATAAGTTTACAGTTAATTTCCATTATCTACCACAAGTTATAATTATACATAATTGATTCCCAAAAGTAGAATGCCTGATATGAAAATAGATTTACCTCTGCAGCTATAGCAGCTACGATATCAACGGGAAGACGCGGGACGCTTCCCACGCGCTTGCGCTGGGTCTGCTTGAGTCTAGCCATCTTTCGTAACTGTTGTTGTGTTATGAAGAAATGAAGCAAGAGTGAGCATTACATCTCGCAAGATAATATATAGTGTAAACGATAATGCAAGTATCTAAATGGATAACTTACTAGAACCCTTTATCAAGTGTAAGGTAATTACTTACTCGATATAAGCTTGAAGGAAGATGAAGTTACCAATTACTTCGCTATACTTATACCATTTTAGAAAACTACTTGAACTACCACTGTTCAAAGTATAATAGGTTTCAAAAGTTTATCCCATAGATGAGACCACAAGTTAAGACTTGAATAGATTAAATCTTTGAAATATTATTGAATGAAATGAAGTTAACAGGTACTTCATTAAGTCCCGATATATATATCCACATATATATCTCTTATACATTTCCTGGAAACCTCTGTCATGTAAAGTATGAACAGAGTTTGTAATATCCAATGAGTTTTGGAAATAAAGGAATTTTTGCATAAACCCGATATCTTGCTGATCAGGCAAAGATACCAATATGTAACCTTTTCTACTAGTAGATGGATGAATCCCCCACCGGTCATCACCCTGGCCTCATTAGGACCTTATGCTGGACCGCCACCCGGCCTCTTACGCGTTGATGGACTGCCACCCAGCCACTTACATTTTGATAGACCGTACCCCAGCCTGTCGCTTATGCCGACTCAATTAGATGGGCTTACTTCCCGAACATTGGGTAAGTAATCAATTCATTTGTCAAAACAACAACCTCGTTGTGAATATAAAATACACCACAGAGCCGGATCCCTCAGGTTTTGAGCGAGTATTTAAATCCCCTTCGAAAGGAGGATCTTAAATATAAAAATGAGTTTTGGAATTCGCCCTAACTTTTTAAAAATCATTTTGAAGACTCGAAAACATTTTTAAGAATGTTTGGAGTAATGCTGATTTAATAAAATAACTCAGTCCCAATATATTTAGAAAATAACTAAATATTATTATTTAAATAATATTCCCATAAAGAATAATCTTTATAAAAATAATTGAAGTAGAAGTTTTAAAACTCATACTTGAAATGAATATTAAATAACCAAAGATATACTCATACGAAAGTATGATCTATATTTGAATAATCGAAAATAAGTTTGATTATCGAAACATTATTCTTTAATAAAATAAAGAATATTATTTAGTAAATAAGCGGAGTCATAAGTCCTCGAATGAATATTCATTAAATAGAATAAACAGGGTCGTAAGTCCTCGAATGAATATTCAAAATAATATTCATTAAATAAAATAAACGGAGTCATAAGTCCTCGAATGAATATTCAAAGTAATATTCATTAAATAAAATAAACAGAGTCATAAGTCCTCGAATGAATATTCAAAATAATATTTATTAAATAAAATAAAGTTATCGAATAAACCTTATTCGATTAATAGTTTTGAAAACTATATTTATTTATATATATAAATAGATATAATATACTCGGGAACATCGACTCCCGGTTTTAGAAAATATCCACCTTTGGGTCCCCTATACTAAGGGTATACGCAACTACTGCTTATCTCTAGCATAGGTATTATGCAACTATAAGCATTGGAATCAACAGATAGATATCAAGATTATGAAATAGACATGCATATATCCCATATCAGCATGCTCCAATATATCGCAAGATTTGCTAATTAACCATCACGCATCTATCACAAGATAATGCATATACATATATACATCACAACAACAGTATAACGGGTAGAAAACTTGCCTGAGCGACTGGGGATGGTAAAAGTCATGGGATGAGTCTGGTAACCTATAAACATCATATAAGTTAGAATTAAACCAAAGTCACTTAAGAATCTATACTTTAACCAATTAGACCCTAACGTTCGCTTTTGCGCTTAACGATTCACTTAAGTCGCTCGAGTACCCTCGGCTCCACCATTTTTAATAAATTAACCATTAAGAATTTTAAGGCGATTCTTTCGCGAGTACCTTACCAACTGCCTAATCCACTTTACATAATTGTTTTATAATCCAATTAGTCATTAAAGGTCCTTAACCAATATTTCAAAGTAAGGCGTGGGGTAATGGTTCGTTCACGAAATGCCGTTACTTAAAACGGTCGTTTCTCCTAAACCGTACATCGGATTCAAGCGAACCACATATCAAAACGAAGCTCGTAACATGAACTATCTAATCATGGCAATGGTCAAAGCCTAACAGTGAGTTCTCGGGTCCTGATGTTAAGAACAAAAACAGTCTAAAGTAAATCGTGCATTACGACGGCTATGTTTACGCGATTACCAAATTTTATCCTACTCCATATGTAACACCCCCAAATCCGGGGTCGGGGATCTGGGTTGTCACGAGTTCCATATCCCTTAATAACACCCAAACTTAATAAACAATCAACTACTCCGTACTGTGACCCCATAATAAACACACACACCACAAGTTATAGTCTCAGAGATGAATATCCAAAAATAACACAATTCATTTTATTCCACAATTATAAGCCATTACACCTCAAAAGGTTTTCTGAATAATTTACATATTCTTTGCCATTATTACAATTCATATAGATACATAAGTCTGGTACATCAGAAGTTGAAAGCCTAGCCTATTGGTAATTTCTACCTCAGCTACAGCGGCATCAAAGCTTCCAGAAAACTGCGGAACATTTCCTAACCGCTTGCGAATTGGAAGCTTGGTCCTGTTTATCTTTTCTATCTGTTGTTGTGTGATGAAAGAAGAAAGCAAGGGTGAGCAACAAGCCCACCAAAATAATATGTATAATAATTGACAATATATGAGCATTCTCATAGTACTCATGAAAGTCTTGGTCAAGAAGAAATAAACCAAGCTGATAGCTTAACGCGACTAAGTCGCAAAATATTCAGTATATATATACATATATACTTTTCACAATCTTTGAAATCCTCTGACATGTATAATATACACAGAGTTCCAGTTTATAACTGTATAAAAAAATATCGTTGCAAGGTGATCTCATATATCTAACCTTGTCTCAACATTTTTCTGAAAATCTTTGACATGCACAAGATAATCATTTACTAGATATAAGTTTAAAAGATGAAGTTACAAGATACTCCAATATACTTATATCTTTTCTGAATACTACTTTAACTACCACCGTTCAAGGTATAATCCGTTTCAAAAGTTCATCACATAGATGAGACAACAAGATAAGATTTTAATAGATTCAATCCATGAAATATCATTATAAATAATGAAGTTACGAGATACTTCATTAAGTCCCGATATATATATACACCTATATATATACATTTCATACACTCCTTGAAAACCTATGTTATAAAAATTATAAACAGAGTTGCAATATCCAATGAATTTGGAAAGGAAAAAACCTTGGCAAAAACCTGATATCTTGCTGATCAGGCAAAGATACCAATAAGTAACCTTTTCTACTAGTAGATGGACGAATTCCCCACTGGTCATCACCTTGGCCGCAATAGGACCTTATGATGGACTGCCACTCAGCCACTTACGCATTTGATGGACTCCCACTGAGCCACTTACACTTTCTTGGAGGCCCACTGATCCCATGTTGCTTATGCCGACTCAAATAGATGAACTTACTTCCCGAACAATGGGCAAGTAATCAAGATGTTTTCTCAAAATAGCAACCTTGTTGCGAATGTAAAATACACCACTGAGCCGGATCCCCCCCAGGTTTTGAGCGTGTATTTAAATCCCCTTCGAAAGGAAGATCTTAAATATAAAAATGAGTTTTGGGATCCGCTCTAATCTTTTAAAAATCATTTTGAAGTCTCGAAAACATTTTTAAGAATGTTTGGAGTAATGCTGATTTAATGAAATAAATCAGTCCCGATATATTAGAAAATATCTGAATATTATTTAAATAATATTCCCATAAGGATAATCTCTATATAAATAATTTGAAGTAGAAGTTTTAAAACTCATACTTGAAATGAATATTAAATAACCAAAGATATACTTATACGAAAGTACTATCTTTATTTGAATAATCGAAAATAAGTTTGATTATCGAAACATTATTCTTTAATAAAATAAAGAATATTATTTAGTAAATAATCGGAGTCATAAGTCCTCGAATGAATATTCAAAATAATATTCATTAAATAAATATTCATTAAATAGAATAAACAGAGTCATAAGTCCTCGAATGAATATTCAAAGTAATATTCATTAAATAGAATAAACAGAGTCATAAATCCTCGAATGAATATTCGAAGTAATATTCATTAAATAGAATAAACAGAGTCATAAGTCCTCGAATGAATATTCCAAGTAATATTCATTAATAAAAATAAAGTTATCGAATAAACCTTGTTCGATTAATAGTTTTGAAAACTATATCTTTCTATATATATAAATATATATATAATATACTCGGGAACATCGACTCCCGGTTTAGAAAATGTTCACCTTTGGCTACCCTATACTAAGGGTATATGCAACTACTGCTTATCTCTAGCATAGGTATTATGCAACTTATAAGCATTTGAATCAACAATTAGATATCAAGATTATGAAACAGACATGCATATATACCATATCAGCATGCTCCAATATATCGCAAAATTTGCTAATAACAATCATGCACTTATCACAAGATAATGCATATACATATATTTACATCACAACAACAATATAACGGGTAGAAAACTTGCCTGGGTGCTCCCGGATAAACTTAAGCTTAGAGTGGGTCCGATAACCTATGAACAACAACATAAGTCGGAATTAAACCCCAGTCGCTTAAGAAACTAGACTTTAACCAATTGAACCCTAACGTTTGCTTATGGTCATTTCTACGCTTAACAAATCACATAAGTCGTTCGAGTACCCTCGGCTCCACCATTTTTAATAAATTAACCGTTACGAATTTTACGGCGATGCTTTCGCGAATACCCTACCAACTGCCTAGTCCACTTTACATAATTGTTTCATACTCCAATTAGTCATTTAAGAGCCTTAACCAAGGTTTCAAAGAAAGACGAGGGGTAATGGTTCGTTCGCGAAATGTCGTTACTTAAAACGGTCGTTTCTCCTAAACCGTACATCGGATTCAAGCGAACCACATATCAAAATGAAGCTTACGACATAATCTAACTAAACATGGCAAAGTCACAGATTCAATAGTTAGCTCTCTGTCCCGAACACTAAGAACAAGCAGTTGTATGAAATTGGGCATTACGACGACTATGTTTACGTGATTACCAAGTTTTAAACCACTCCAAACAACCACCATTCAATTCACAACCGACAATACAACCAACCCTCATCCAAACCTTACTACATCAGTCCCCAAACCTCAAGATTTTCCAATTTATACAACCCCACACATGAAATACTAGCTATACTTAAGTTTCATTAACTATAAACAAGATTGCAACATCCAAATCACTACAAATCCAATCCAAACTCTAAACACACAAGCATCATGCTTCTCATTTACTATAACCATCAAAACCATCGTAATACTCAAAGTAAAGCTAGGGTTTGGAGGTGTTATACCTTCCTTGGAGTGATTATAGTAGCCAGGAAGTCTTAGGGAGCCTCCTACAAGCTTGATCTTTCCAAAGAAATAAAGAACACAAAGTTAGGTTTTGAAGTTTCTAAAAGTCAGATTGAAAGAGCTGTCAAAACGAGGGTCTTACCATGCTTATTTGGACGAGACTTGTGACCAAGAGTTGTAGGCCATCTCAATACCTTTCCAAAGAGCTATAGAACACACTATTTGAGTGAGTATTGAAGGAGATATGGTAGTTTTAAGTTGCTGCTCTGGTTTTGGCCGAGAGCTTTTGTTCTTGGAAAGCAAAAGTCAACTTCTAATTTGTATTTTGTGTTTTTGATTTGTTTTGCTTGGTTGTTTCCTTTTATTTTGCTTAATTACCTTTTAACCATGGTAAAATTTGTATGGCTTGTAATCAACCAACAATCCCTCCATTTGTCATGCTTATGTTACCATGTCTATGTCATGCATTTGCCACATGTCTCTTCTTTGTGGTTTGATGATGTCACAATCCTTGGCTTCTTGTACAAGCTTGTCTCTTGGTCGCTTATTTGTTTTACGGTTCGCTTAACTTTCGTTCTCGTTTATCGTTTGAGAGATCATACCCGGGATCTTATTACTTGGGTTCCCCTAAACCCTTAATAATTTATATTCCTTTAATGATCCTCTCTTATAATCCTTGAATATAAATCCTTTTAATCATCTTACCTTATACCCAATTCTTTCGGTATCTGGTGGATTTTTGGGAAAAATCAAAGTGTTCGAATTTGGATTTTGACGATCTTTACATATACTTATTTACTTTATGGAGTACTAATACGATCTTATAATTTCCATAACAGTACTCCTATATAGCGTGTTCTATTAATTTTCCTTAATCAGCATCATCAGCAAAAGTTACTATTCATCCTTGTTCAAAATTTTTTTTCCAAAAATTGGGGTTATTACAGTCTCCCCTCCTTAAAAGGATTCCGTCCCGGAATCAGTTAGAAAATGAATAGGGATGCTCTCTTAGCATTGCACTTTCTAAGTCTCAAGTAAATTTTCCCACATTGTGGTTCTACCACCAAACTCTGTCTAGTTTGATAACCCTTCTCCTAAGCACTTGTTCCTTTTCGATCTATAACCCTTTCTGGTTGCTCCATATAGGTTACGTCTGGTTGCATGCCTATGCGCTCATATGCCCCTATATGTCTGGCATCCGAATTATACTTCCTTAACATTGATACGTGGAACACGTTATGAACTTGCTACATGTTTGGGGGTAGGGATAGCTCATATGCTAACTTCCCAATACGTCTTAATATATCCAAGGTCCAATAATTCGTGGGCTTAGCTTTCCTTTCTTTCCGAACCTCATCCATCCTTTCCAAGAGAATACCTATAACAACACTAGTTCCCCTACTTCCTATTCTTTGTCCTTTCATGTCAAATCAACATACTTCTTATGTCCATCTTGGGCTACTACCAGCCGTCCTCTGATTAGATCTATTATATCCTTGGTCCTTTGGACTACTGCGGGTCTGAGCATCTTGCGCTAGAGCAACTTCATCCTAACATAAGGGAGATCGACATTGTCTTCCCTCAAGGATCTCATAAGGCGACATCTCGATAATGACATATGATCTATTATCGTAAGAAAATTCAATCCGCGTTAAGTGATCATTCTAAATTCATTCAAGTCTATTGCACAGACTCTCATCATAGCTTCTAGCACTATGGCTTTTGCTTCTCAATACCCATTCTTTTCCAGTTTGTAGTCATTACTATCTTCCGTACATAATACTATACTAGTTACACTTTTGCTCGTTAGCGTTCTATAACCTTTTAATAACCACGTCAACCTTAGTATCATGAACGCGTTAGAATCGGAATACCACCGTACTGATACTACTTCCTTTAGCTGCTTCCATCTTCGAAAGCTTAATCCTTCATATAGAAGTAAAAGAATTTATTGAGAGATCACTATGATCATGAACACTTGTTATATCACATAGTTAGTACAGAAGGTGGCCAGCCTTTAGTACTTGACAAGCAATTAAACAATAGATGGTATCCTACTAGGCTTCTATCACACAGATAGATAGTTATTCGGCAATACCTCCCCTTCTGGAAGGGTTGTTCTTCTCAGCTTATATGAAATAAAAAGGAGAGAAAAGAACGAATTGAAGAGAATTGTATATATATAAAATATACTACCACAAAATATCTGGCTTGGAGTCTACCTCTGAACTATAGAGGTTTGTCATAGGAGGACAAATCATATACGTATATATATAAACATCAAGTATTATCGCATCGCATTTCACATGCTTAAATATTTTTGCTATACCGTCCATCATTCTATGGACCCATGCTCTTCCTCAAGCTTATACACAATCACCTTTGAAACTCCCTCGACATCAAAAATCGAATCTGGGATCTCATTCTATACATCATCGTTACTAGAATTCTATGCTTGCACCGCAACCTTCCTCCTATAGTAATACGACTCTCTATTGATAAGAAGGAATAAGTATTCAATAGGTAGATAATTTACTTAATTAGTCTATCAATGATAACTTATACACCACCACGACCCGATTAGTGGTACTCAATCTCAACATCCATTCCAATACAACTCTCACGGTTGCAAGTAATCGGCTCATTACTCGTAGAATCATTCCTGCATTATTATGGTCCACCGTTGACCTACTGTAGTCATTCATTTTCCATGAAATCTTAATAGCTAACTATACGGAGTCCATACATATCGTATCGAATTCTTCTAAGGAGGTAACATGATCACCGTTCATGATTCATGAAGAACAATCCTGATCCTGACGTACATTCATGATGTGAAGCAGATAAAATTGCAGAAGAGTTTCAATGAAAGCAATGATAGCAGGTTAATACCATTCTTAATCATATGCCTTCAATAGAAGACTTAACTCAAAGGTTTGTTTAGTCCTTTTTGAAACATGGTCCTGGCTTATTCTCAAGATAGTACCTTTTAAGATAGATAGCCTGCTCATGGTGATTACACGAATTAAACCTTTACCAAACTATTATTACGGTTGGGTATTGCACAATCATCAGAAGGGATGTCAATCTTCCAAACTATAATACAACCTTCACGGCTTCAACCATCATCACTATATTCCTCTGGCACGAGCGCCTATAATTCCTCTCTTACACTTAGAGTGTCGGCCACCTCTTTGGCTTTTCCTGATAGTAAAATTTCCTTACAATCAATGTCATTTTAAATGATCTTCAACTAAAATTTTCTACTTCATTTCAATCACTGCTTATGTGAAAATGCTTTTCTTAAGTCCTGGTGAGAAAAAAAATCACCATTTTTTTCCATAAGTCATTGCCTTAGTCTTTAGATGTGAACATTGTCACGGCTGACTCCCGATCATACTTAGGACGTTTCTTATCATGGGTCCTTCTTGTTTTCACCAATCTTGACCCTCACTGGGTCGATCTATACTTTCTTATGGTTCAACACGTGCCCACCTGACATTATTATACTTACGTCACATTTCCTTTATCAAAATTTCTATTCTGAGAACTTGGAATATTACCTTTCTCCTTGTAAAACCTCTAAGGTTTTCCTTAAATTGTCCCTCCTGTATTCCCTAGATATAGGGCATATCAAAATACCATTTACTAATACTAGAACCATTGTCTATGTACTTCTGAAAAATTTCTTTACTGATCTTTAGGTGTTGTTGTTACCTTGATCCTTTCCAATTCATACTGTCAAAACTCATGTTGTCCCTATTAAGGGTGGAATGCCAACCTTTATGCATTCCCCTAGGATTCATCTCAAGTTATTGAAGTTATATCCTTAATTCCACCTTTAAGAAGGTACTTGCATCCTTCCATGGATAAATCAAGTCATATATCCTTGATAGATTATCTTATTCATCATTCCCACCTCGATAATCTATACCTAATTTCATAATAGCATCCTTATTCAAATTGAGGTCAATCCATATGGTCTTCAAAAGATAACAATGGTTACCCGCTTTTCTTTCCTAGTTTGGTAATGACAACAGGGATGTCCTGGAAGATATTGGTCATGTTCAACGTGAACTTCTTCTTAATAAATCCTTCTTTACTTTTGTTGTTTATCTCAACAGTCATCTCAATATTGAGATGTCTTTCATACCTGGTGTCTCCCTTTCTGGGTATCATGCCCCCGGTCTTACACTTCACATTCTTGAAGGTCACTTCCTTCATCCAATTTTCCTAATTTCTTACTTTCTTGTCTCCTCAGTCTATCCGCGTCTCATTGTTTATCCTTCGAACTATCTCAAGGTTTCCTCGAATTCTCCCAACTTAAAGGGGTACAATATATGTATCTCTTATGCCTTCAACCATCAATTTTAACTCATGGTGAATCACCCTCATCCTGACGATTACATACTTTTCTATTTCTATTGCTACGAGTCTTTAGGGTTTCCTCTTGCCCAACTCCCTTATCATTTTTCAAACTCTATTGCCTTTATATTCCTTTCCACTTCAGTTTCTTTTTATTTTCCTTTCTCTTATCATTATTTTATGAACCAACACAACATAAGCATTGATTTCAAACATCCCATCATTCTGGATTCGTGTCCTCAGAACGAATCTTGACAACTTTTACAACTTAGATTCATAATTCATCATACTCGTCTGCCTTTGTTCTGGCTCTAAAGCTTTTACACTATCTCCATAACCTTGGGAAGTACTTTCCTGAAAACAATTGACTGAACTTAAATCAGTTTATTATAATCTCTTGCTCCGTGCCTTCCTTGGCCTTTCACCAGCGGGTGGCCTCTCTCTTAGGAGGGTAAGTGACAAAAACAGTCTTTTGTGATTCGTCAATCATTTAGAATCTCAAATGATTCCTATATTTCCTTTAGCCAGGCTCTTGCCTCGACTGGGTCAGCTTGTTCCTTGAAACTCTGAGAGCTTAGCGACTTAAAGGTCCTGAAAGAATTTCTCACGGCATTATTTCCTCAGGGTGGTGGTTGGGGATAATAGTCTAAGTTCTATCTAGAAAGGTCCATAAATTATCGTATAGGAGTACCGTCTCGGGTCTCCTTTCCTTACTTGACTTATGTTTCCTTAGTCTGAACATTCCCTCCTCCTCCCCATAATCGGGGTCATCCTACATGTTTTAAATCCTCATTTTCCACTTCATTATGTTATGGGTTCCTTCTATCTTGATGGCGACCTCCCTGACTATCACGTTCAGGGTTTGCTCTAAATCTTATTCTTCAAACTAGCTTTCATCTAAGATCTCATCTTTAAGCTCTTGAACATTTGGAACCCAAATTCTGTAGGAATACCTCATTATTCCCTTATCATCTTTCTCGGTATTAATCTCTTATCTATTTGTTGGCTCTCTGCCTTCATTCATCACTTTTTCTGGCACAATAAGTTCTTTTCCAATAATTCGGGCTGTATTGCAATCTCAAATAGCTTTTTGGTACCGGCTCCGGTTACCTTCACTTCTATTTCCATTTTCTCAAAATCTCTTATAAACTCTCCTAAAGACATTATCATCTTGAGTCACTCCTTTTTAGTAAGGGCATCAGCCATCACATTGGCTTTCCCCGAATGATAAAGAATCTCCCAATCATAATTCTTGATTAGCTCTAACCGCCTCCTCTGGCATATATTGAGCTCTTTCTACATAAAAATGTACTAGAGCTCCTATGGTTTGTGTAAATCTTGCACTTCTCTCCATACAAGTAGTGCCTCCAATCTTTAGGGAAAAACTATTGCCACGAGCCCAAGCTCATGGGTGGGGATATCGAATTTTATATTCCCTTAATTGTCTTCTCGCGTACGCGATTACCTTGTTGTGCTGATAAGAATCACCCTAATTCCTTATGTGAAGCATCACTACACATCACAAAATCTCCTTTTCCATCCGGCAACGCCATCATAGGGGCCGTCACCAATCTTTGCTTCAGTTCTTGAAAGTTGTTCTCATATTTCTCTGTCCATTTGAACTTCTCAGTCTTACGAGTAAGCGCGTTAAAGGGGCTACTATCTTTACAAACTTGAACGAACCTCCGGTAGTAACCGGCCAATCCTACCTCTGGTAGTCGCCCTAACTATAGTCATCAATTCCTCAGTGGTCCTTTCTTCATTCTCGTCAGGATCCTCCACGAGATCCTCCTCAGCAACAATCCCTTCTAGGATAACATCCTCAACCGCAACATTCTCAATATGAATCTCATCCGGTCCCTCGTTAGGGCACTCTATTGGATTCATAATTTGATCTCCAATATGTAATAAAACATCCTCATGCTGATGCTCCTGAACCTCAGGGTTCGGTGCCCCGCTGCCCTATACGAGAACGAACTATGTTACTATCATAATATTTATAAGGGTTCCCGTAAGGGTTTTAACTATCAGTACTACGTTAGGTAGCCCGACTATGAACTTGGAAAGAGTTCTTATTTTCTTAGTGAACTTATTATCTTAACGTCACATCATCTCTGAGGCTTATAACGCTTAGCTCTGATACCATTTCTGTAACACCCCCAAATCCGGGGTCGGGGATCCAGGTTGTCACGAGTTCCATTTCCCTTAATAACAACCAAACTTAATAAACAATCAACTACTCCGTACTGTAACCCCACAATAAACACACACACTACAAGTTATAGTCTCAGAGATGAATATCCAAAAATAACACAAGTCATTTTATTCCACAATTATAAGCCATTACACCTCAAAAGGTTTTATGAATAATTTACATATTCTTTGCCATTATTACAATTCATATAGATACATAAGTCTGGTACATCAGAAGTTGAAAGCCTAGCCTATTGGTAATTTTTACCTCAGCTACAGCGGCATCAACGCTTCCAGAAAACTGCGGAACATTTCCTAACCGCTTGAGAATTAGAAGCTTGGTCATGTTCATCTTTTCTATCTGTTGTTGTGTGATGAAAGAAGAAAGCAAGGGTGAGCAACAAGCCTACCAAAACAATATGTATAATAATTAACAAAATATTAGCATTCTCATAGTACTCATGAAAGTCTTGGTCAAGAAGAAATGAACCAAGCTGATATCTTAATACGACCAAGTCGCAAAATATTCAGTATATATATATATACATATATATACTTTTCACAATCTATGAAATCCTCTGACATGTATAATATACACAGAGTTCCAGTTTATAACTGTATAAAAAAATATCGTTGCAAGGTGATCTCATATATCTAACCTTGTCTCAACATTTTTATGAAAATCTTTGACATACACAAGATAATCATTTACTAGATATAAGTTTAAAAGATGAAGTTACAAGATACTCCAATATACTTATATCTTTTCTGAATACTACTTAAACTACCACCGTTCAAGGTATAATCCGTTTCAAAAGTTCATCACATAGATGAGACTACAAGATAAGATTTGAATAGATTCAATCCTTGATATATCATTATAAATAATGAAGTTACGAGATACTTCATTAAGTCCCGATATATATATACACCTATATATATATACATTTGTTATGGATAAAAAACTAAGGTTATTATTTGCTGTATTTATTACTAAGATTCGGGAGCTCAAGGCCTTTAATGGCTGCTCTCGTGTATCGTAGCTTAATTCTGCCTTTACGAGATGCCTACGTATCTCTGTGAATTAGAGAATCAAGCCAAAAAATGTAGTTCTGATTTGTGGGGTGAGGCCCCTTATATAGATGTTGGGAGTCCTTATAATTAGAATGGACTTTGGAGTCCTAGATAGTAGGAAACTGATTCCTTATCCTTTTAGGTCCCCTTGAGGCTAATCTATAAGGATTTATATCCTTGTCGGGACTCTTCTCAATAGCTGATTTTTCCCTTATTAATTAATTACGAAATTAATTAATAATCAGGGCTTTTGGGCCTTCTTTATTCCATCAGGCCTGGCCTTCTTTATTCCATCAGGCCTGATCTGGTCCATCAGGCTTAACCTTTCTGGTCTGAGTATCATATATCTTTTTATTGGGCCTAGCAGCCCACACCTTGCAGTATTTAATTATACTATCATAATTTATTTATCCCTATCATTTGCCCTCCAACTTTTGGGAAACATTGATTAGGTTTCGCAGAAGTTAAGTCTGTTTATTCCCTTACAGGGTTTCGTTTTCGCGTAAAGTGTGGAGCGACCTACACATTTACAATGAATTTTCCTTTTATTCAGGAATTATCTTAATTTCCAGGAATTTTTCCCTTATTTCCGGGATTTTTCCCTACTTTCCGGGATTTTTCTCTAATTTTCTGGATTTTTCCCTTAATTTCTGGATTTTCCCCTAATTTTCTGGGATTTTTCCTTAATTTCTGGATTTTTCCCTAATTTTCTGGGATTTTTCCTTTAATTTCTGGATTTTTCCCTAATTTTTGGGATTTTTCCTTAATTTTCTGAATTTTTCAGATTTCCAGCCCTTTTTCGACCAGGATCCTAGTCGAAATTTTGACCTGGATACTAGTCGAAATAGGGGTCAGCCTTGCCATCCTGGTCGAAGGAATTCGACTAGGATCCACGACCTGGAATTCGACCAGGATCCTAGTCGAAATTTCGACCTGGATCTAGGACCTGGAATTCGACCAGGATCCTAGTCGAAAATTCGACCTGGATCTAGGTCAAAAATTCCACCTTTTTTTAGCTTCTTGTCATGAGCCTATCGACTAGGATTTCGACTAGGATTCTAGTCGACATTTTGACCTGAATCCTGTTCGAAAATTCTTTGGTTTTCTTGCTTCCTGGTCGAAGGATTTCGACTAGGATCCACGACCTGGAATTCGACCAGGATCCTAGTCAAACTTCGACCTGGGTTTTTAATCCCCATTTTTTGAAAGATGCTTGGTTTATTCGACCTCATTCCTGGTCGAAGCTTCGACCTCAATTCAGTCCCGTTATTCCAGATATTTTTGGGTGTCTGCTCGAAAGATTTCGGGCAGGATTCACGACCTGGAATTCGACCTGGATTCTGGTCTTTTTTACCCGTTATTTTCGGGTGTCTACTCGAAAGATTTCGGGCAGGATTCATGACCTGGATTTCGACCTGGTTCCTGGTCTTCTACTAGCCTTCTTCATTTAGCTTTAATTTAGGGTATTGTATTTTCCAAATCCTAATTGGATTTGGGCCTGGCCTTTTTTATTGGGCCTTATTAAATTTTACTGAGCCTCTATTATTGGGCTTTTCCAAATCTTATTGGGCCTCTTTTATTGGGCCTTTTCAAATCTTATTGGGCCTCTTTTATTGGGCCTTTTCAAATCTTATTGGGCCTCTTTTATTGGGCCTTTTCAAATCTTATTGGGCCTCTTTTATTGATCTGGGCTTAATACACCCTGTTTAGAATGCTCTAGAATTCCTAGGAATGTTCTGGAATATTCTTTTTTCTGGGCTTTTTCCTATGGGCCTTTGTCCTTAATGGGCTTTCGTCCCTTCAACTTCCTTTTCCTCTTATATAAAGGAATGAGGAAAGGCTACTACTCCTCACCTTCTCATTTCTAAGTTTTCTTCTTTCTCCTCCTGCTAAGATTCTCAGAGCAATAACAGCAAGTCGGAGCTCAAAGCCTTTTTCAGGAGTGCTTTTTCAGGTAAAATTCCTCCCTTTGCTTTTCGTATCTATTTTTTCATTGTGTGCCGTTTTAAGATAGCCTGTTTACGTTCCTTTTTTTCCATCTGGACGCGCACGATCATATCAGTGCCTTGCGAGACCCCAAGGAGCTGGAAAAGTTGAGCAGCTGCTTCAGAATCAAGGAACCTTTTAAGCTGGTTCTTGCGGGTCCGGCCGACAGGGCCTGTCAGTGGAAGAAGGACGCGCTATGCGTCTATAGGGATACTCTAAGGGCAGGTATCAGACTCCCTGTTCATCCATTCATTCCTTTGCTACTGGCTGATGTGGGCATCAGCCCTTGCCAACTTCCCCCTAATTCTTGGAGGCTGATTCTGTGCTATCTATCACAATGCGCCAAGCACAATGTCCCCACATCTGTTGCTGTCTTCAGAAAGATTTTTCAGTTCAAGAATAGCCCTGACAAAAGTCCGGGTTGGGTTTGTATAAATCAGCGCCCCACTATCCCCCATATCGTGAATGGGAAGTCCATCCCTGACAATAACTTGGGGTGGAAGAAAGATTTCTTGTTCATTGTTTGGGAAGGTGGAGATTGGGGCTCCCTGTTTCGATCATCCTTTGAGCTGGCCGTGGATGGGAGCCCAAATGATATAACTTTGTCTGAGGAGGAGGCTAGAGCTTTCAACCTCCTTACACAAGACAATGGTACTTCCCATTCTTGGGATCTTATCCGGGAGACCGTCTTGGTAGAACGCGGCCTCTCACCCGTTCATAAGAAAAGTAAGTTCCCTTTCTTACCTCCTTTATTTCCTTCATTTTTTATTCCATTGATCTTCAACTGACTTCATTTGTTGCAGTGGCTGAGAAGATTGAGGAGGCTACTAAGCCTAAGGACCTGGAGATAACCAGGATGAAGAAGGCTGGGAAGGTCTTTAAAGACCCTCGACTTGGTGATCACTTCCCCGAGTTCCTCCTTCAGGCAATAGAGCCAAGCGAGGAAGGCCCCAGCCAAGTTTTGCGCACCAAGCAGAGGCCAGGGGCCTATTTTCAACCTGCCTGGGGGATCCGGGGCAAGGACTCAATCGTGGGCAGCACGGCGCTGTCCAAGGAATGGTCTAAGCATTCCATCTCCCCGGTGGATTATCAAGATTTTGTCCTTCAACAGGACTTAGAGGGGAATGAGCTATTTGGAGCCCAGGCTCTGGCGACGGTACGTCCTTTACTTATGCCCTTCGTACTTATCTTTCCATGTTTCTTTTCTAAATTTTCGCTGTTTCTCTTGCAGGCTAACGCCCATTTCCAAGGGGCAATTCACCAAGCTAAGGCTTGGAAGGTTGGCCTGGAAGATGCCAACAAGAAGTTGGAGGAGGCCAACCAAAAAATAGAGGCCCTTGAAGCTCAACTGGCCTCTTCCACTTCTGACCTGGAGACGGCCCGGGCCGAAAATGTCATTCTGAAGCGCAGAAGGACAAAGCCTTTGATGGCTGGATGGACACCCAAGAATTCAAGGACTTGATGGTGGAGCATGATGCCCTTCTTCACCCAGTTAGCTATAAAGAGGGTTGGGATGCTGCTGTGGAGGCCATCCAGGATGAGTTTGCAGAGGTCCTTGAGCAGTCCCCCTTTCCCTGCCCTGTGCGGGTTCCAGAGCTTGGAGGTGTTACTGAGAAGCTTACTGTTATGATCAAGGACGGAGAGGAGGAAGATTCTTCCGAAGAGGAGTTTGAGCCTGTCGCTAAGAAGGCCAGGGTGGAAGAGCCTACAAAAGCAGCGCCTCAACAGCCAGCATCTCCTGCAGAGGGAACTTCTACAGGGACTTCGGAGGGGACAACCGAGACGTCCGAAGGAACGACTGAGACTTCCGAGGAGACTTCGGATAGTGGTTCTGAGGAATCTCAGCCTTCCAAGGCCTAACTTTTTGTATATCTTCTTTTTGAACTTTATTCATATCTAAACTTGTTACCCTTCGGGGTTATAATTTCATATGTTGCTTTTCTTGCCTCTTTCTGTTTTAACTTTACAATCTTAATACGCATTTGAACTTTAAACATCCTTAGATAGAAATAATTTCAAACTCTTTAATATGAAGTCTGGTTTTCCAAAACCTTACACAGTATGGGTTCGACCCTAATCAACAATAACTAGACAATGTAAATTCTACTGAAATATAAAATCCTACGCAAGCAAAGCCTCGAGGTGCTTTTAAACCTACTTGTCACAATGACAAGTGAGAATCATACTTTGCCTATCTTACACGTAGTAAACCTTCAGGTTTTGTGCGTGCCAGGTCCTCGGGACTTCAAAACCTTCCATAGTTTCCAACTTGTAGGTTCCTCTACCCTGAAAGCTCTTGACTCTGTACGGCCCTTCCCAATTCGGGGCAAGCTTTCCTTTCTGTCCGACACCAGAAGCCTCTATTTTTCTCAAGACTAGGTCACCTTGTTTGAAAAACCTCTCTTTAACCCTTAGGTTGTAGTAGAATGAAGCCTTTTTCTGATATTCTACTATCTTTGCATGTGCTTTATCTCGCACTTCATCGATTAAATCCAGGGCTAACCTCTGCCCTTCCTCATTTTCTTCTGCATTGAAAGCCTGAATCCTTGGAGAGGAATGTGATATCTCTACTAGAACTACTGCTTCTGCCCCATATGCCAACATGAAAGGAGTTGCTCCTGTCGTGACTCTACAGGTAGTCCTGTAGGCCCATAATATTGGAAGTATCTCATCCACCCAATTATTTCTTGACTTCTCGATCCTCTTCTTTAGTCCATCCAGGATTATCCGATTTGCTACCTCTGCTTGCCCATTGGCTTGCGGGTGAGCCACAGAGGTGAATCGTAACTCAATTTCATTTTCTTCACAATACTTCTTGAATTCCTCATTGTTGAATTGTGTTCCATTGTCAGTGACGAGGATACGGGGAATTCCATATCGGCACATAATGTTTTCCCACAGGAATTGTGCAACCTGCTTAGTTGTGATTTTGGCCAAGGGTTTGGCTTCGATCCACTTGGTGAAATAATCAATGGCTACAATCAGAAATTTCCTTTGTGCCGTGGCCATAGGAAAAGGCCCCAAAATATCCATTCCCCACATAGCAAAAGGAATGGGCGAGTTGATAGAGGTCAGCATCTCGGGGGGTTGCCTAACAACAGGTGCATGCTTCTGACAGCGGTCACATTTCTTCACGTATTCTTTGGCATCAGCCATCATTTCTGGCCAATAAAAACCTAAACGAGTTATCTTATGAGCCAAGGCCCTGCCCCCCAAGTGTTGTCCACAAATACCTTCATGCACTTCTTCAAGAGCCAAGCGTGCCTCATCGGGCCTGAGACACCTCAAGTAGGGAACCACGAAAGATCTTTTGTAAAGAATCCCATCTATCAAAGAGTACCTTAGTGCCCGAACAGTTAACTTCCGTGCTTCAGTTGCATCGCTTGGCAACCAACCGGTCTGAATGTGAGCCTTGATGGGATCAATCCATGACGTCCCCAAGCCTATGGGAGCCACTACCTTAACATCTATGCTTCGTGTCTTCAAAATACGGAAGTACACACTTCCTGAACTTTCTTCAATCTCAGACGAAGCGAACTTTGATAGCGCATCTGCCTTAACATTTTATTCCCTTGGAATGTGTTCAACATGGAATTCATTAAATTGGGTAATCACAGCCCTTACTAGGCGGACATACTTAGCCATCGTATCATCCCTTGCCTCAAATTCTCCCTTTACCTGGGATATGATCAGCTTCGAGTCTCCACGGACCTTTAAGTTTTTGACTCTAAGTGTCCCAGCTAGACCAAGGCCAGCTATCAGGGCTTCATACTCTGCCTCATTGTTTGTGGTTGAAAAATCTAGCTTCATAGCATACTCAATTAAGAACCCATCAGGGCTTTGCAAAACCAATCCTGCTCCACTGGAGTTTGTTTTTGATGCCCCATCAAAATAGAGAACCCAATATTCTTTATCATCCTTCTCTTTGCCCCCATCATCGACTTTCTTGTCTTGAGGTACGGCATCTTCCTGCCCCCCGGCTTCTTGGTTGGGTATGGTACATTCCACCATGAAGTCAGCTAGTGCCTGGGCTTTTATTGCCGTGCGTGGCTTATACTTGAGATCGAACTCTCCCAACTCTATTGCCCACTTAATCAGTCTCCCACTTGCCTTGGGACTGTGAATGATGTTTCTCAGTGGCTGATTTGTTAGCCAACAACGGGGCCTGGGCCATATACTTCTTTAATTCTTCAAATGCCTTCTGGTTTTCCTCACTCCATATAAAGTCTTTGATGTTCTTTAGTGATTTGAAGAATGTCAAGCACTTGTCTCCTGACTTGGAGATGAATCGTCCTAGCGCCGCAACCCTTCCTGTGAGCTTCTGAACATCCTTGACAGTTTTTGGTGGTTCCATATCCAGGATTGCCTTTATTTTATCGGGGTTAGCCTCAATTCCCCTCTTTGAGACCATCAATCCCAAGAATTTTCCAGATCCTACTCCGAAAGCACACTTCGTAGGATTCAACATCATCTTGTGGTACCTTAGGACCTCAAAAGCTTCCCTCAAATGGGTTATATGATCAGTCTTTACTAGACTCTTCACTAGCATGTCATCAACATAGACTTCCATAGTCTTTCCAATAAGATCCTTAAAAAATTTATTCACCAACCTTTGATAGGTGGCTCCTGCATTCTTGAGACCAAATGTCATAACAAGATAACAATAAACACCAAAGTCAGTGATAAATGATACCTTTGGAATGTCACCCTTATGCATTTTGATCTGGTTGTATCCGCTAAATCCATCCATGAAACTCAACATCTCATGTCCAGCAGTGGCATCAATCAAAGTATCAATTTTAGGCAGCGGAAAACAGTCTTTGGGGCATGCATCATTCAGATCAGTGAAGTCTATACACATCCTCCACTTTCCATTAGCCTTCTTCACCATTACAGGGTTCGCTAACCACTCCGGAAATTGAATCTCCTCAATGAAACCAGCCTCTAAGAGCTTTTCTACTTCCTATTTTATAGCCTCTTGTCTTTCCGGGGAAAAATTTCTTTTCTTTTGTTTCACTGTCTTCCGGCTTGGATCCACGTTTAGCTTGTGAGTAATTAACTCCGGGTCTATGCCTGGCATATCAGCTGCTGACCATGCAAACACATCACTATTTTCTTGCAAAAATTTCACTAACTTCCCTCTAAGGGGCTCCTCTAATGTGGCTCCAATGAAAGTCATCCTCTCAGGATTCTCGGGGTCTAAAGGAACCGAAACCAATTCTTCTGCTGGCCTTCCTCTATTCTCATCATTTTCTCGAACATCCTATTGAAAAAGAACCTGCCCCCCGACTCCATCTGCCCTCAAAGAGGCCACATAACAGCTTCTAGCCATTTTTTTATCTCCTCTCTCTTCTCCAATCCCGTTTCGGGTGGGAAACTTCATGACTGAATGGTAGGAAGAGGGGACTGCCTTGAAGGCATGTATCCCTGTTCTCCCCATGATAGCATTATAAGTTGAACTAGCCTTTACTACCACGAAATCCAGCATCTGCGTTACTTGCCTTGGTTCCGTACCTATGGTGGTCGACAATTTGATTATCCCTTCCACAGGACATTCTACTCCAGCAAATCCATATATCGGCATGTCGGTTGGTGTCAACTGGGAGTCGTTATACCCCATTCTTAGAAAGGTGTGGTGGAGCAAGATATCCACAGAAGCACCATTATCCACAAGGACCCTCTTAACCGGGCTATTTCCTATTATTGGTGTTATGACCAGTGGGTCGTCATGGGGAAACTTCACGCCCTCTAGGTCAGAATCATCAAAAGCCAATGTTACTTCTGTCCTGGCCCTCTTCGGGGTTTCTCCAACAATATGCATAACCTCCCTAGTATATGCCTTTCTGGAATTTTTGGACAATCCAGCAGCAGTTGGACCTCCAAAGATCGTGTTTATCACAGGCCCTCGAGGGCGTCGCGGTCCTCCAAAAATTGCATTTATAACCGGCCCTCTAGGTTGGGGATTCCGCCCCTGATCGTCTTGGTCCCTCCTACGATCTTCAAAGTTCTTCCTTCCATTATTATTTCTGTCCCCTCCATCTCCAGTATACTTGTTCAATCTTCCTTTTCGAATCAAAAACTCAATTTCATCTTTCAATTGCCTACACTCATCGGTGTCATGGCCAACATCCTTGTGAAACCTGCAATACTTGCTCTTATCTAGCTTGGTGGGATCAGCCTTCAAGGGCTTAGGCCAGCGAATATCTCTATCTTTCTCAATCTCCATCAAAATCTGACTTAGAGGAGCACTCAGTTTAGCGTATTGAGTGAACTTTTGCCCAGGTCCTCCCTTCTTGGGGGTTGAATCAGGGTTTTGTTCGGTTCTAGGATATTTGTCCTTAGCGGTATACTCCAGATCAGTTTTTCGCTTCTTGCCTCCAGTGGGCTCATTACTTACTACGGTCTTCTTCATGCTTTCTTCAACCTTGATATACTTCCCTGCCCTCTCTTGGAGTTGCAACATGTTTTCAGGGGGACGTTTGGCCAAGGACATCTTGAAAAACTCATCCCTAGTTCCTTGTTGCAGTGCTATCATGGCTACCTTATCATCAAGGTCTGGGACTTTTAAAGCCTCATTTGTAAAACGATTCAGGTAATATCTCAAGGATTCCTTAGCTCCCTGCACAAGACTCATAAGAGATGCTGAACTTTTCTCATGGACTCTTCCACTGATGAATTGCTTAATAAAACCCTGACTTAATTCTCTGAACGATCCAATAGAATTTGGGGGCAGGCGACTGTACCATCTTTGAGCCATACCCGACAGGGTTTGAGGGAAGGCCCGACACTTTATAGCATCATTCACGGGTTGCAGCAGCAGTGCATTAGAGAATGTCCTAACATGATTAGCGGGGTCTCCGGTGCCATCATAGGCTTTGATAGTGGGCATCTTGAATTTCCTTGAGATATGGGCATTCATTATCTCTTCTGTGAAGGGTGGAGTTGGATCATCAGGATCTCCAAGGGGAAGGAGATTGCTTGGATCAGTTCTTGGGACAGCAGCCCTTCTTCTTACCGGACCATCCAGGTCTATGACAGGAGGAGGATTTCTCCCCTAGGAGGTATCTAGGGTCTGGTGGCCTGGTGAGCCTCCAAATCACGCCTCAGCCTTTGGATTTCAGCCTCATGAGCCCTGATCCTTTCCTGCACTTCTTGGGAATTCGCCCCTGGGGTGCTTTGGGGGCGTTGCCTTCCATCGGCCATTGGCTCTTTTCCACGCATCCTTCTCGGGGCCACTTCATCATCCGAAGATTCGGAGTCTCTCTCAGTGTAAGGACCAGAAAATTCCTGATCCTCAGGGATAGGACCCAAACCTCGTATATAGGGGGGTGACTGCCCTCGTGCTTCGCCTCGCCCAGCATATCCGCTTCCTCCAACCTCAGGGCGAAGGGGCATCCCATAAGGGGGGTTAGTAGTAACAATAGTTGAATATTCATACCCAACAGGTCGAGAATTCACAGGTATATGTACTTGTTGAACTTGAGGATTCGTACCTTGAATAGTCGAGGGGGTTGTCCCTTGTGGCTGAGGTTGAGTTCCCCCTATCTGGGCTTCCCCCTGAGTAGATGCATAAGTCGAATGGGGAGGAACCTCCACGGTTGACGAAATCACCTGGGTTGTCTCTGATGGTGTTCCTTCCTCTAGAGCTCTAATTGTTCTCCGTGTTCTCGCCATGGTTGTTGCTGTGCTTCCCCACAGACGGCGCCAAATGTTATGGATAAAAAACTAAGGTTATTATTTGCTGTATTTATTACTAAGATTCAGGAGCTCAAGGCCTTTAATGGCTGCTCTCGTGTATCGTAGCTTAATTCTGCCTTTACGAGATGCCTACGTATCTCTGTGAATTAGAGAATCAAGCCAAAAAAAGTAGTTCTGATTTGTGGGGTGAGGCCCCTTATATAGATGTTGGGAGTCCTTGAATTGGACTTGGTATAGGAGACTTGGTGGGCAAGTCTCATAATTAGAATGGACTTTGGAGTCCTAGATAGTAGGAAACTGATTCCTTATCCTTTTAGGTCCCCTTGAGGCTAATCTATAAGGATTTATATCCTTGTCGGGACTCTTCTCAATAGCTGATTTTTTCCTTATTAATTAATTACGAAATTAATTAATAATCAGGGCTTTTGGGCCTTCTTTATTCCATCAGGCCTGGCCTTCTTTATTCCATCAGGCCTGATCTGGTCCATCAGGCTTAACCTTTCTGGTCTGAGTATCATATATCTTTTTATTGGGCCTAGCAGCCCACACCTTGCAGTATTTAATTATACTATCATAATTTATTTATCCCTATCAACATTTCATACACTCCTTGAAAACCTCTCTTATGAAAATTATAAACAGAGTTGCAATATCCAATGAATTTGGAAAGGAGAAAACCTTGGCAAAAACCTGATATCTTGCTGATCAGGCAAAGATACCAATAATTAACCTTTTCTACTAGTAGATGGACGAATTCCCCACTGGTCATCACCTTGGCCGCAATAGGACCTTATGCTGGACTGCCACTCAGCCACTTACGTATTTGATGGACTCCCACTGAACCACTTACACTTTCATGGATGCCCACTAAGCCCATGTTGCTTATGCCGACTCAAATAGATGAACTTACTTCCCGAACAATGGGCAAGTAATCAAGATGTTTTCTCAAAACAGCAACCTCGTTGCGAATGTAAAATACACCACTAAGCCGGATCCCCCCAGGTTTTGAGCGAGTATTTAAATCCCCTTCGAAAGGAAGATCTTAAATATAAAAATGAGTTTTGGGATCCGCTCTAATCTTTTAAAAATCATTTTGAAGACTCGAAAACATTTTTAAGAATGTTTGGAGTAATGCTGATTTAATGAAATAAATCAGTCCCGATATATTAGAAAATATCTTAATATCATTATTTAAATAATATTCCCATAAGAATAATCTCTATATACATAATTTGAAGTAGAAGTTTTAAAACTCATACTTGAAATGAATATTAAATAACCAAAGATATACTTATACGAAAGTACTATCTTTATTTGAATAATCGAAAATAAGTTTGATTATCGAAACATTATTCTTTAATAAAATAAAGAATATTATTTAGTAAATAATCGGAGTCATAAGTCCTCGAATGAATATTCAAAATAATATTCATTAAATAAATATTCATTAAATAGAATAAACAGAGTCATAAGTCCTCGAATGAATATTCAAAGTAATATTCATTAAATAGAATAAACAGAGTTATAAATTCTCGAATGAATATTCGAAGTAATATTCATTAAATAGAATAAACAGAGTCATAAGTCCTCGAATGAATATTCCAAGTAATATTCATTAATAAAAATAAAGTTCTCGAATAAACCTTATTCGATTAATAGTTTTGAAAACTATATATCTCTCTCTATATATATAAATATATATATATATATATATATATATATATATATATATATATAATATACACGGGAACATCAACTCCCGGTTTAGAAAATGTTCACCTTTGGGTCCCCTATACTAAGGGTATACGCAACTACTGCTTATCTCTAGCATAGGTATTATGCAACTTATAAGCATTTGAATCAACAATTAGATATGAAGATTACGAAACAGACATGCATATATACCATATCAGCATGCTCCAATATATCACAAAATTTGCTAATAACAATCATGCACTTATCACAAGATAATGCATATACATATATTTACATCACAACAACAGTATAACAGGTAGAAAACTTGCATGGGTGCTCCCGGATAGACCTAAGGTTAGAGTGGGTCCGATAACCTATGAACAACAACATAAGTCGGAATTAAACCCCGGTCACTTAAGAAACTAGACTTTAACCAATTGAACCCTAACGTTTGCTTATGGTCATTTCTACGCTTAACAAATCACAAAAGTCGTTCGAGTACCCTCGGCTCCACCATTTTTAATAAATTAACCGTTACGAATTTTACGGCGATGCCTTCGCGAATACCCTACCAACTGCCTAGTCCACTTTACATAATTGTTTCATACTCCAATTAGTCATTTAAGGGCCTTAACCAAGGTTTCAAAGTAAGGCGAGGGGTAATGGTTCGTTCGCGAAATGCCGTTACTTAAAACGGTCGTTTCTCCTAAACCGTACATCGGATTCAAGCGAACCACATATCAAAATGAAGCTTACGACATAATCTAACTAAACATGGCAGAGTCACAGATTCAGTAGTTAGCTCTCTGTCCCGAACACTAAGAACAAGCAGTTGTATGAAATTGGGCATTACGACGACTCTATTTACGTTATTACCAAGTTTTAAACCACTCCAAACAACCACCATTCAACTCACAACCAAAAATACAACCGACCCTCATCCAAACCTTACTACATCAGTCCCCAAACCTCAAGATTTTCCAATTTATACAACCCCACACATGAACTACTAGCTATACTTAAGTTTCATTAACTATAAACAAGATTTCAACATCCAAATCACTACAAATCCAATCCAAACTCTAAACACACAAGCATCATGCTTCTCATTTACTATAACCATCAAAACCATCGTAATACTCAAAGTAAATCTAGGGTTTGGAGGTGTTATACCTTCCTTGGAGTGATCATAGTAGCTAGGAAGTCTTAGGGAGCCTCCTACAAGCTTGATCTTTCCAAAGAAATCAATAACACAAAGTTAGGTTTTGAAGTTTCTAAAAGTCAGATTGAAAGAACTGTCAAAACGAGGGTCTTACCATGCTTATTTGGACGAGACTTGTGAACAAGAGTTGTAGGCCATCTCAAGACATTTCCAAAGAGCTATAGAACATACTATTTGAGTGAGTATTGAAGGAGATATGGTAGTTTGAAGTTGCTGCTCTGGTTTTGGCCGAGAGCTTTTGTTCTTGGAAAGCAAAAGTCAACTTCTAATTTGTGTTTTGTGTTTTTGATTTGTTTTGCTTGGTTGTTTCCTTTTGTTTTGCTTAATTACCTTTTAACCATGGTAAAATTTGTGTGGCTTGTAATCAACCAACAGTCCCTCCATTTGTCATGCTTATGTCACCATGTCTATGTCATCCATTTGCCACATGTCTCTTCCTTGTGGTTTGATGATGTCACAATCCTTGGCTTCTTGTACAAGCTTGTCTCTTGGTCGCTTATTTGTTTTACGGTTCGCTTAACTTTCGTTCTCGTTTATCGTTTGAGAGATCATACCCGGGATCTTATTACTTGGGTTTCCCTAAACCCTTCTTAATAATTTATATTCCTTTAATGATCCTCTCCTATAATCCTTGAATTTAAATCCTTTTAATCATGTTACCTTATACCCAATTCTTTCGGTATCTGGTGGATTTTTGGAAAATATCAAAGTGTTTGAATTTGGATTCTAACGATCTTTACATACACTTATTTACTTTATGGAGTACTAATACGATCTTAGAATTTCCATAACAGTACTCCTATATAGCATGTTCTGATAATTTTCCTTAATCAGCATCATCAGCAAACGTTACTATTCATCCGTGTTCAAAATTTTTTTTTTCCAAAAATTGGGGTTATTACAGCATATCAATCCACAATCATTACTACAACCAAACTCCATCCATACAATACTAAAACAGCCCCAACACCTCAAGTTCTCCAATTTATATTATTCTCAAACATGAACTAAAACTATTCTTAAGTTCATTAACCAATAATCCAAGATTTACAACTCCAAACTCATTCCAAAACCAACCGCACTCTAAGTCTACAAGAATCATGCTTCTCATGAACCATACCAAACACAAAAACTCTAAATATATAAAAGTAGGGCTAGGGTATGAGATTATACCTTCCTTGGTGAGTAAAAGTAACTAAGGAGCTTGGAATCACCCTTGAAAGTCCTTACCAAAGCTTAATCTAACCAAAAACACAAGATCAAACAATTTAAATTTCTTGAAAACACTATTCACTCTCTTCTTAAAAGATTTATTGAAAGAGATTGTGAAGGAATTTGGAGCTTAAACTCCTAGGATAGCCATACCTAATCATAAGGAACCTTGGATAATTACCTTGCAATTTAACAATGCTTGGATCTTGGATTTTGAATTTTCTTCTTTGAAAAAAAGGAAGAAGCCGAGAGCATCTTCTTGAAAAAATGGAAGTGTTTTGTGTTTTTGATTTTATGATTTTTTTGGCTTGGTAGATCCAATTCGTTTGTTAATTATATTGTTACCATGGTAAATTTTATGTGGTTCATAATCAACCAACAACACACTTCTTTTTGTCATGCCTAGGTCATCATTCTTATGTCATCTTCCCACACTTGTCCTCTTCTTGTTGGTTTGATGACATCATCATCACTAACCTCTTTGATTAACTCCTAATTACTTACCTAATGACCGCTGATCTGTTATACGGTTCGCTTAACTTTCGTTCTCGTTTATCGTTTGAGGGATCATAACCGGGATCTTATTACTTAGGTTCCCTTAACCTTTATCAATACATTATATTCCTTTTATGATCCTCTCTTATAATCCTTGAATTAAAATCCTTTTAATCATGTTACCTTATACTTAATTCTTTATGTATCTGGTGGATTTTCGGGAAAAAATCAAAGTGTTTGAATTTGGATTCTGACGATCTTTACATACACTTATATACCATATAGAGTGCTAATAAGATCTCAGAATATCAATAAAAGATCTGCTACATAGTGTGGCATGAAACGTTTTCTTATTCAGCATAATCAGCAAAAACACTATTCATAAGGGTTACAAAAAGTTCAAAAATTTTGGGGTTATTACAGTCTCCCCTCCTTAAAAGGATTCCGTCCCGGAATCAAATAGAAAACAAATGGGGGTACTTTTCTAGCATTGCGCTCTCTAGTTCCCAAGTTGATTCTTCCATATTATGATTCTGCCATAGCACTCTGACTAGCTTGATCACTTTGTTCCGAAGCACCAGCTCCTTCTTATCCATAATCTTTACTAGTTTCTCCACGTAAGTCAGATCTGGTTGCATATCCACATGCTCGTACTCCACTATGTGTCTGGCATCCCGATGATACTTCTTTAGCATTGACACATGAAAAATATTATGAACTTGTTGTAGGTTCGGGGGTAAGGCTAGCTCGTAAGCCAACTTCCCAATCCGTCTTAGTATCGCAAAAGGTCCAATGTATCTTGGGCTTAGTTTCCCTTTTTTACGAACCTCATTAATCCCTTCCAAGGGGATACTTTTAGCAGTACTAAGTCCCCTACTTCATACTCCTTGTCTTTTCGGGCTAGGTCTGCATATTTCTTATGTCTGTCTAGGGCTGCTACCGGCCGTCTTCTGATGAGATCCGCTTCGGGTCCAAGCATCTTCTGCTCTCCTACTTCATCCCAGTATAAGGGAGATCGACACCTTCTTCCGTACAGGGCCTCATAAGGCGGCATTCCGATGCTAGCATGAAATCTATTGTTATAAGAAAACTCCATCAACGGCAAGTGATCATCCCAACTTCCTTTAAAGTCTATTACACAGACTCTCAACATATCCTCTAGTGTCTGGATGGTCCTTTCACTCTGCCCATCCGTTTGGGGATGGTAAGCGGTACTCATATTTAACATGGTCCCCGCACATTCTTGGAAGCTCCTTCAAAATCTGGAGTTGAACCTGGGGTCTCGGTCTGAGATAATGGACGCTGGGACTCCATATAGCGTAACTATTTCCTTAAGGTAAATGTCCACCAGTCTATCGACCGTGTATCTCTCATTGATTGGAATGAAATGAGCTAACTTTGTCAGTCGGTCTATAATTACCCATATGGCATCATGATTGGCTTTCGTCCTTGGCAAGCTGACAACAAAATCCATGACTATCTGTTCCCATTTCCATTCGGGAATCTCCAGGGATCGTAAAAGTCCACTGGGTCTCTGGTGCTCTGCCTTTACTATTTGGCAAGTCAAAAATTTGCTTACCCATTCTGCTACGTCCCTCTTCATGTTGGGCCACCAGTAATACTCCTTTAAATCCCTATACATCTTGGTGCTTCCCGGGTGAATGGAATACCTTTAACTATGGCTTTCATCCAAAATCTCGTCTTTAAGCTCCTGAACTTTCGGAACCCAAATCCGGTAGGAGAACCTCATTATCCCTTTATCATCTCTCTCAGTATGGATCTCTTCTCCAGTCATTGACTCTCTGCCTTCATTCATTACTTTCTCCTGAAACAATCTAATCTTTTCCAATAACTCTGGCTGCATCGAGATCTCAAACAGCTTTTCAGTTCCGGCTCCGTTTACCTTTACTTCTATTTCCATTCTCTCGAAATCCCTTATCAATTCCTCCGAAGTCATTATCATTTTGAGTCTTTCCTTCCTGCTAAGGGCGTCAGCCACCACATTGGCTTTCCCTGGATGATAGAGAATCTCACAATCATAGTCCTTGATTAGTTCTAACCATCTCCTCTGGCGCATGTTGAGCTCTTTCTGCATAAATATGTACTTGAGGCTCTTATGGTTTGTGAAAATCTCGCACTTCTCTCCATACAAGTAGTGCCTCCAAATCTTTAAGGCAAAAACTATTGCCGCGAGCTCAAGGTCATGAGTAGGATATCTAATCTCGTATTCCTTCAGTTGTCTCGATGCATACGTAATCACCTTACCGTGCTGCATAAGCATACACCCTAATCCTTTATATGATGCATCACTATATATCACAAAATCTCCTTTTCCGTCTGGCAATGCCAACACCGGGGCCATTACCAACCTTTTCTTTAATTCTTGAAAACTGTTCTCGCATTTTTCCGTTCATTCAAACTTCTCTGTCTTACGAGTAAGTCGTGTCAAAGGGGCTGCGATCTACGCAAAGTCCTGTACAAATCTACGATAGTAGCCGGCCAATCCTATGAAACTCCTTACCTCTGTGGGTGTGGTTGGCCTTTCCCAGTTTGAGACCGCCTCTATCTTGGAGGGGTCGATCAATACTCCTTTTTATTGATCACATGTCCTTAAAACTGTACTTCATTCTGCCAGAATTCACACTTCGAGAATTTGTCAAATAACTGTTCCTCTCTGAGTATTCCTAGAGCTATCCTCAAATGCTCTGCATGTTCTGCCTCGGTCCTTGAGTAGATTAAAATATCATGGATAAAAACTATCAGACACTTGTCCAATTACTTCTTGAATACTCTGTTCATTAAATCCATGAAAGCCGTTAGGGCGTTGGTTAATCCAAAGGACATTACCAAGAACTCATAGTGCCCATACCTGGTACGAAACGCGGTCTTGGGAATATCTTCGGGTTTAATCTTTAGTTGGTGATATCCAGTTCTCAGGTCAATCTTGGAAAAATAAACAGCATCCTTTAGCTGGTCGAACAGATCGTCTATTCTAGGTAATGGGTACCTGTTCTTTATGGTTAGCTTGTTCAACTCTCGGTAGTCGATGCACAACCTCATGCTCCCATCTTTCTTCTTAACAAATAATACTGGTGCTCCCCACGGAGACACACTGAGTCTTATCATACCCTTATCCAAAAGTTCCTCCAATTGGGTAGCTAATTCTTTCATTTCTAATGGGGCAAACCGGTAAGGTGCCTTTGAAACTGGCGCGGTCCCTGTGGCCAACTCAATAGCAAATTCAATCACTCTATCGGGTGGTAATCCCGGAAGGTCTTGAGGGAATACATCTTTAAATTCGTTGACTACCGGAATATCCTGCAAGTTCGATACCTCTTTCTGTGTGTCCACCACATAGGCTAGGTAAGCCTCATTTCATTTTCGTATCATCTTATTGGCCTGGGCCATGGTCAAAAATTTCTGCGTCTGCCTCTTTCCTCTAAATATGACTTCTTTCTTCCCTGGGATATTTAACTTAACTTTCTTCCCTTTACAGTCTATCTGAGCATCATTGCTAGATAGCCAGTCCATTCCCAAAATTACATCAAACTCCCCTAATTTAAAAGGAATCAGATCAACACTAAAAGATTGTTCCCCTATGCCTAACTCACAGGCGGGGTGAATCTGGTTAACAGGAATAATTTCATGGTTGGCTATTTCCGCTTGTAAGGGTTCTATCAAGGGTTCAGCCTTAAGTCTTAATTTATGCGCAAAGTCCTTTGATATAAAAGATTTAGTTGCTCCAGAATCAAATAAAACATTTGCACTGATTGAATTTAGAGAAAGGGTACATGCTATCACATCTGAGTCTTTCATAACATCTTGGACTGTCATGTTGAAAGTCCTCGCAGTAGGTGGCTTATTGGAAGCAGCTCTGCTTGCTCCTGAAGCTTCTGGTTTGTTCATTGGGCATTCCCTCTTCCGATGACCCGGGCATCCACACTGATGACAAGTGGTGGTTGGGCGGGTAATGGGGGTTGGCGAAGTGCACTTGTCCGAATAGTGACCTTCTCGACCACACTTGAAGCAGATTACCGGCTTTCCTTTACACTCCCCAGAATGCATTCTTCCACAAGTGTTACAGGCTGGCAATGGTGGTCGAGACTGGTTGGAATAGGACATTCTTAACTTTTAGCCACTCTGGCTCACATTCATACTCATTGGCCCCTTAAACCCAGTGTTCCTTCCCGGTAGGGACACTGCACCTCGATTAAATCTAGTTGGGAAGCTCCTTCCCGCGGAACCTCCACCCATGCTCATACTTTTCCTCTTTATTCCCTTCTTCTCTCTTTCCTTCTGCATCTGTTCACTTCCGACTTCTACAATTGTTGCCTTTTATACCAGAGTGGCATAATCAGTAAGCTCAAGGATTGCCACCCTATTCTGAATCCACGGTTTCAGTCCCTGCTGAAACCTCCTAGATTTCTTTTCCTCGATGCTCATAAACTCTGGCATAAACCTTGATAACTCAGTAAATTTTGTTTCGTACTCTGCTACAGATAAGTTATTCTGCTTTAACTCCAAGAACTTGAGCTCCATCTGCTTCTCCATAAACCTCAGGAAATACTTTCCCAAAAACAACTGATTGAATCTCTCCCAGGTTATAATAGCATATGTCTCCATGTTTTTCTTGGCCTCCCACCAGTAGTTAGCCTCTCCTTTCAGAAGGTAGGTAGCAAATACAGTCTTCTGTGCATCATCGGTACTCAGAATCTCAAAGGATTTCTCCATTTCCTTTAGCCATGCCCTTGGCTCAACTAGATCGGCTGATCCGTGGAACTCAGGGGGCTTAAGGGACTTGAAAGCCCTGAAAGAGTTTGCCATAACATTGTTATTTCCTTGAGGGGGTGGGTTGGGTTGACGTTCCAAGTTCTGCCTTAGCAGTTGCATGAACTGTCCCATGGGATCCATGCCTGGGTTTGGTACTGGTTGCTCAACCTCAGTTTTCCTTCTTCAGCCTCTATCTCAAATCCTTCAACATCATATGTTTCCTCCTCTTTTTCATACAGGGAGTCATCCTGTTCAACATAATCCTCGTCTTCCTCTTCACTGTTGTTATGGATTAAAACTAGTATATATAATTGCTGTATTTATTACTAAGGAACGTGAGCTTCAAGGCTCGATTTGACTGCTCTTGTATTTCGTGACTCAATCTGCCTTAACAAGATGCCTACGTACCTTGCTGATTGCTAAGGATCAAGTCAAAAAACGTAGTTCTTGTTTGTGGGGTGAGGCCCCTTATATAGATGTGGGAGTCCTTGAATTGGACTTGGTATAGGAGACTTGGTGGACAAGCCTCTGAATTAGGATAGACTTAGGAGTCCTAGGAAGTAGGAAGCTGATTCATTATCCTTTTAGGTCCCCTTGAGGCTAATCTATAAGGATTTATATCCTTATCGGGACTCTTCTCAATAGCTGATTTTTCCCTTATTAATTAATTACGAAATTAATTAATAATCAGGGCTTTTGGGCCTTTTTTATTCCACCAGGCCTGATCTGGTCCATCAGGCTTAACCTTTCTGGTCTGAATATCATACATTTTCTTATTGGGCCTAACAGTCCATTAATTATAAAATCAGGACTTATTTATCCCTATCATTTGTCCCCCAACTTTTGGGAAACATTGATCAGGTTTCGCAGAAGTTAAATCTATTCGTTCCCTTACAGGGTTTCATTTTTGTGTAAAGTGTGGAGCGACCTACACATTTACAATGAATCTTCCTATTTTTCAGAAATTATCTTAATTTCCATGAATTTTTCCCTAATTTTCCGGGATTTTCCCTAATTTTCTGGGATTTTCCCTAATTTTCTGGGATTTTCCCTAATTTTCTGGATTTTTCCCTAATTTTCTGGGATTTATCCTTTATTTTCTGGATTTTTCCCTAATTTTATGGGATTTATCCTTTATTTTCTGGATTTTCCCCTTAATTTTCTGGGATTTATCCTTAATTTCTGGATTTTTCCCTTAATTTTCTGGGATTTATCCTTAATTTCTGGATTTTCCCTAATTTTCTGGGATTTATCCTTTATTTTCTGGATTTATTCCTTATTCCTGAAAATATTAGTATTTTTCAGAAATTATTTAAGGAATTTCCTTATTTTTATGTAATTTTCCAGGAATTTTTCCCTCCTTTTTCTTCTTTTTTCTTCCTTTTCTCTCCCTCTTTTTTTTTATATAGATTTCGACCAGGAATCCATTCGACCAGGATCCTGGTCGAATTAACCTTCAGATTGCCCTGGTCGACAGTCTTTCGAGCAGGAGTATTTCGAGCAGAAGTCCTGGTCGAATTTCGGCCAGGATTTTTTCCCCTTTTTTGTTTTGTTTTTTTTTTTTTCGAGCAGGGAATTTTCAGTCAGGGTTTTGGGTCAGAATTCCTTGCCTTGACCGAATTAGCCACCATTTTGAGCCCTGATCGAAGCAATTTCGACCTCCAGTATTTCGACCAGGATTTATCCTGGCATTCTGGTCGAATGAATTTGTTTCTTGACCGAATTAACTTCCCTTAGTTGCCTAGGTCGACAGAAATTCGGGAAGGATCCACTCGATCAGGATCTTCTCTTGATTTCTAGTCGAATGAGTCTCAATTCTGGTCGAATTAAGCTTATTTTTCAGCCCTGATCGACTAGATTTCGACCTCAGGAGCTTCGATCAGGATTCCTTCGTGTTTCCTGGTCGAATTGGATTTGGGCCCTTAAATCTGGGCTGTATTCTTTTGGGCCATTCCCTTTTTTGGTTTATAACTTGGGCCCATTTCAACTGGGTTTTGTATTTTTAACTAATTGGGCCCTCTTTCTGGGCTTTCTTGGACTGGGTCTTTATCATGCTTTAATATCCAAAGCCCATTTAAACTTGGGTTGGGCTTTAACTATTAAGCCTGACTTCCAGAATATTCTGGAATTTTCCACATCATTCCAGATTTTTCCATATTCTTCTAAGATTTTTCTAAAATAATCTGGAACATTCCAGATCCTTCCATTTTTGGGCTCATATGGGCTTTTTGAGGCCCAAATCCCCTTCTTCTTGGCTATAAAAGGGTGGGATGAGAGTGTGATTCCTCACACCTCTCATTTCACTTCTCCACTCATCCTACAAATTTCTCCCTCTTCTCTTCCTTTAGTTTTTTGGCCACTCCTCCCTTCAAGACTTTCAGGTTTTCTAGGCTTTACTAATGGCTGACAAGAATTCCGAGAGAGCGGCGAAGATTGCCTCGGCTTCAAAACGAGGTAAGGATATCGAGATCCGTTCTTCGTACATGTCTTTAATCGATATGATTAATACTAGGGGGGATGAATATCCCTCCACTGCACATCTCGATTCTTTTAATCATTGTAATACTTGGCACAACATAGATTTTAATAAACTAAATGCTCGCTATAACGTCCTTCCTCCTCTTAGATTAGTTCCAGTCTCTGGTGGTGACCGTACTTGCCACTGGAGACCCGACACTCTCTTCATTTACACAGATGCCCTTAATGCTGGGCTTAGGTTTCCTTT
Organism: Apium graveolens; assembly: GCF_009905375.1. Classification (NCBI taxonomy): domain Eukaryota; kingdom Viridiplantae; phylum Streptophyta; class Magnoliopsida; order Apiales; family Apiaceae; genus Apium; species Apium graveolens. The sequence continues at coordinate 186,165,937 of NC_133649.1, read as the reverse complement.
TCACCCTTTTATTCCTCATCTTTTGGCTGATTTACAAATCAACCCGTGTCAGCTTCCTCCAAATGCCTGGAGGAACATTCTATGTTTTATGGTCTGCTGTCTTAGGGAGGGCTTTCTCTTTCTGTAGCTGTTTTTAGGAAAGTCTTTCAGTGTTACAATAGTTCTTCCAGTATCTGCGGCTGGGTCTATGTCAAGCAAAGGCCCAAAAGCAAACATATCTTTAACAGCGCCTCTATTCCTGATAATAATCAAAATTGGAGGAATAGTTTCGTGGGGTTACGTTGGGAGAATGGTGACTGGGGCACACTTTTTCGATCTTCCTTCGGGAAGGTCAGTGATGGTAGCCTCAAATCCATTCACCTAACTCCTGAAGAAACTATTATCTATAATGGGCTTACTCAGGATGATGGCACTACCACCAGCTGGACTCTCTTAGAGGAGTTCTCCCTGATTCACGTGGGACTATCCTCTGTTTCTCAACAGGGTATTTTTCTTCCCTTCTCAAATTTATTTTATTTCATGCATTATTAACATCACTCATTTTGTCTTTTGCTTTGTTTCGCAGCTGCCAAAGAGATTAACGAGGACAATGTTCCTCTGGTTGAAGAGACTGCTAGGATGAAGAAAGCTCGGCTCGCAGGCCTTGACACCCGGGGAAAGGCGACAGAGCCTATCTTCTTGAGAAAGCAGAAAGAGCCTATGGGGGAGGCTTCAACTGAAGGAGTTGGGGGCCATAGTGCTCCTATCACTGCTGCTGCCCCTACTGCTACTGCCACAGGCGCCTTCCAGCCTCTTTGGGGATTCCGCCGAGGGGACACCGTGGTTGGTTCCACGAAACATGCTTGGGATTGGTCCTACCATAGCGTGACTCCCAAGGACTTTACTGATGTGGTGGCCACCCCTGATCTTGAGAGGATTAAGCTCATGGGAGCTCAGTCTCTGGCTTCGGTATGCCTTCTCTTTTTTTAACTTATTTTTCATTCTTGTAGCATTTTCTTGCCTTATACTTTGTTAATTGCTTTGTTTCAGTCTAACGCCTACTTTCAAGGCACTGTGAGGCAAGCCGAATCATGGAAGCGGGCTTCTGATAAGGCCGATAATGCCCTCAGGAGGCAACAGAAGAAGTACGCTACCCTGGAGAAGAAGCTCAAGCGCAAGGAGGAAGAACTCGGAGAGTCTAACGCCGAGCTGGTGGTACTTCGGGCGGAGAAGGATAAAGCTATAGACAACTATCTGGACTCGGAGGAGTTTGCCCAATCCATGAGGATTAGGGATGATTCAGTCTTTCCCGGGTTTTTTAGGACTGGTTGGGACACGGCCCTTGGGACCGTGAACGAGGCTTGTCCTGATATTAACCCGGCGGACTATATCTGCCCTGATGACGAGGCTTTGCTACAGAGGTTTCGTACCCGAGTAGTTGTCTCGGACCATGTTCCTCAGGATCCACTCTTTCCTCCTCCCGAGTCTTCTTCCAGACCTGCTGAGGACGACAGCTCTTCCTCCTCCTCCGAGACGACAGAGACATCCAGCGAGAGTGGAGAGGACGATGATATGGATGCCGAGGGTACTTCAGCTCCTTAGAGCTTTTTCAGCCCTGCGTGGCTTGTTTTTTTTTATTTTCGAGACTTTATTTATCGAACTTTTGTAACATCTATCAGATCTATTTCATTTATCACCTTCTATGCTTGCATCCATGCATTTGATTTTTATTTGTTAGGCCACAAACATGCTCTGAAGAACTCATGAATTTCATAAAATTGTCTGGGATTCGTCCCTTACACAAGTCTTAATAAACTTCGTAATAAAACTAAAACATATAAATCCTAAGCAAGCAAAGCTTCAAGGTGCTTTTCAACCTACTCGCCATCCTGACGAGTGAGAATCGTATCCGGCTGCCCTACACATAGTAAACCTTCAGGTTTTGTGCATGCCAAGTTCTCGGGACTTCAAAACCATCCATAGTCTCTAGCTTGTAGGTTCCTCTACCTTGAACACTCTTGACTCTGTACGGCCCTTCCCAATTCGGGGCAAGCTTCCCTTTTTGTCCTACACCAGATGCTTCTATCTTCCTCAAGACTAGATCGCCTTGTTTAAAAAACCTTTCTTTAACCCTTAGGTTATAGTAGAATGAAGCCTTTTTCTGATATTCTACTATCTTTGCATGTGCCCTATCTCGCACTTCATCGATCAGATCCAGGGCTAACCTTTGCCCTTCCTCATTTTCTTCTGCATTGAAAGCCTGAATCCTTGGAGAGGAATGTGATATCTCTACTGGAACTACTGCTTCTGCCCCATATGCCAACATGAAGGGAGTTGCTCCTGTCGTGACTCTACAGGTAGTCCTGTAGGCCCATAATATTGGAAGTATCTCATCTACCCAATTATTTCTTGACTTCTCGATCCTCTTCTTTAGTCCATCCAGGATTATCCTATTTGCTACCTCTGCTTGCCCATTGGCTTGCGGGTGAGCCACAGAGGTGAATCGTAACTCAATTTCATTTTCTTCACAATACTTCTTGAATTCCTCATTGTTGAATTGTGTTCCATTGTCAGTGACAAGGATACGGGGAATTCCATATCGGCACATAATGTTTTCCCACAGGAATTGTGCAACCTGCTTAGTAGTGATTTTGGCCAAGGGTTTGGCTTTGATCCACTTGGTGAAATAATCAATGGCTACAATCAGAAATTTCCTTTGTGCCGTGGCCATAGGAAAAGGCCCTAGAATATCCATCCTCCACATAGCAAATGGAATAGGTGAGTTGATAGAGGTCAGCATCTCGGGGGGTTGTCTGGCGACTGGTGCATGCTTCTGACAGCGATCACACTTCTTTACATATTCTTTGGCATCAGCCATCATTTCTGGCCAATAGAAGCCTAAACGGGTTATCTTATGAGCCAAGGCCCTGCCCCCCAAGTGTTGCCCACAAATACCTTCATGCACTTCCTCAAGAGCTAAGCGTGCCTCATCGGGCCTGAGACACCTCAAGTAAGGAACCACGAAAGATCTTTTATACAGAATCCCATCTATCAAAGAGTACCTTAGTGCTCGAACAGTTAACTTCCGTGCCTCGGTTGCATCGCTTGGCAACCAACCGGTCTGAATGTGAGCCTTGATTGGATTAATCCATGACGTCCCCAAGCCTATGGGAGCCACAAGCTTAACATCTATGCTTCGTGTCTTCAAAACACGGAAGTACACACTTCCTGAACTTTCTTCAATCTCAGATGAAGCAAACTTTGATAGCGCATCTACTTTAGCATTTTCTTCCCTTGGAATGTGTTCAACATGGCATTCATTAAATTGGGTTATCACAGCCCTTACTAGGCAAACATACTTAGCCATCGTATCATCCCTTGCCTCAAATTCTCCCTTTACCTGGGATATGATCAGCTTCGAGTCTCCACGGACCTTTAAGTTTTTGACTCTAAGTGTCCCAGCTAGACCAAGGCCAGCAATCAGGGCTTCATACTCTGCCTCATTGTTTGTGGTTGGGAAGTCTAGCTTCATAGCATACTCAATTAAGAATCCATCAGGGCTTTGCAAAACCAATCCTGCTCCACTGGAGTTTGTTTTTGATGCCCCATCAAAATAGAGAACCCAATATTCTTTATCATCCTTCTCTTTGTCCCCATTGTCGACTCCCTTGTCTTGAGGTATGGTATCTTCCTACCCCCCGACTTCTTGGTTGGGTATGGTACATTCCACCACGAAGTCAGCTAGTGCCTGGGCTTTTATAGCCGTGCGCGACTTATACTTGAGATCGAACTCTCCCAACTCTATTGCCCACTTAATCAGTCTCCCACTTGCCTTGGGACTGTGAATGATGTTTCTCAGTGGCTGATTTGTTAGCACTTCAATCTGGTGAGCTTGAAAATAAGGACGCAGCTTTCTTGAAGCCATTACCAAGGCCAAAGCGAATTTTTCAATAGTTGAATAATTCAACTCAGCACCATGCAAGATTTTGCTGACATAGTATACGGGTTTCTGGACTTTCAGTTCCTCCTTAACCAACACCGCGCTCAAGGCGCTCTCTGAAACAGCCAAGTACAAGAATAAAACTTCACTCAGAACTGGCTTGGCCAACAACGGGGCCTGGCCCATATATTTCTTTAACTCTTCAAATGCCTTCTGATTTTCCTCACTCCATACAAAGTCTTTAATGTTCTTTAGTGACTTGAAGAATGACAAGCACTTGTCTCCTGACTTGGAGATGAATCGTCCTAGCGCAGCAACCCTTCCTGTGAGCTTCTGAACATCCTTGATAGTTTTTGGTGGTTCCATGTCCAGGATCGCCTTTATTTTATCGGGGTTAGCCTCAATTCCCCTCTTTGAGACCATCAATCCCAAGAATTTTCCAGATCCTACTCCGAAAGCACACTTCGTCGGATTCAACATCATCTTGTGGTACCTTAGGACCTCAAAAGCTTCCCTCAAATGGGTTATATGATCAGTCTTTACTAGACTTTTGACTAGCATGTCATCAACATAGACTTCCATAATCTTCCCAATAAGATCCTTAAAAATTTTATTCACCAACCTCTGATAGGTGGCTCCTGCATTCTTGAGACCAAACGCCATAACAAGATAACAATAAACACCAAAGTCAGTGATAAACAATACCTTTGGAATGTCATCCTTATGCATTTTGATCTGATTGTATCCGCTAAATCCATCCATGAAACTCAGCATCTCATGTCCAGCAGTGGCATCAATCAAAGTATCAATTCTAGGCAGCGGAAAACAGTCTTTGGGGCATGCATCATTCAGATCAGTGAAGTCTATACACATCCTCCACTTTCCATTAGCCTTCTTCACCATTACAGGGTTTGCTAACTACTCCGAAAATTGAATCTCCTCAATGAAACCAGCCTCTAAGAGCTTTTCTACTTCCTGTTTTATAGCCTCTTGTCTTTCCGGGGCAAAATTTCTTTTCTTTTGTTTCACTATCTTCCGGCTTGGATCCACGTTTAGCTTGTGAGTAATTAACTCCGGGTCTATGCCTGGCATATCAGCTGCTGACCATGCAAACACATCACTATTTTCTTGTAAAAATTTCACTAACTTCCCTCTAAGAGGCTCCTCTAATGTGGCTCCAATGAAAGTCATCCTCTCAGGATTCTCGGGGTCTAAAGGAACCGAAACCAATTCTTCTGCTGGCCTTCCTCTATTCTCATCATTTTCTCGAACATCCATATCTTCAATAGGAAGAACCTGCCCCCCGACTCCATCTGCCCTCAAAGAGGCCACATAACAGCTTCTAGCCATTTTTTGATCTCCTCTCTCTTCTCCAATCCCGTTTCGGGTGGGAAACTTCATGACTGAATGGTAGGAAGAGGGGACTGCCTTAAAGGCATGTATCCCTGTTCTCCCCATGATAGCATTATAAGTTGAACTAGCCTTTACCACCACGAAATCCAGCATCTGCGTTGCTTGCCTTGGTTCCGTACCTATGGTGGTTGGCAATTTGATTATCCCTTCCACAGGACATTCTACTCCAGCAAATCCATATATCGGCATGTCGGTTGGTGTCAACTGGGAGTCGTTATACCCCATTCTTAGAAAGGTGTCGTGGAGCAAGATATCCACAGAAGCACCATTATCCACAATGACCCTCTTAACCGGGTTATTTCCTATTATCGGTGTTATGACCAGCGGGTCGTCATGGGGAAACTTCACACCCTCTAGGTCGGAATCATCAAAAGCCAATGTTACTTCTGTCCTGGCCCTCTTCGGGCCTTCTCCAACAATATGCATAACCTCCCTAGTATATGCCTTTCTGGAATTTTTGGACAATCCAGCAACAGTTGGACCTCCAAAGATCGTGTTTATCACTGGCCCTCGAGGGCGTCGCGGTCCTCCAAAAATTGCATTTATAACCGGCCCTCTAGGTTGGGGATTCCGCCCCTGATCGTCTTGGTCCCTCCTACGATCTTCAAAGTTCTTCCTTCCATTATTATTTTTGTCCCCTCCATCTCCAGTATACTTGTTCAATCTTCCTTTTCGAATCAAAAACTCAATTTCATCTTTCAATTGCCTACACTCATCGGTGTCGTGGCCAACATCTTTGTGAAATCTGTAATACTTGCCCTTATCTAGCTTGGCGGGATCAGCCTTCAAGGGCTTAGGCCAGCGAATATCTCTGTCTTTCTCAATCTCCATCAAAATCTGACTTCTGGGAGCATTCAGCTTAGCGTATTCAGTGAACATTTGCCCAGGTCCTCCCTTCTTGGGGGTTGAATCAGGGTTTTGTTCGGTTCTAGGATATTTGTCCTTTGCAATATATTCTAAATCAGATTTCCGTTTCTTGCCTCCAGTGGGCTCATTACTTACTACGGTCTTCCTCATACTTTCTTCAACCTTGATATACTTCCCTGCCCTCTCTTGGAGCTGCAACATGCTCTCAGGGGGTCGTTTGGCCAAAGACATCTTGAAAAACTCATCCCTAGTTCCTTGTTGCAGTGCTATCATGGCTACCTTATCATCAAGGTCTGGGACTTTTAAAGCCTCCTTTGTAAAACGATTCAGGTAATCTCTTAAGGATTCCTTAGCTCCCTGCACAAGACTCATAAGAGATGCTGAACTTTTCTCATGGACTCTTCCACTGAATTCTCTGAACGATCCAATAGAATTTGGGGGTAGGCGACTGTACCATCTTTGAGCCATACCTGACAGGGTTTGAGGGAAGGCCCGACATTTTATAGCATCATTCACGGGTTGCAGCAGCAGTGCATTAGAGAATGTCCTAACATGATTAGCGGGGTCTCCCGTGCCATCATAGGCTTTGATAGTGGGCATCTTGAATTTCCTTGAGATATGGGCATTCATTATCTCTTCTGTGAAGGGTGGAGTTGGATCATCAGGATCTCCAAGGGGAAGGAGATTGCTTGGATCAGTTCTTGGGACAGCAGCCCTTCTTCTTACCGGACCATCCAGGTCTATGATAGGAGGAGGATTTCTCCCCCTAGGAGGTATGTGGAGTCTGGTGGCCTGGTGAGCCTCCAAATCACGCCTCAGCCTTTGGATTTCAGCCTCATGAGCCCTGATCCTGTCCTGCACTTCTTGGGGATTTGCCCCTGGGGTGCTTTGGGGGTGTTGCCTTCCATCGGCCATTGGCTCTTTTCCAGGACGCCTCCTTCTCGGGGCCACTTCATCATCCGAAGATTCGGAGTCTCTCTCAGTGTATGGACCAGAAAATTCCCGATCCTCAGGGATAGGATCCAAACCCCGTATATAGGGGGGCGACCGCCCTCGTGCTTCGCTTCGCCCAGCATATCCGCTTCCTCCAAGCTCAGGGTGAAGGGGCATCCCATAAGGGGGGTTAGTAGTAACAATAGTTGAATATTCATACCCGACGGGTCGAGAATTCATAGGTATATGTATTTGTTGAACTTGAGGATTCGTACCTTGAATAGTCGGGGGAGTTGTCCCTTGTGGCTGAGGTTGAGTTGCCCCTGTCTGGGCTTCCCCTTGAGCAGATGCATAAGTTGAGTGGGGAGGAATCTCCACGGTTGACGAAATCACCTGAGTTGTCCCTGATGGTGTTCCTTCCTCCAGAGCTCTAATTGTTCTCCGTGTTCTCGCCATGGTTGTTGTTGTGCTTTCCCATAGACGGCGCCAAATGTTATGGATTAAAACTAGTATATATAATTGCTGTATTTATTACTGAGGAACGTGAGCTTCAAGGCTCGATTTGACTGCTCTTGTGTTTCGTGACTCAATCTGCTTTAACAAGATGCCTACGTACCTTGCTGATTGCTAAGGATCAAGTCAAAAAACGTAGTTCTTGTTTGTGGGGTGAGGCCCCTTATATAGATGTGGGAGTCCTTGAATTGGACTTGGTATAGGAGACTTGGTGGACAAGCCTCTGAATTAGGATAGACTTAGGAGTCCTAGGAAGTAGGAAGCTGATTCATTATCCTTTTAGGTCCCCTTGAGGCTAATCTATAAGGATTTATATCCTTATCGGGACTCTTCTCAATAGCTGATTTTTCCCTTATTAATTAATTACGAAATTAATTAATAATCAGGGCTTTTGGGCCTTTTTTATTCCACCAGGCCTGATCTGGTCCATCAGGCTTAACCTTTCTGGTCTGAATATCATACATTTTCTTATTGGGCCTAGCAGTCCATTAATTATAAAATCAGGACTTATTTATCCCTATCAACTGTGTTCTTGGTTCCTACCGTCCTGGTTATGGATTCCCTGGTCCTCAGATCCAGGGTTCGCCATAGTTCCAATCTTTCTTGGCGGCATGATACTGATAAATTTTTGGGAAATTCAACATTAGGTCACAATCATACCCCAAAATTGTGCCTTGCACAGTTCTATAATGGGGAGAATGTATCTCGCAATTCTATTATATTATGGCAGTTTTAATAAGAAGTGCAGTAATAATAACGATAAAAATAGTGATCTCGTCACTAAGGAACTGAACTGAATGGAAACAAATATATACATAATACCGGAAATACATAGTTTGATCTGGTCAAAAGTACAACTGTTTTACAGCCATCTGCCCAAAAGTGATACACAAGAGTCTAAGTATCTAGTCAGAGAAAGGGATACTATATACAAGTCAACTATCTCGGAAAATTGGCTCTTACTATGGCCTCGACTAACTAGATGACTAGACTACCCCATCACCGGTCCTGAATCACACACCGGAGCGGGTCAACTCCCACACCCTTTCCATCGCACGACGGAAGATGTAGTGAGCCTGCCTCCTAGAGATCCTGCCGTGCCTGTCCCCCTGGAGTGATCGGAGTCTCGCACGAGCCGTGAGCTCTATCCCCGTCAGCTCCCTCCTCAAGGATCGGGGTATTGTAGCCCTAGTCTCATAAGCTCGGGCACGCCTACCCGCCCTCTCCGCATCCAACTCCCTCCTGACCTCATCCAGCCGGGCCTCAGCAACAACCACTCGGGTCCTCAGTACATCCTGAATATAGCCATGAGCTAACAAAGACTGCCTATGGGCAGGGTCGAGTGGTGGTGAATCCGGAGCCACTGGGGGTGCCTCCTCGGTCTACCTAGGCTCGGAGTATGGGTCTCTGAGCTGTCATCATAGGGTCTCCAAGATAGTGGTGGAGGGGTAGGAGCTCTAACCACCGGGAGTGAGGGTAAAGGGGTACCACTGTACTCTACCATAGCTCCGACATGCTCCTCAGCCACTAGGACCTCATCCGGGTCCTCCTCATCTGAACTCACAATAACCTCCGTCTCTGACTCCTCCGAGGGGTCCTCCTCCTCCTCTATCTCAGGCTCCTCCTGATCCTCGACATCTAGCAGTGCCTCATCATGCTCACGCTCGAACATCTCTGGGTCCTCTATCTCATGTGCCTATACATTAAACGAGCTAAGTTACTATCCTGATACTTATAAGGGTTCCGTAAGGGTTTTAACTGTCAGTGCTACTTTAAGTATTCCGACTATGAACTTGGCAAGAGTTCTTATTATCTTTGTGAGTTTATTATTATATCGTCGCATCATCTCTGATACCATTTCTGTAACACCCCCAGATCCGGGGTCGGGGATCCGGGTCGTCACGGTCTTTCTTTCCACGATATCACTTAACTTAATTAATAATAAATAACCTCATGATGTGACCCCACACTAACACACACCACAACACGTTATAGTCTCAGAGATGAAATTGAAATAAGTACAAGTCCTTGAATCCATAATTTAAAAGTTATTACAACCCAAAATGATTACTTGATAAGTTTACAATTAATTGCCATTATCTGCCACAAGTTATAATTATACATAATTGATTCCCAAAAGTAGAATGCCTGATCAACAAATAGATCTACCTCTGCAGCTATAGTAGCTACGATATCAACAGAAAGACGCGGGACGCTTCCCACGCGCTTGCGTTGGGTCTGCTTGAGTCTGGCCATCTTTCCTAACTGTTGTTGTGTAATGAAGAAATGAAGCAAGAGTGAGCATTACAGCTCGCAAGATAATATATAGTGTAAACGATAATGCAAGTATCTAAATGGATAACTTACTAGAACCCTTTATCAAGTGTAAGGTAATTACTTACTGGATATAAGCTTAAAGGAAGATGAAGTTACCAATTACTTCGGTATACTTATACCATTTTAGAAAACTACTTGAACTACCACTTAAGTATAATAGGTTTCAAAAGTTCATCCCATAGATGAGACCACAAGTTAATACTTGAATAGATTAAATCTTTGAAATATTATTGAATGAAATGAAGTTACGAGGTACTTCATTAAGTCCCGATATATATATCCACATATATATCTCTTATACATTTCCTGGAAACCTCTGTCATGTAAAGTATGAATAGAGTTTGTAATATCCAATGAGTTTTGGAAAGAAAAGAATTTTGGCATAAAACCGATATCTTGCTGATCAGGCAAAGATACCAATATGTAACCTTTTCTACTAGTAGATGGATGAATCTCCCACCGGTCATCACCCTGGCCTCATTAGGACCATATTCTGGACCGCCACCCGGCCTCTTACGCGTTGATGGACTGCCACCCAGCCACTTACACTTTGATAGACCGTACCCCGGCCTGTCACTTATGCCAACTCAATTACATGGGCTTACTTCCCGAACGTTGGGCAAGTAATCAATTCATTTGTCAAAACAACAACCTCGTTGTGAATATAAAATACACCACAGAGTCAGATCCCTCAGGTTTTGAGCGAGTATTTAAATCCCCTTCGAAAGGAGGATCTTAAATATAAAAAAGAGTTTTGGTGTAACACCCCCAGATCCGGGGTCAGGGATCCGGGTCGTCACGGTCTTTCTTTCCACAATATCACTTCACTTAATTAATAATAAATAACCTTATGATGTGACCCCATACTAACACACACCACAACCCGTTATAGTCTCAGAGATGAAATTCAAATAAGTACAAGTCCTTGAATCCACAATTAAAAGTTATTACAACCCAAAATGATTACTTGATAAATTTACAGTTAATTGCCATTATCTGCCACAAGTTATAATTATACATAATTGATTCTCAAAAGTAGAATGCCTGATCTACCAATAGATCTACCTTTGCAGCTATAGCAGCTACAACATCAACGGGAAGACGCAGGACGCTTCCCACGCGCTTGTTGTGTTATGAAGAAATAAAGCAAGAGTGAGCCTTACAGCTCGCAAGATAATATATGATGATAACAATAATACAAGTATCTAAACGGATACTTACTAGAATCCTTTATCAAGTGTAAGATAATTACTTACTAGATATAAGTAAAAACAAAGGATGAAGTTACCAAATACTTCACTATACTCATATCAATTATAAAGTTACTTGAACTACCACTGTTCAAAGTATAACTAGCTTTCAACAGTTCATCACATAGATGAGACTACAAGACAGATTTGAATAGATTACATCTTTGAAGTAGTATTGAAGGAAATGAAGTTATGATATACTTCATTAAGTTCTGATATATATATCCATATATACATCTTCTTTATACCATCCCTGAAAACCTCTGTCATGCAAAATATGAATAGAGTTTGTAACACCCAATGAATTTTTGGAAGGGAAAAAGAATTGTGGCATAAACCCGATATCTTGCTGATCAGGCAAAGATACCAATAAGTAACCTTTTCTACTAGTAGATGGACGAATTCCCCACTGGTCATCACCCTGGTCGCAATAGGACCTTATGCTGGACTGCCACTCAGCCACTTATGCATTTGATGGACTCCCACTGAGCCACTTACACTATCATGGACGCCCACTGAGCCCATGTTGCTTATGCCGACTCAATAGATGGACTTACTTCCCGAACGTGGGGTAAGTAATCAATTCATTTACCAAAACTGCAACCTTGTTGCGAATATAAAATACACCATAGAGCCGGATCCCTTAGGTTTTGAGCGAGTATTTAAATCCCCTTTTTAAAAGGAAGATCTTAAATATAAAAATGAGTTTTGGGATCCGCTCTAACTTTTAAAAATCATTTTGAAGAATCGAAAACACTTTAAAAAGTGTTTGGAATAATATTGATTTAATAAAGTAAATCAGTCTCAATATAAAAGAAATATCTGAATATTATTATTTAAATAATATTCCCATAAAGAATAATTGAGGTAGAATGTTGGAAAACTTACTTGAAATGAATAGTAAATAATCAAAGATATACTTATACGAAAGTAATATCTTTATTTGAATATCAAAAGTAAGTTTGATTATCGAACATTATTCTTTAATAAAATAAAGAATATTAATAAATATTAAGCGGAGTCATAATACCTCGAATGAATATTATAAACAATATTCATTAAATAAAATAAAGGAGTCATACATCCTCAAATGAATATCCAATTAATAATCATGAATAATATAACTGAGTCATAAGCCCTCGCATGAATATTCGAAATAATATTCAATAATAAAATAAAGGAGTCATAAGTCCTCAGATGAATATTCGAAATAATATTCAATAATAAAATAAAGGAGTCATAAGTCCTCGGATGAATATTCGAAATAATATTCAATAATAAAATAAAGGAGTCATAAGTTCTCAGATGAATATTCGAAATAATATTCAATAATAAAATAAAGGAGTCATAAGTCCTCGGATGAATATTCGAAATAATATTCAATAATAAAATAAAGTTAAAGTTATCGAATAAACCTTATTCGATTAATAGTTTTGAAAACTATAACCATATATATATATAAAAATATATATATTATACTCAGGAACATCGACTCCCGGTTTAGAAATATGTTCACCTTTTATCCCCTATACTAAGGGTAAACTCAAATACCGCTTATCTCTAGCACCGGTATTATGCAACTGTAAGCGTTTTAACCAACAGATATATAAATCAAGAATATGAAACAGGCATGCATATATACCATATCACATGCTACAATATATCGCAAGAGTTTGCTAATAACAAATATGCATTTAACGCAAGATCATGTACATATACATATACATCACAACAACAGTTATACGGGTAGAAAACTTGCCTGAGCGACTGGGGGTTACGAATGGCTCGGGACGAGTCTGGTAACCTATAAACAACAAGTAAGTTGGAATTAAACCAAATTCACTTGTAATTCTATACTCTAACCAAATTAGACTCTAACGCTCGCTTTGCGCTTACTGATTCTCTTAAGTCACTCGAGTACCCTCGGCTCCACCATTTTTAATAATTTAACCATTACGAGTTTTAAGGCGATTCCTTCGCGAGTGTCTTAACAACTGCCTAACACTCTTACCATAATTGTTTCATACACTAATTAACCCTTTTTGGTCTTTAACCTATGTTTCAAAGTAAGGCGAGGGGAAAAGTTTCGTTCGCGAAACGCGGTTACTTGAAACGGCCGTTTCTCCTAAACCGTACATCGGAATCAAACGAACTACATATCAAAACGAAGCTTGCAACATGAAATATCTAAATATGGCATTGGTCATAATCTACCAGGGAGTTCTCGGGTCCAAATGTTATGAACAAAAGCAGTCTAAAGTAAATCGGACATTACGACGGCTATGTTTACGCGATTTCCCAATTTTAAACCATTCAAAAACCATTACAATTCAACCTCAATCCTTTCATACAACCAAAGTCCATCCTTATCACATCATAACATCCCCAATAAATCCAATATTAACATTTATACTTATGCTTAAGCTTGAATTTAACTATACTTAAGTTCTTTTAACCAAAACAACAAGATTCACCATTCCATTTCACTACCACTCCAACCCAAACTCTAAACCACAAGCATTAAGCTACTATATCACCATAACAATCAAAATCATTTTATTATACAAAGGAATCTAGGGTTTGGAGATGATATACCTTCCTTGAAGTGGTGGGAGTAGCTAGGAAGCCTTAAGAAGCCTTGAGAAGTCTTAGGGATGCTTGGATCTTAAAGGAAAACAAGAAAAAAACAAGTTAAAAACTTTGAAATCACTATTCATTGTCTTCTTCATTGATTTCTTGAAGAAGATTGAGAAAGAATTGAAGGCTTAAACTCAAAAGATAGCCATAAATATGCATAAGGATGACTAGGGAATTATCTTACCAATTTAGGAAGCCTTGATCTTGAGTTTTGAAAATTCTTTCTCTTGAAAATGGCAAAAGTCGAGAGCAATGAAGAAATAAGAGGTTTTGTGTTTTTTGTTTTGATGAAATGAAATGTTTGGCTTGGTTGATTGAATTAGATTTGTTTTATTTTAGGTTAATTACCAATTTAACCTTGTTTTTGTGTGGTTAACAATCCACCACATTTCCTTCCTTCTTATGTCATGCTATGATGTCATCTTCCCCTCCTTGTCCTCTTCTCATTGGTTGGGTGACATCATCCTCTCTAATCCCTTTGATTAACTTCCTAATTGTTTGCCTAATGACCGCTGATCTGTTATACGGTTCGCTTAACTTTCGTTTTCGTTTATCGTTTGAGGGATCATAACCGTGATCTTATTACTTAGGTTCCCTTAACCTTTCTCAATATATTATATTCCTTTTATGATCATCTCTTATAATCCTTTAATTTAAATCTTTTTTATCCTGTTACCTTATACTCAATTCTTTCTGTATCTAGTGGATTTCCGGGAAAAATCAAAGTGTTCGGAATTGGATTCTGACGATCTTTACATACACTTATATACCATTTAGAGTACTAATAAAATCTCAGAATATCCATAACAGAACCCCTACATAGTGTGGCATGAAAAGTTTTCTCATTCAGCTAAAACACTATTCATAAGGGTTACAAAAAGTTGAAAATTTTGGGGGTTATTACAGTCTCCCCTCCTTAAAAGGATTCCGGGAAATAGAAAACAAATGGGGGTACTTTTCTAGCATTGCGCTCTCTAGTTCCCAAGTTGATTCTTCCACATTATGATTCTGCCACAACACTCTGACTAGCTTGATTACTTTGTTCCGAAGCACCTGCTCCTTCTTATCGATAATCCTTACTGGCTTCTCCACGTAAGTCAGGTCTGGTTGCATATCCACCTGCTCGTACTCCACTATGTGTCTGGCATCCCGATGATACTTCCTTAGCATTGACACATGGAACACATTATGAACTTGTTGCAAGTTAGGGGGTAAGGCTAGCTCGTAAGCTAACTTTCCAATCCGTCTTAATATCTCAAAAGGTCCAATGTACCTTGGGCTTAGTTTTCCTTTCTTTCCGAACCTTATTAATCCCTTCCAAGGGGATACCTTTAGCAGTACTAAGTCCCCGACTTCATATTCCTTGTCCTTTCGGGCTAGGTCTGCATATTTCTTCTGTCTGTCTTGGGCTGCTACAAGCCGTCCTCTGATAAGATCCACTATGTCTTTGGTTCTTTGGACCACTTCGGGTCCGAGCATCTTCCGCTCTCCTACTTCATCCCAGTATAAGGGAGATCGACACCTTCTTCCGTACAGGGCCTCATAAGGCGGCATTCCGATGCTAGCATGAAAGCTATTGTTATAAGAAAACTCGATCAACGGCAAGTGGTCATCCCAACTTCCTTTAAGGTCTATTGCACAGACTCTCAACATATCCTCTAGTGTCTGGATGGTCCTTTCACTCTGCCCATCCGTCTGGGGATGGTACGCGGTACTCATATTTAACTTGGTCCCCGCACATTCCTGAAAGCTCCTCCAAAATCTGGAGTTGAACCTGGGGTCTCGGTCTGAGACAATGGATGCCGGGACTCCATGTCGCGTCACTATTTCCTTAAGGTAAATGTCCACCAGTCTATCGACTGTATATCTCTCATTGATAGGAATGAAATGAGCTGACTTTGTCAGTCGGTCTATAATTACCCATATGGCGTCATGATTGGCTTTCGTCCTTGGCAAGCCTACAACAAAATCCATCGCTATCTATTCCCATTTCCACTCGGGAATCTCCAGGGGTCGTAAAAGTCCACTGGGTCTCTGGTGCTCTGCCTTTACCCTTTGGCAAGTCAAACATTTGTTTACCCATTCTGCTACGTCCCTCTTCATGTTGGGCCACCAGTAATATTCCTTCAAATCCCTATACATCTTGGTACTTCCTGGGTGAATGGAATACCTTGAACTATGGCTTTCATCCAAAATCTCATCTTTAAGCTCTTGAACATTCGGAACCCAAATCCGGTAGGAGTACCTCATTATCCCTTTATCATCTTTCTCAGTATGGATTTCCTCTCCAGTCATTGACTCTCTGCCTTCATTCATTATTTTCTCCTGGCACAATCTGATCTTTTCCAATAACTCTGGCTGCATTGAGATCTCAAAAAGCTTTTCAGTTCCGGTTCCGGTTACCTTTACTTCTATTTCCATTCTCTCAAAATCACTTATCAATTCTTCCGAAGTCGTTATCATTCTGAGTCTTTCCTTTCTACTAAGGGCATCAGCCACCACATTGGCTTTCCCTGGATGATAGAGAATCTCACAATCATAGTCCTTGATTAGTTCTAACCATCTCCTCTGGCGCATGTTGAGCTCTTTCTGCGTAAATATGTACTTGAGGCTCTTATGGTCTGTGAAAATCTCGCACTTCTCTCCATACAAGTAGTGCCTCCAAATTTTTAAGGCAAATACTATTGCCGCGAGCTCAAGGTCATGAGTAGGATATCTAATCTCGTATTCCTTCAGTTGTCTCGACGCATACGCAATCACTTTACCGTGCTGCATAAGCACACACCCTAATCCTTTGTGCGACGCGTCACTATATATCACAAAATCTCCTTTTCCGTCCGGCAATGCCAACACCGGGGCCGTTACCAACCTTTTCTTTAATTCCTGAAAACTGTTCTCACATTTCTCCGTCCATTCAAACTTCTCTGTCTTACGAGTAAGTCGTGTCAAAGGGGCTGCGATCTTCGCAAAGTCCTGTACAAATCTACGATAGTAGCCGACCAATCCTATGAAACTCCTTACCTCTGTGGGTGTGGTTGGCCTTTCCCAATTTGAGACTGCCTCTATCTTGGAGGGGTCGACCAATACTCCTTCTTTATTGATCACATGTCCTAAAAACTGTACTTCATTCCGCCAGAATTCACACTTCGAGAATTTGGCATATAACTGTTCCTCTCTGAGTATTCCTAGAGCTATCCTCAAATGCTCTGCATGTTCTGCCTCAGTCCTTGAGTAGATCAAAATATCATCGATAAAAACTATCACACACTTGTCCAAGTACTTCTTAAATACTCTATTCATTAAATCCATGAAAGCCGCTGGGGCGTTGGTTAATCCAAAGTACATTACCAAGAACTCATAATGCCCATATCTGGTACGGAACGCTGTCTTGGAAATATCTTCGATTTAATCTTTAGTTGGTGATATCCAGTTCTCAGGTCGATCTTGGAAAAATAAACAGCATCCTTTAGCTGGTCGAACAGATCGTCTATTCTAGGTAATGGATACCTGTTCTTTATGGTTAGCTTGTTCAACTCTCGATAGTCGATGCACAGCCTCATGCTCCCATCTTTCTTCTTAACAAATAAAACCGGTGCTCCCCGCGGAGACACACTGGGTCTTATCATACCCTTATCCAAGAGTTCCTGCAATTGGATAGCTAATTCCTTCATTTCTAACGGGGCTAACCGGTAAGGTGCTTTTGAAACTGGCGCCGTCCCGAGGGCCAATTCAATAACAAATTCAAACACTCTATCGGGTGGTAATCCCGGAAGGTCTTGTGGGAATACATCTTCAAATTCGTTGACTACTGGAATATCTTGTAAGTTGGGCACCTCCTTCTGTGTGTCCACCACATAGGCTAGGTAGGCCTCATTTCCTTTTCGTAGCATCCTTCTGGCATGGGCCATAGTCAAAAATTTCTGTGTCTGCCTCTTTCCTCTAAATATAACTTCTTTCTTCCCTGGGATATTTAACTTAACTTTCTTCCCTTTACCGTCTATCTGAGCATCATTGCTAGATAGCCAGTCCATTCCCAAAATTACATCAAACTCCCCTAATTTAAAAGGAATCAGATCAACACTAAAAGATTGCTCCCCTATGCCTATCTCACAGGCGGGGTGAATCTGGTTAACAGGAATAATCTCATGATTGGCTATTTCTACTTGTAAGGGTTCTATCAAGGGTTCAGCCTTAAGTCTTAACTTACGCGCAAGGTCCTTTGATATAAAAAAATTTAGTTGCTCCCGAATCAAATAAAACGTTTACACTGACTGAATTTAGAGAAAGGGTACCTGCTATCACATCTGAATCTTTCATAGCATCCTGGACTGTCATGTTGAAAGTTCTTACAGTAGGTGGCCTATTGGAGGCAGCCCTGCTTGCTCCCGAAGCTGCTGGTTTGTTCATTGGGCATTCCCTCTTCCAATGACCTGGGCGTCCACACTGATGATAAGTGGTGGTTGGAATGACGGCAGGGGTTGATGATGGGCACTTAGTTGAATAGTGACCTTCCCGACCGCACTTAAAGCAGGTTACTGGCTTTCCTTTACACTCCCCAGTGTGCATCCTTCCACAAGTGTTACAGGCTGGCAATGGGGGTCGAGACTGGTTGGAATAGGACATTCTTGACTTCTGGCCGCTCTGGCTCACACTCACGCTCATTGGCCGCTTAAACCCAGTGTTCCTTCCCGGTAGGGACACTGCTCCTCGATTAAATCTAGTTGGGAAGCTCCTTCCTGCGGAACCTCCACCCATGCTCATACTTTTCCTCTTTATTCCCTTCTTCTCTCTTTCCTTCTGCATCTGTTCACTTCCGGCTTCTACAATTGTTGCCTTTTGCACCAGAGTGGCATAATCCGTAAGCTCAAGGATTGCCACCCTATTCTGAATCCACGGTTTCAGTCCCTGCTGAAACCTCCTAGATTTCTTTTCCTCGGTGCTCACAAACTCCGGCACAAACCTTGATAACTCAGTAAATTTCGCTTCATACTCTGCTACAGATAAGTTATTCTGCTTTAGCTCCAAGAACTTGAGCTCCATCTGGTTTTCCATAAACCTCGGGAAATACTTTCCCAGAAACAACTGACTGAATCTCTCCCAGGTTATAATAGCATTTGTCTCCATGTTTTTCTTGGCCTCCCACCAGTAGTTAGCCTCTCCTTTCAGAAGGTAGGTAGCAAATACAGTCTTCTGTGCCTCATCGGTACTCAGAATCTCAAAGGATTTCTCCATTTCCTTTAACCATGCCCTTGCCTCAACTGGGTCGGCTGATCCGTGGAACTCAGGGGGCTTAAGGGACTTAAAAGTCCTGAAAGAGTTTACCACAGCATTGTTATTTCCTTGAGGGGGTGGGTTGGGTTGACGTTCCAAGTTCTGCCTTAGTAGTTGCATGAACTGGCCCATAGGGTCCATGCCTGGGTTTGGTATTGGTTGCTCAACCACAGTTTCTCCTTCTTCAGCCTCTATCTCAAATCCCTCAACATCATATATTTCCTCTTCCTCTTCATACAGGGAGTCATCCTGTTCCACATAATCCTCATCTTCCTCTTCACCGTGTTCCTGGTTCCTATCGTCCTGGTTATGGCTTCCCTGGTCCTCAGATCCAGGGTTCGCCCTAGTTCCAATCTTTCTTGGCGGCATGATACTGATAAAAAAAAAATTATTGGGAAAAATCAACGTTAGGTCACAATCATATACAACATTGTGCCTTGCACAGCTCCCATAATGGAGAGAACGTATCTCGCAATTCTATTACATTATCACAGTTCTAATAAGAAGTGCAGTAATAATAATGATAAAAACAGTGATCTCGTCACTAAGGAACTGAACCGAAAGGAAACAAATATATACATAATGCGAGAAATACATAGTTTGATCTGGTCAAAAGTACAACAGTGCTACAACCATCTGTCCCAAAAGTGATACACAAGAGTCTATCTATCTAGTCAGAAAAAGGGATGCTATATACAAGTCAACTATCCCGGAAAATTGGCTCTTACTAAGGTCTCGGCTAACTAGACAACTAAACTATCCCATCGTCAGTCCTGAATCACACACCGGAGCGGGTCAGCTCCCATACCCTTTCCATCGCACGACGGAAGATATAGTCGGCCTGCCGCCTAGAGATCCTACCATGCCTGTCCCCCTGGAGAGATCTGAGTCTCGCTTGGGACGTGAGCTCTATCCCCGTCAGCTCCCTCCGCAAGGATCGGGGTATAGAAGCCCTAGTCTCATAAGCTCGGGTACGCCTACCTGCCCTCTCCGCATCCAACTCCCTCCTGGCCTCATCCAGTCGGGCCTCAGCAACAGCCACTCGGGTCCTCAGTACATCCTGAACATAGCCGTGGGCTAACGAAGACTGCCTGTGGGAAGGGTCGAGAGGTGGTGAATCCGGAGCCGTTGGGGGTGTCTCCTCAGTCTGCCTAGGCTCGGAAGTATGGGTCTCTGAGCTGTCATCATAAGGGATCCAAGATAGTGGTGGAGGGGTAGGAGCTCTGACCACCGGAAGTGTGGGTAAAGGGGTACCAGCATACACTACCATAGGTCCGACACGCTCCTCAGCTACTGGGACCTCATCCAGGTCCTCCTCATCTGGAATAGCAATGACCTCTGTCTCTAACTCCTCTGAGGGGTCCTCCTCATCTGAAATAGCAATGACCTCCGTCTCTGACTCCTCTGAGGGGTCCTCCTCATCCTCCTCCATCTCAGGCTCCTCCTGATCCTCAACATCTAGCAGTGCCTCATCATGCTCACGCTCGAACATCTCAGGGTCCTCTATCTCAGCGCCTACACATTAAACGAGCTAAATTACTATCATGATACTTATAAGGGTTCCCGTAAGGGTTTTAACTGTCAGCACTACTTTAAGTAGTCCGACCATGAACTTGGCAAGAGTTCTTATTATCTTTGTGGGTTTGTTATTATATCGTCGCATCATCTCTGAGGTTTATAACGCTTAGCTCTGATACCATTTCTGTAACACCCCCAGATCCGGGGTCAGGGATCCGGGTCGTCACGGTCTTTCTTTCCACAATATCACTTCACTTAATTAATAATAAATAACCTTATGCTGTGACCCCACACTAACACACACCACAACCCGTTATAGTCTCAGAGATGAAATTGAAATAAGTACAAGTCCTTGAATCCATAATTAAAAGTTATAACAACCCAAAATGATTACTTGATAAATTTACAGTTAATTGCCATTATCTGCCACAAGTTATAATTATATATAATTGATTCTCAAAAGTAGAATGCCTGATCTACCAATAGATCTACCTCTGCAGCTATAGCAGCTACAACATCAACGGGAAGACGCGGGACGCTTCCCACGCGCTTGCGCTGGATCTGCTGGAGTCTGGCCATCTTTCCTAATTGTTGTTGTGTGATGAAGAAATAAAGCAAGAGTGAGCCTTATAGCTCGCAAGATAATATATGGTGATAACAATAATACAAGTATCTAAACGGATACTTACTAGAATCCTTTATCAAGTGTAAGATAATTACTTACTAGATATAAGTAAAAACAAGGGATGAAATTACCAAATACTTCACTATACTCATATCAATTATAAAGTTACTTGAACTACCACTGTTCAAAGTATAACTAGCTTTCAACAGTTCATCACATAGATGAGACTACAAGACAGATTTGAATAGATTAAATCTTTGAAGTAGTATTGAAGGAAATGAAGTTATGATATACTTTTATTAAGTTCCGATATATATATCCACATATACATCTTCTTTATACCGTCCCTGAAAACCTCTGTCATGCAAAGTATGAACAGACTTTGTAACACCCAATGAATTTTTGGAAGGGAAAAAGAATTGTGGCATAAACCCGATATCTTGCTGATCAGGCAAAGATACCAATAAGTAACCTTTTCTACTAGTAGATGGACGAATTCCCCACTGGTCATCACCCTGGTCGCAATAGGACCTTATGCTGGACTGCCACTCAGCCACTTATGCATTTGATGGACTCCCACTGAGCCACTTACACTATCATGGACGCCCACTGAGCCCATGTTGCTTATGCCAACTCGATAGATGGACTTACTTCCCGAACGTTGGGTAAGTAATCAATTCATTTACCAAAACTGCAACCTTGTTGCGAATATAAAATACACCATAGAGCCGGATCCCTCAGGTTTTGAGCGAGTATTTAAATCCCCTTTTTAAAAGGAAGATCTTAAATATAAAAATGAGTTTTGGGATCCGCTCTAACTTTTAAAAATCATTTTGAAGACTCGAAAACACTTTAAAAAGTGTTTGGAATAATGTTGATTTAATAAAGTAAATCAGTTTCAATATAAAAGAAATATCTGAATATTATTATTTAAATAATATTCCCATAAAGAATAATTGAGGTAGAAGTTGGAAAACTTACTTGAAATGAATAGTAAATAATCAAAGATATACTTATACGAAAGTAATATCTTTATTTGAATATCAAAAGTAAGTTTGATTATCGAACATTATTCTTTAATAAAATAAAGAATATTAATAAATATTAAGCGAAGTCATAATACCTCGAATGAATATTATAAATAATATTCATTAAATAAAATAAAGGAGTCATACATCCTCAAATAAATATCCAATTAATAATCATTAATAATATAACTGAGTCATAAGCCCTCGCATGAATATTCGAAATAATATTCAATAATAAAATAAAGGAGTCATAAGTCCTCGGATGAATATTCGAAATAATATTCAATAATAAAATAAAGGAGTCATAAGTCCTCGGATGAATATTCGAAATAATATTCAATAATAAAATAAAGGAGTCATAAGTCCTCGGATGAATATTCGAAATAATATTCAATAATAAAATAAAGGAGTCATAAGTCCTCGGATGAATATTCGAAATAATATTCAATAATAAAATAAAGTTAAAGTTATGGAATAAACCTTATTCGATTAATAGTTTTGAAAACTATAACCATATATATATATAAAAATATATATATTATACTCGGGAACATCGACTCCCGGTTTAGAAATATGTTCACCTTTTATCCCCTATACTAAGGGAAAACTCAAATACCGCTTATCTCTAGCATAGGTATTATGCAACTGTAAGCGTTTGAACCAACAGAAATATAAATCAAGAATATGAAACAGGCATGCATATATACCATATCACATGCTACAATATATCGCAAGAGTTTGCTAATAACAAATATGCATTTAACGCAAGATCATGCACATATACATATACATCAGAACAACAGTTATACGGGTAAAAAACTTGCCTGAGCGACTGGGGGTTACGAATGGCTCGGGACGAGTCTGGTAACCTATAAACAACAAGTAAGTTGGAATTAAACCAAAGTCACTTGTAATTCTATACTCTAACCAAATTAGACTCTAACGCTCGCTTTGCGCTTACTGATTCTCTTAAGTCACTCGAGTACCCTCGGCTCCACCATTTTTAATAATTTAACCATTACGAGTTTTAAGGAGATTCCTTCGCGAGTGTCTTACCAACTGCCTAACACTCTTACCATAATTGTTTCATACACTAATTAACCCTTTTTAGTCTTTAACCTATGTTTCAAAGTAAGGCGAGGGGAAAAGTTTCGTTCGCGAAACGCCGTTACTTGAAACGGCCGTTTCTCCTAAACAGTACATCGGAATCAAACGAACTACATATCAAAACGAAGCTTGCAACATGAACTATCTAAAAATGGCAATGGTAATAATCTAGCAGGGAGTTCTCGGGTCCAAATGTTATGAACAAAAGCAGTCTAAAGTAAATCGGACATTACGACGACTATGTTTACGCGATTTCCCAATTTTAAACCATTCAAAAACCATCACAATTCAACCTCAATCCATTCATACAACCAAAGTCCATCCTTATCACATCATAACATCCCCAATAAATCCAATATTAACATTTATACTTATGCTTAAGCTTGAATTTAACTATACTTAAGTTCTTTTAACCAAAACAACAAGATTCACCATTCCATTTAACTACCACTCCAACCCAAACTCTAAACCCCAAGAATTAAGCTACTATATCACCATAACAATCAAAATCATCTTATTATACAAAGGAATCTAGGGTTTGGAGATGATATACCTTCCTTGAAGTGGTGGGAGTAGTTAGGAAGCCTTAAGAAGCCTTGAGAAGTCTAAGGGATGCTTGGATCTTAAAGGAAAACAAGAAAAAAACAAGTTAAAAACTTTGAAATCACTATTCATTGTCTTCTTCATTGATTTCTTGAAGAAGATTGAGAAAGAATTGAAGGCTTAAACTCATAAGATAGCCATAACTATGCATAAGGATGACTAGGGAATTATCTTACCAATTTAGGAAGCCTTGATCTTGAGTTTTGAAAATTCTTTCTCTTGAAAATGGCAAAAGCCGAGAGCAATGAAGAAATAAGAGGTTTTGTGTTTTTTGTTTTGATGAAATGAAATGTTTGGCTTGGTTGATTGAATTAGATTTGTTTTATTTTAGGTTAATTACCAATTTAACCTTGTTTTTGTGTGGTTAACAATCCACCACATTTCCTTCCTTCTTATGTCATGCTATGATGTCATCTTCCCCTCCTTGTCCTCTTCTCATTGGTTGGGTGACATCATCCTCTCTAATCCCTTTGATTAACTTCCTAATTGTTTGCCTAATGACCGCTGATCTGTTATACGGTTCGCTTAACTTTCGTTTTCGTTTATCGTTTGAGGGATCATACCCGTGATCTTATTACTTAGGTTCCCTTAACCTTTCTCAATATATTATATTCCTTTTATGATCATCTCTTATAATCCTTTAATTTAAATCTTTTTTATCCTGTTACCTTATACTCAATTCTTTCTGTATCTAGTGGATTTCCGGGAAAAATCAAAGTGTTCGGAATTGGATTCTGACGATCTTTACATACACTTATATACCATATAGAGTACTAATAAAATCTCAGAATATCCATAACAGAACCCCTACATAGTGTGGCATGAAAAGTTTTCTCATTCAGCTAAAACACTATTCATAAGGGTTACAAAAAGTTGAAAATTTTGGGGGTTATTACATTTGGGATCCGCCCTAACTTTTTAAAAATCATTTTGGAAGACTCGAAAATTAAAGTAAATCAGGCATGACGACGGCTATGTTTACGCAATTACCAAATTTTATCCTACTCCAAATCAATCCACAAATTATTACTACAACCAAGCTCCATCCATACAGTACTACAACAGCCCCAACACCTCAAGTTCTCCAATTTATATTATTCTCAAACATGAACTAAAACTATTCTTAAGTTCATTAACCAATAATCCATGATTTACAACTCCAAACTCATTACAAAACCAACCACACTCTAAGTCTACAAGAATCATGCTTCTCATGAACCATACCAAACACAAAAACTCTAAATATACAAAAGTAGGGCTATGATATGAGATTATACCTTCCTTGGTGAGTAAAAGTAACTAAGGAGCTTGGAATCACCCTTGAAAGTCCTTACCAAAGCTTAATCTAACCAAAAACACAAGATCAAACAATTTAAATTTCTTGAAAACACTATTCACTCTCGTCTTAAATGATTTATTGAAAGATATAGTGAAGGAATTTGGAGCTTACACTCCTAGGATAGCCATAACTAATCATAAGAAACCTTGGATAATTACCTTGCAATTTAACAATGCTTGGATCTTGGATTTTGAATTTTCTTCTTTGAAAAAAAGGAAGATGCCGAGAGCTCTTCTTGAAAAATGGAAGTGTTTTGTGTTTTTGATGTTATGATTTATTTTTGGCTTGGTTGATCCACTTTGTTTGTTAATTAGATTATTACCATGGTAAATTTTGTGTGGTTCACAATCAACCAACAACACACTTCTTTTTGTCATGCTTAGGTCATCATTCTTATGTCATCTTCCCACACTTGTCCTCTTCTTGTTGGTTTGATGACATCATCATCCCTAACCTCCTTGATTAACTCCTAATTACTTGCCTAATGACCGCTGATCTGTTATACGGTTCGCTTAACTTTCGTTCTCCTTTATCGTTTGAGGGATCATACCAGGGATCTTATTATTTGGGTTCCTTTAACCTTTCTCAATACATTATATTCCTTTTATGATCATCTCTTATAATCCTTGAATTAAAATCCTTTTAATCATGTTACCTTATACTCAATTCTTTCTATATCTGGTGGATTTTCGGGAAAAAATCAAAGTGTTCGAATTTGGATTCTGACGATCTTTACATACACTTATATACCATATAGAGTGCTAATAAGATCTCAGAATATCAATAAAAGATTTGCTACATAGTGTGGCATGAAATGTTTTCTTATTCAGCATAATCAGCAAAAACACTATTCATAAGGGTTACAAAAAGTTCAAAAATTTTGGGGTTATTACAGAATATTTTAAGTTTGGTGGTTATAGTTAAGGATTATGTGTTTTGTGTGAGTCGCATATAGTTTGCATATTCATGATAGTTTAGTTCATATAGTTGCATATTTTCCATCTAGTAGTTTTTTTTTTGTTTTTTGTTATAGTATGTTCATATAGTTTCATGCATTTGCATTATAACATGATCTCTTATATGATTTTTCCGATTGATTTGTGATATTAATGCTAGTGTAGTGATGTCGTGCTTAGTGATGTTAAGTCTTATTGAGTTGATTTACATGCTAGAAGTAATTGTATTTCACTAAGTCTTATAGGTTTCTTGAAAGCTAGATCATGGTCATGGTTTGTTTGTTTGTCGAGGTTTAATCGCTTGTTTATATTTAGAATTTTGGATATTCTTTTAATGATAAAATAGCATGGAAATTTAAAAATTGGAGGAATTTGGATTTCATTGCTAGTTGTTGTGGCTAGGTGTCAAATGGCTAGTAGTCGGCTCATTTTATATGAGTAGTCTAGGGTTGAACGAGATGGAGCGAAATGCACTCGTTCAGAAATTATGTGGAAAAAAAATAAGAATAACAAACAAGAAAAAAATATATATGTGTTTTTGCATAATTGATCACGAGTGGGCTCTTTAATATTCGAGTTATTAAGTTCTTAGGGGACTTTGTGCCTAGTGACCTAAGGCTTTTTATAGTCTGGGATCCGTTAACCTAAAGCTCGCTACATGAGTATTACTTTATAAGTCTTTTGTGGATCTCACTCATTACACGGTGAAACAAGCATATTTGTGTTATTTCTATGTTGTGAATAAAACTATGAATCAATGTAAAACTCTGATATAAGAATTGAAGTGTTATAAGTTATTTTGAGTTTAGCTTTTATTCTAGTTAAAACCTTGTGATTGCTTTGATGAGTAGTGAGTCATGATTATTGATCTAGTTGCGATAGTTTATCTGCAAGCATTTGCACACACACACGTTTCTGGCTTGTAAGTTGATTTATGGGGTTTGATTGATCTTTGTGCGAATAAAAGTATTTGTCGAGATGTTGCTTGTTGATTGGTTTAGTTATTCGATGGGGATCGTTGCATTCATATAGTTTGTATTAATGCATTTTTATTTCTTGTTCTTTGAGTCTGTTTATGCTTGAGGACAAGCATCGATGCAAGTTTGGGGGTATGTTGAATGGCATTTATGTCACTTTATAAAGCTCCGTAAAGCTTTGGATTGATGATTTATACTCAAGTTAGTGTTTTTAACGTGTTTTTATAGTTTTTTGCATTTCAGGCATTTATCAGGAATCCAGGTGATTTAGCATTTTTTTGATGCTAATATAATGTTAGGATGATGATAAGAAGATTGCTCATGAAAAGACAAGCTCAAAGCAACAAGAAAAGAAGAAGTCATAAAATTCCCCAGAGAGTCAGTGCGCCCGCGATGTAGTAGCGCGCGCCCACGCCAGGATGGCAGAAGTACAGCGTGCCCGCGCTTGTAAAGTGCACGGCCGCGCCGGGTCAGGATTTCAGAATCCTGATTCTCCTCTGATTTTGATCCAGAAGACTTCTAATCTGTATGGGCTGCTATATAAACATAACTTAAGGTCATTTTTGATAACAAGACGTACCAGACCTTAAGGAGAAGGCGTAAAAAACCGTAGAGCACAATTCAACCACGGCGAAGAGGATCTAGTTTATACTTGTGATTCTTTGTTTTAAGTTATAACTTTGGATGCTAGTTTTCTTGCTCGTGATCCTATACTCTTGCTTCGTACTTGGTTTATTATTTATTCAGTATAAAGACTACATTTATTATACCATGCTTTCATCGGAACCCACGTTGACGATGAGACCGATTATGGGCTAATCGTTATTGTGGGGTTCTAATGAATTTATTTATGGATTTCTTTAGTTAATTCGTTTTGATGCCTTAGTGTGTGGTGATTGTATAATAACCTAGTATTGGTTGTGCTTATTCATTTTATGAACATCGCGAACTTATAAGATATCATGTCAATCTTTAATTAAGCGAAAGTGAATTTAAGGGTTTAGAACTTGCCATGATAGCATAGGTTCATGTATTTGTATTGCATGATTCATAGGTAGTTTTAACCATCTTACTTGCCCTATATAATCACGATAGATAACTTGTGCATTAAACCGTTATGTTGTCAAATTCTATAGACATATAGAGTCTCAATATAATTGGTGTCTATTCAGCTTCTATCTCTTTTGTGGATGTTTGGTAGTATGGTATCCGTACAACGAAAGTTGGCGTTTATTAGTTTCGTGTCATTACCATTACATGCTAAGGTTAAGAACGAAAGGGCTATTGAATAAAGTATTTAATGAAGTTAGAATCTCATATTTGTGTCTTATAGTATTCAACTATCTTTATTCTCTTAGTTA
Source organism: Apium graveolens (assembly GCF_009905375.1). NCBI lineage: Eukaryota > Viridiplantae > Streptophyta > Magnoliopsida > Apiales > Apiaceae > Apium > Apium graveolens. The sequence continues at coordinate 186,137,283 of NC_133649.1, read as the reverse complement.
ATGTTCTTTAGTATAATCTCTTAGTTAATCTTAGTTATAAACAACCTCAATTTGTTATTCGTCTTAGCATTGTATAATAACTATACCATTGTTGCATAAATACATTGATTGAAATTAACCTAAACCCATATCGGAATAAACTAGAATTAATTCTATATTACTTGCGATCACGTATACTTGCGTGAATATTAGCGCGTGTTCTAGCTCTAACAGCGAGGCGACGGCGGCGCGTGTGTGTGCGCGCGAGCGAGGCCCACACAACACCCATGCATACCCACATGGATTAGTAGTTTTGCACTACACTTGCATGTTATACTATATAAAGCCACCAACTCTCTTTTAGCATATCAGTGTGGTACTTAAGTTTTTACAACTTAATCAACCAAAAACCCATTTTAAGCTAGCCATTACAACTCCATTTATTTATGGATTCCACTAAGAAAATGTCTTAGATCCAAACATGAAAGTTTGAGTCCTCTTAGAAAGGAACAAACTTCCAACTATTAGTTATTGTTAAAAAAACCCAGAAAAAATTCATGGCCATGAATTTATATTCATTCCCATGAATCTCTGTTGTATCTCAAGTTGGTTCCATTTTCTAACAATCCCCCACAAATCCATACAGAAGTACATATATGATTTTATCATGACTTGTTTTTTCAGAGTCGGTACCCTTCCGGGTTTGAATCCTCCTAAGTCCTCTACTTCGATGGCTACCGGATATAGATGGAATATTTCACCATGAATTTTTATCTGTGTATTGTAACCATACTCCATAGACGATGACAAGTCAAAGGCTATGATCAGATCTACGGCTTTGAGACGTTATGGTCGTGTCTCTATCCTGTTCATCGAATGCTTCGATGAATAACCCTTTACTCTAATTGCGACCTCACAATAAAATTCGCTTAGCTAGGCATCTCCAAAGATGTACTGCTAACATCTAGTCTTATGACTTGACCCCATTCAGAGTTCTAAAACTCAGGCTATACTAGCAATTTCAGTACCTTTTTAGGTTTCTAGGGGATAGACTCAAATACGTAAGTATCAATCTATATATAGTAAAGGTACTACCGATTCATCCTTACAACTTGTTATTACCACATTAAATAAAATTTGAGGGATAACCTATAAGGTGTATTGGGTTCCCGCTGTAGATGAACCATGATGAGTTATCAGTCCCATCCCCAACCTCGACTTAAAGACCACATCATGCTCAAGCCCCTTAGTCAAAGGATCAACTATATTATCCTGGGTTCCTATGAACTCTATAGCAATAATCCTATGAGACTGTTAGGCACAAAACACGCGCTAATAATTCATGCAAGTATACGTGTTCGCAAGTAATATAGAATAATTTCTAGTTCATTCCCACAGAGACTCAGACTAATTATATTTAATTAACACTCACTCACCAATGTATGATTACTTCTCAATGTCAAAACAATAACTCTTTAGATTGATTAACTAATTATTAACTACAATTAACTATGACATAAAAACACTTAATTAACACTTGAATTAACAATATCAAACACACATGAGATCATAACTTCATTATAACTTCCTTCAATAGTTATTATTATTACCCTTAGCATGTAACGGTGATAATATTAATCGAACAACACGAAACTGATAAAAGCCAACTTTTGTTGTACAATTACCATTCTACCAAACATCCACAATTAAGATAGAAGTTGAATAGGCATCAATTATGTTGAGACCCTATATGTCTACAGAATTTGACAACATAACGATTTAAGCGCAAGTTACTCATTATGATTACACAGGGCAAATAAACGGTTAGAGTTACCCACTAATCATGCATATACATACATGAACCTATGCTAGCATGGCAAGTTCTAAATCTCAAGATTCACTGTCGCTCCACAAGAGATTAACACACTATCTTATATGTTCGTGACGCACATAAGACGAATAAGCGCAACCTATGCTAGATATCATACAATCATCACACACCAAGGTTTTACATAATTAACTAAAGAAATCCATAATAAATCCGCTACGACCCCATGATCACGATTAGCCCATGATAAAACTCATTGTCACCATGGGTTCATATGAAAACATGATAATAACACACAATATAAACTAATAAAAATACTTATTAAAAACCAGAGTACATCACAAGAGTAATAAGGTTCAAAGTAAAGAAAACTAGCATCCACTGTTACAATGAATAAAAGAATCACAAGAAAACGTATGCTTCCTCTTCTTCGTTGCGATGTGCTAAAACGGTCTTCTTCCTTCTCTCCTTGCTCCTTGCTTAATACCATACACTGTGAAACATCTCTGAAAACTACTTATATAGAAGCCCACAAGAACTAGCCGTCTCAGAAGTCCATCAGAATAAGAATTGTAAAAATCAGTATTTAATTTTACGTCCCCGGGCGGCCGCCCCAGCTTCCTGGGCGGGCGCCCCAGATCCTAGGCGGCCGCCCCAGCTTCCTGGGCGGGCGCCCCAGCACCTTCTGGAAAATCCTGCATTCTGCTCTTGATTTTGCTGATTTATGCTCCTAACTTCCTACAACCAATGCCAAGCACTTCCCTAGGCTTGTTTCGATGAATTCTTCCTACATACGCAAGTTATACCCTGAAATACAAAAACACTAGAAAAATGCATCAAATACACAAAATACTTGACTTCAAGACATCAATTCAAGTCATTATAAGACGTTCTAAGTAGTATAAAATGCCACTTATCACACCCCCAAACTTAAATTGATGTTTGTCCTCAACCGTCACAAACTCAAAAATAAAGCAAAACATGCATGAATGCAATCTACATGAAATGCAGCGATCCCCCTCACAATGACTACACCAACCAACTCACGACATCTCAACAAATGCAATTAGGCGACTAAAGATCAACCAAATTATGCAAACTAAGATAGAACTAGAAACTTGGTGTGTGCGGATGTTTAACAGATATGCTTCGAAACTAGATCAATTATCATAACTCAATTATCCTTAAGACAATCACATGATTATACGAAGAATAAATTCTAGGCACAAAATGACTTATAACACGTCAAGATCACTGGAGCTTATTACGGAATCATGATTTTATTCAACACAACAATTAATGCTTATTTGACCGTGCAATGAGTGAGGTCCAGAAAAGACTTATGCAATGACATCAATTTTGTCACACCCCCAACTTAAATAGCGAAATAAATATAGCTATTACATCTTTTTAATGAAGAATACACAACCAAAATCCAAGATCTTACAGTTTAGGGTTTGGAACAGCCCAACACTACCAACTATTACATCTGATTACAAATACCGAGTCCTCACACAACTATTATTACTTATTCTACCTGAGCTCGAACATAAGCATCAGCATCACAGGTCTTACGGGCAGTCTGCTTGAATCTAACCATAGCTGCTAGCTGTAATATAAGGGTAAAGCAAGAAGTGAGCCAAAGCTCAACAAGTGCTAATAGTACAACGCAAAACATAAATCGAGATATACCTTTAGGAATGACAATGGAAAGACATAATCAATGATAACGAGAGATAAAACTTATGTGAGTTGGCATCATTTTGCTTGCATCAAAACAAATTTTAAAAATCATTCTTAATCAAAATCATTTTATGACGCTACGGATTACAGCCGGTGATCAGCCGCAAAGTAATCCCGAACCTCGCTGGATTCTAAAACATTATTGGGAATCCCTAGGCAACTTTTAAGCCTAATATAAGTGTGGAAAGGACTCGCGTCTCAGTCCAGATCCACCATTCAAAGAAAACATTTATCCCCCTTTGGGACTGAAAAATCCACATTTTAATCATTTTAAAAACTGATGCCGATTTATGACAAAGTCTCTTTCGACTGTAATCATTTTTATCAAGGGATTATACATCAACTTGAAACACTGGAAATATGACACTAAATCTCAGGGCCATGATCCACTAGACTTTACTATATTAGGGTAATTGAGAGGTTTCCATAAACAAGAACTTTGACAAGGAAATTGAGCAAGGCTATTGGATAATATGAAAGAGTAATGCCAAACTAGGCTTAAAGCAATGGTTGTAGACAAGGTATAGGTATTAGAACATCAAGAAGATAAGCATCACTGGTTCCAATAGGATAGAGGTGTTAAAATATAAAGAAAGTGATCATCAGCTCAAGATATACAGGGTATCAAGCTTTTAGGGTAAGGATAGGGTTATCAAACAATCATGAATGAATTTAAGAAATGATTGGCTTTTAGGTATAAAGATAAAGTTTCTATCGAGGTTATTTTGAAGAGTTGAATCAAAGCATCAAGGTGCAATATCAAGATTTCTCAGGGATCAATAGCATGATAATCAAAAGGATCAATAAGGTATTATAACAAATCTCTATTTTATCATGGCATTAAACTATCATGAAAGACTTTTGAACTACTTGCAATACGTACTCGAGGGTTCATGGCATCTCTATGTAACTCAAAGATAAACAAAAGATACGCTTGATTTAAATATATCAAAATGACTCAGGATAATTGCATCGATATATATATGAACTGTTTACAGTAAATACGAAGGTCAAGTTGAATCACTTGCCTTGAGATAGACTGGTCTGGTCTGACTGGTAGGAGCAACAACTGGAGCTTCACTCGACTTTTATGGCAAGTTTTCCCTCGTCTCGAGATCCTATATAAATAATAATAATCCTCATTATAATATATTCTTACCATCTTAACCTATTTACAACCCGAAATTAAACATGGATGGCACTTAGGCCTATACGCACTTAATTCATATCCACCATTATATTTTCAAATGTACACACGTAGCCACATAATCACATATCGTATATTAATACCAATAACATCATATACACCATAATGCCATACTAGGCTTGGATGATCTCGACTCACCACTTAAGTCACTTGGTCGCTAACTAAACAAAGTCTTCAAATTTGGGCTTCCTAACTCAATGTGCCTTTCCTAAATTATCCAAAATCTATTGACCCTCACTTGTGCCTTTTTCTCTACTGACCTTATACTATCTTACAACTATGGTGGTTGACCTAATACTCACTTCTAAGTGTTCTAAAACTATGTGATAAGTGAAAGTGCTCACTGGTGCAAATTTCAGAATGGTAACTAAGGTTTCTTGAGTGCATTAGACACTCTTAAACTACAAGTTTTTCTTCAAAATTTTTACACAAGACTCTCCTGACCTAAGGGCATCTCACAAGCTTGATGTGGCTCAAAGGCCTGGCTTGGGCCTTCTTGGGCCTAAGCTAAAAGTCCAAGGTTCCCCTGTTTTTCTGGGCAGAAAATGCCCTGACTTGAATTAACTTGTGACACATGGTTCTAGCTCATATCCTATGAACTATGGTTGGAAAAACTTCTCTGACATACCCTCTAACTAAGGCCCAATTGGGCCTAATGAGGGCCTACCCATGACATGGCCAAATCTCCCTATTTCTAAGTTGCAACAAAACTGTCCCCTGCTGGACAGATTTTGTTATTCTACTTGTGCACCTAACCCAATGACATGCAAACCTCCAACCAACTCCTAAAACCTATTATATACTCCCCATACTAACTTCTGGTAGCTTGGGCCTCAAAGTGCACATCAATGACATGGTCAAAACTCACTCTAAACCTCAGGGTATTAAACTGATTTTTCTGCAGAAACTATAACTCTCATTTTTCCAAGGTTTTGACTTGACAACTCAACTAACAAAAACTCAATACTTAAACCAAGACTTATACATGGTAATCTACTGAACTAACTCCTTTATTCTCAAAATAACATTGGGTGAGATCATCCATGCCTAAAAACAACAACATGCAACTAAATATATAACATGCAACTCATGGAAAGCACATAACAAGATTTCGGCTAGGCATAAAGTTGTAAATGCTTGCAAAATCGACTTGCACCTAATACTTATCCTTAATAATTATGAAATATAACTCCTTTTAAGTATTAATAAGAAATTCATCATGGAAACAATCTATTTAAGCACATCTATTTCGAATTTTATAGATAACAACATGATTTCGAAAAGAATAGCATGCAAAACATGGTTGATCATCATTTTAATGTCTTAAAACTAGCATGCATGGCTAAACATAAATTTATAATGAGATTTCAGTAGCATGCAAAGGATTTTAAAGCATGATATCTCCATAAAATACTTAGTTAGCACATATACATAATATATCTCATAGAGAGCTCTTGAATTCACAAGAATCAAGAGTTTCTCTTTGGAGATCACACAAAACTACACATGCAACCATGAAACTTCATCTTCCAAATCACAAAACTCTTGGGAAGTATATAAAATAAATGTAGGTGAAAGAATTACACTAGGGAAGATGAGAAATGGAATGAAAAATGGAAGGGAGTGGGGGAAATGGGGTTCGGCCGAGAGCAAAAGGGAGGGAGGGGAAGAGAGAAATTTTTGTGGTGTGTTGGAGTGTGAAATGATGAATGACTTCTCTCCACTTTGATTTGTTTGTTTTATGCTATTTGGTTGACAAGTAATGAGTGGAAGTGAGAACTTACAAAAATGTCCCTTGGCTAAAGTTAGGCCATTTTGCATGCAAGGCTAAGGTAGTAATTTGGTAATAATCAAATGAGTTAGTGGGGTTGGAAAAGTCTTATTTGCCCTTTGAGAGAATAGAAAGAGAGTTTGCATGCAAGGTTATTCATGTAATTTGATAATTATAACAAATAAAATTTGTAAAGATTTATTTTTATAAAATAAAATACAAGTTCAAAAATTATAAAATTTATACCATAAAATAACTTGTATTTTTAGAGACTTTATAAAATCATTTTCAAAATTTGTGATCAAAATGCCTTTTAAAAGAAGATTTTTCCAAAGCTTAGAATATTCCTTATAAATCAAAAATAAAGAAATTAAATAAACTCTTGCTTTGAAAAATCATATACTACCCAAAGCAAATTTATAATGCAGAAATTTTCACTCACACAAACGTACAATCATTGAATATATTTTCATTTGACTTAATATTATACCAAATTCACAAATAATATTACATAAAATGCCGGTCGTAACAAATTTAGCAAGCGTTAGGTTAGCGGATCCCAGACTATAAAAGCCTTAGGTCACTAGGCACAAAGTCCCCTAAGAACTTAATAACTCGAATACCAAAGAGCCCACTTGTGATCAATTATGCATTAAATTATTATTTTTTTCTTTTTTTCGTATTTTTTTTTCTCTTTTTCTCTTATTTTTCTTCTTTTTTTTCAAATTTCTGAGCAAGTGCGTTTCGCTCCATCTTGCTCAACCCTAGACTACTCGCATAAAAATACGAGTCGTCTACTAGCCATTTGATGCCTAGCCACAATCAGCAATGAATTCCAATTTTTACTCCAATTTTTTTTCATGCCTTTTATCATTAAGAGCCTATCATAAATTCTAAGCATAATTAATAGATTAACCTCAAAAACCATCAAACCATGACAACAATCTAGTCCTTAAGAATACTCTAAGACTTAGTGAAATTACAAGTGTTTCTAGCATGCATGTCAACCTACACGATTCAACATCACTCTAACGCTATCACTACACTCGCCTCAATATCATAAATTAATCGGTAAAGCAACGCAAAAGGGATCATGGTATATGCATGAGCTCGATGACATGATAAATAAGGCTATAAAATAAAAAAAAATTATATATGGAAAAAATATGCAACTATATGAACTAAACTATCATGAATATGCAACTACATGACACACACACACAAATATGCTCCTTAACTACCACCCCCAAACTTAAAATCTTCACTGTCCCCAGTGAAGGTAGTAGAAAGGTACAAAGGGTATACCTACTCGAAGAAATCATCATCATCACCCTCAGAGGGTGAAGTGTCAGGAGGCGAATAAGTAGAGTCCTCACCAAAAATGGGCCACTGGATGTCAGCTCCAAGGCCTCTGAAAGCAGTCCCAAGCGCGAGGGTGAGCTCCTTAGCAAACCTACTCTGGGACTCATACATCACATCCATCCTCCTGGATAGCCTCCTATACTGGGCATCGGCCATCCCTAAACCACCACCTTTCTGAGCTCTAGAAGAGCCTGCCTCATCACTCCTTGTTGTTCTCGTACGCTTGAAGTTGAAATTCATCAAGTTCATTTAACTGAAGCATTCGCTTCTTCCCAGTTGTATCTAGATCAAGGTTCAACTTCTTCAATGCCCAATAAGCCTTATGCTCTAGCTCCGCAGGTAAATGACATCCCTTACCATAGACAAGTTGAAACGGGGACATCCCAAGTGGAGTCTTGTATGTTGTTCTATATGCCCAAACAGCTTCATCGAGCTTTAAGGACCAATCTTTCCTTGACGGACAAACAACTTTCTCTAGAATACGCTTGATCTCTCTATTAGACACTTCAGCTTGACCATTAGTTTGCGGATGATAGGCAGTAGCAATACGATGATTCACATTGTAGCGCTGCATCATAGAAGTGAACTTACGGTTGCAGAAATGCGACCCCTCATCACTTATAATTACTTATGGTGTTCTAAACCTTGTGAATATCTGCTTATGAAGAAAATTCAACACTACCTTTGCATCATTCATCGGCAGAGCCTTGACTTCTACCCATTTCGAGACATAATCCACTGCCAGCAAGATGTACTGATTATTGCAAGATGAGATAAATTGTCCCATGAAATCGATTCCCCAAACATCAAAGACCTCGACTTTGAGCATCACATTTAAAGGAATCTCATCCTTTCTAGTAAGATTAACAACTCTTTGGCAATGATCATACCTTAAAATGAACTGATGTGCATCCTTAAACAACTTAGGCCAGAAAAAACCTGCTTGCAGAATACGAGCTGTTGTCTTTTCACCACCATAATGTCCACCATAAACTGTGAAATGGCAGTCTCGTAATATCCCCTCCGTCTCACAGAATGGGATTCATCTCCTGATGATCTGGTCAGCTCCTTGTCTAAACAAATATGGTTCATCCCACATATACCACTTTACCTCATGAAGAAACTTCTTCTTTTGAGCTGCATTCATATTAGGAGGCATTATATTGCTGATAAGATAGTTCACAATATCTGCGAACCATGGTTCTTCCTCCTGAACTGTGAACAACTGCTCATCCTGGAAAAGATTCGTTGATCAATGTTTTATCATGTGAAGTAGAATTGGGATTCTCCAATCTAGAGAGATGGTCAGCTACTTGATTCTCAGTACCTTTTTGATCCTTGATCTCTAACTCAAATTCCTGTAGCAAGAGCACCCAACGAATAAGTCTAGGCTTTGAATCCTTCTTTGAGACTAGATAGCGGATGGCGGCGTGATAAGTGAATACCGTCACCTTTGTCCCAAGAAGATAAGATCGAAATTTTTCAAAACCAAAGACTATAGCCAAGAGCTCCTTCTTAGTAGTAATGTAGTTCATTTGAGCTCCATTAAGCGTCTTACTAGCATAGTAGACCACATGAAAAAGATTATTCTTGTGCTTCCCAAGCACTGCTCCCACTGCATAATCACTCGCATCACACATCATCTCAAAAGGTTTTGTCCAATCAGGTGTCGTAATAACTGTTGCAGTTATTAAACTTTTCTTGAGAGTATCGAATGCCGCCAAGCATTCATCATCAAATTTGAAAGGCACATCTTTCTCGAGCAAGTTGCCCAACGGCTTAGATATCTTCGAGATGTCCTTGATGAAACGCCGATAAAAACCCGAATGACCAAGAAAAATACGGATTCCTACCTTGGCTTTATCCACCTCATGGCCCTTGCTAGAGACTTTATGCCCAAGAATAATGCCTTCACGCACCATAAAGTGACATTTTTCCCAATTGAACACCAAATTAGTTTCCACACACCTTTTGAGCACCGAACGAAGATTATTCAAACATTCATCAAATGAATGTCCAAAGACGGAGAAGTCGTCCATGAACACTTCGACATTGTTTCCAATCATATCAGAGAACATAGCCATCCTGCATCTCTGAAAAGTGGCAGGTGCACCACATAAGCCAAATGAAACTCTGCGAAAAGCAAACGTGCCAAATGGACAAGTGAAGTTAGTCTTTTCTTGATCTTCTGGTGCAATGCAAATCTGATTATACCACGAATAGCCATCCAGAAGACAATAATACTCATGACCAGTCAACCTGTCAAGCATCTGATCAATAAATGGAAGAGGGAAGTGATCCTTCCTCGTGGTTTTGTTCAACTTTCTGTAATCCATGCATACCATCCATCCTGTGACTGTTCGAGTGGGGATGAGCTCATTCTTCTCATTTTCTACCACAGTTATACCTCCTTTCTTAGGTACACATTACACGGGGCTCACCTAGGAACTTTCAGATATAGGATATATGATTCCTGCATCTAGCCACTTCAGAATTTCCTTCTTCAGCACTTCTTTCATGATAGGATTAAGTCTTCGCTGTTGCTCAACAGTCGGTTTACTACCTTCCTCTAACATAATTTTATGCATGCAGTACGAAGGGCTGATACCTTTTATATCTACTATAGTCCATCCAATGGCCGATTTGAATTCTCTCAAGATCCTCAAGAGCTTGTCCTCCTCACTACCTCAAAGGTCAGATGTAATAATAGCAGGCAAAGTAGATACATCACCTAAAAAAGCATACCTCAAGTGTTCAGGAAATAGTTTAAGCTCCAAAGTGGTTGCTTCCTCAATAGATGGTTTGAGCTTTCCCTCAGCATTCTTGAGATCAGTATTACCAAGAGATTCAAATGGCACGTCTAGCTTTCGCCTCCAAGGAGAAGTATGTAGATATTATAGTTGCTCATTGCCTTCCTCATCTTCACTGTCAAATTCCCCCACTAAGGCTTTCTCTAAGGCACCATACATTAGCACATGATCAAGTTCTGAAGTTACCGCAGAATCAATCAAATCCACCTTTAAGCACTCCTCGTCTTCTGTAGGGAATTTCATTGCCTTGAATACATTGAATTTCACATCCTGATCATGCACCCTCATAGTAAGTTCACCTTTCTGCACATCTATCAAGGTACGGTCTGTAGCCAAGAAAGGTCTTCCCAAGATTATAGGAATCTTCTTATCTTCCTCGAAATCTAGAATGATAAAGTCTGCAGGGAAGAAGAGCTTATCCACCTTTACTAACATGTAGGTGGGCTTTGGATCAGGCAAATTCAACTTTTTGAAGATAGACAATGGCATCAGATTGATGTTTGCTCCCAAATTGCACAGGCACTTGTCAAAAGACAACTTGCCAACGGTGCAAGGAATGGTGAAACTACCTGGATCTTTAAGCTTTGGAGGTAATTTTTATTGCAGCATAGCACTACACTCTTCCGTTAGAGCAACGGTATCAAGGTCATCCAGTTTCACCTTCCTTGAAAGAATACTCTTCATGAATTTCGCATAGCTAGGCATTTGCTCCAGAGCCTCAGCAAAAGGTATGTTGATGTGAAGATTCTTGAACACCTCCAGAAACTTACCAAATTGCTTATCCAGCTTTTGTTTTTGCAATCTCTTAGGAAAAGGTGGTGGAGGATAGAGCTGTTTCTCCCATGTAATATGTAACACCCCCAAATCCAAGGTTGTGAATTCGGGTCGTTACGATCACTTATTAATTAAATAATTCTCTTTTCGTAATATTACTCGACCTTTTATTCAAACTCACATACACACAGGTTATACGCTTGGAAACAGTAGCAAATAAATCATCTCCACTTATCTACCTGACGGGGCTAGCGCACAAAAAGCCTACAGAACTCACGAGCTTTCCTTACCCGCCTACGGACAGCAGTCCTGGTCTGATCCATGCTGGTAGTCTGTTGTGATATGATATATAAAAGCAAGGGTGAGCATTATAGCTCAGCAAGGTATAAATCCCCATAATTAAGTATGTAAGGATAAATAAAACCAATAATTATACTTTGTATCTCCAAAGCGTTCTAAAAGTTTATATGCTTGTCAAATTTATAATATTCTCAAAATCAACTACAATAATATATCCACTGAATACTTGTATCCATCTCTTTCTCAAAATCATTTTATACTCGTACTCATTTTATTTCAAAATCTTAAGATGTTACTCGAACCAAGATTCTCAAATGGGTGTGATATATATTCATCAACATCCCAATTTAAAACTCAGCCTTATGGGCAGATTTCTCAAATGGATTTGATATATATTCATCAATATCCTTGTTTTAAACTCAGCCTTATCGGCTCTCTGTTGTATATTTCACAACAGTTTTTCCAAAATGGAAGAAAGGGACTATACTGGAATAAACCACGTATCGGTGATCAGCCGAATACGAAATTTTCTCTACTAGTAGAAGGAATACAAACCTAGCCGCCTTTGGGCTCATCAAGACACTACACGGTGGTTGCCCATTGCCGTGCAAGTCCGAAAGTCAATGGTCACATAGACCATATAACCGTACAATGCGCCACTCCGCGCTTGCATAATGCGCCACTCCGCGCCTGGTCACTGCCCGATACCACTCCGTGCCGGGCAGGCCACATTCCAGTCCCAAAACAATTATATCTTTTGCTCAAAATCCTTTTTCGAAGGAATAGGTCGTTAAAAGTTGACCTGTAAATAAGATGATTTATTCATCACTTTTAACTCAATTGATCTTTGGGAGTTGTCGGAGTTTTGAATTTAAAATCATTTTCAAATCCCTATCGGTAGTAGGGTGACACATATATTACTCACTTGTTCTTTATTGAACGAGGAAGCAAAACTCTTATGCTTCTAGACTAAGTTCCCTAAGGTTTTGATACGTTTCAAATGATTAATCTCTTTCAAGATTTTTGAATAATTTAGAAAGTACCTTTGGGAACTATATCTATTTTTAAATAAGTTTTTAGAAGTCCGAAGATATTAAATATCTAAGGTCTCATAATAATTTAAGAGGGATTCAATGAATTGATAAAATCTTATAAATAAAACATCTTTGTATAAGGTTCAATGAATGGAGACACCTTAATCAAATAATCAAAACATGATTTGGTATCCTATAATTGCTCTTTGAATAGTTAAATCTTTATTAAATAACGTGAAATTATTTATAAACTATTCAGTATATTTTTAAATACTTTCTAGATATTTAATAATCCTTTAAATATCGCTTTATAAAATAATCAATCAAGTAAGGGTGTCCCTTAAATGAATAAACCAATATTTCTCGAAGTTTAAGTCAAAATCTCAATCGTTCGCTTGATATATATATTACGCGAACGTACTTTGTTTATCGAAATAGAAATCTTTCGCGTCCGGCTCTCTCCGGAATTAAATCGTTATTAAAATATCTTCAACTCCCATTATCATATATTATATTTGAAATACGTTTCAACTTCTCATACTCGTGTAAAACGAAATTTGTTTTCGTAAACAATCGCATAATTCGTATGCATTGATATCATAGACAAGCATATATATATTTGAACTGTAAATCATGGCATCAATATCACAACAGTATATATATAGCATGGATAGTATGAGATAGGGTTTCGAAAACTTGCCTCAAGTAATCGAAGTGGTATGGTCTCTGGTGTTTGGTTGGCGATCTATAAACAAAAACCAACGGTCTAAGTTAGTACGCGATTAACGTCTCGCTTTTATTAAGCAACTTTCGCAACTACTCAAGTATAACGAATCTCCGATCGTCACATTCTCAACACTTATATTCTCACTTTATAACATGGTCGGGTTTTGAAATCTATCGTTCGCTTTAGAAAGTCCATTTCGAGTTTTAAGCTTGAACGTGAGAAAATGTTCGTCAAAACTAGGTTTTTTATGCGTTTCTCGCTTGCGCTCGCTTTACCAAAATATTTTTATAAAATCGAAAAATTAATATTTTCCCAAGATTCTTTTTGGACAGTCTTCTCTACTGTCATATCCATTTTTCATAATTTTTCCAGAATCTCAAAATTATCTTAAGTCCTTCAAAATCACCGGGAAAGTGGACTTAAGTGCAGTTAGCTAATCGCAGAAATGTTTTACACTAAAACGACCATAACTCCTAAACCTTAAATTTCCTCATGATGATCTACACATGTATAGAAACTATAAAACAATATCTATCTATTCATGGCCAGTGATTTTCAAATTTTAACCATTTTCATGGCCGAATCTCTTGCAGAAAATAGATCAAGTGCAAGAATGCCCAAACTCAATTTCTACTACTTGATCTTAACACAATCACTACCTATAACCATCATAAACACAAGTACTTCTCAAGATCCACCCACATGAACCTTATATGCTCTATATAGTACCACATACATGGATTACAACTCAACATCTCAAGCCTTTAGCAAGAACATAATCAATACAAACTCAAACAAACACAATCCTTTGGATCTTAACACTACAACAAACATAACTCTTAAATCCAACCATAAAACCTTAAAGGGTTGAAAGTTATACCTTCTTGGACACTAGGAAGGTTAGTTCTAGGATGATTGAGGCTTGGGTTTCTTAGACAACACTTAGAAGGGCTAGATCCTTAAGAAACAAAACCAAGAAACAAGTTAAAATTTCGGAGTAACCTTTCTGCACCTCATTCAAACATTTTTATAAAATTGAAAAAAATTAATTTGAGGCTAAAATTTGGTACGAAGCTTACCCATGATATATAGAAGCTATGGTAAACATTTCATGATATTTGAATGAGTATATTTTGAGTTATGAATTTTTCTTTCTCCCTTGCTCAGAAAATCCGAACTGCTGGAATGAAAAATGGGAGAGCTTTAAGTGAGGGAAAAGGGGTTGTTTTCTTTTGTGGCTAAATTGTGGGAGTGTATAATGAATATATGGGATGTATGCAGCATATTTGACAATAATTTGGCAAAGGTATGGGTTGGTTTGATTGTGTGGTGAAGTGAGAAAAGGGAGAAGTATGGCTTGTGTACTTGTTTATCTCCCATCACTATTCAACACTATTCCACTAACTATTCTAGTTAGCTTCTAATCATCTAGTTACACTCCTAACTACTAGTTAGGACTTGGTTATGCATGGCCAACTTGCATGGGATTTAATTTCTCATTCGTTTATTTATCGTAAATGCAATCGTCGTTCCATTCCGATAGTTTCCACGTATAACGACTTGTTTCGTAGCGATTTCTTTTATCGCTTATAATCCTATAACCAATTCTATTCCTTCTCTTGATCATAGAAATACCTTGATATATTATTTATTTCACGTAGTATTCCCGGTTCTACGCCATTCTTTACGGATACGAAAACACGTAGTATAATTGTGAATCTTCGAATTCCGCCGGCTTTTACATTCACTTATTTTCCTCGATAAACAAGAATATGATCTTGGATTCTCAAAATTCCACTATTCATTTAATGATGATCCCCATACGTATTACTTAATTAGCTCAAGTTACTATTCACAGAAGTTTTAAAATATTACAAAAATCAGGGTTCTTACAGTCTCCCCCCCCCTTAAAAGGATTCCGTCCCGGAATCAACTCACAAATAGATGGGGGTACCTTTCTCGCAGGTGGCTCTCTAATTCCCAAGTCGACTCCTCGACCTTGGGATGTCTCAATAAGAATCTGAATAGCTTGACACTCTTGTCCCTGAGTACTTGCTCTTTTCAACCAATGATTTCAACTGGTTGCTCAATATAGGACAGATCTAGTACTTACTCATGTTTCACTATATTCTTGGTATCCGCATTATACTTTCTCAACATTGGCACATTAAAAACACTATGAACCTGTTCAAGGTTTAGAGGTAAAGCCAATTTGTATGCCACGGTTCTATTTGTCACAAAATCTCAAAGGACCCATACATCGGGAACTCAACTTCCCTTTCTTTCCAAATCTCATCAGTCCTTCCCATGGTGACATTTTCAAAAATACCTGGTCACCCACTTCATACTCTCTGTCTTTTCGTGCTAAGTCGGCATATTTACATTGTCGGTCTTGGGCTGCCGCTAAGCATCCTCTGATCAACTCAACTATGTCCCTCGTTCTTTACACCAAGTCGGGACCTAGTAACTTTCTTTCACCAACTTCATCCCAGTACAAGGGTGAATGGCACCTCCGACCATACAGCGCCTCATGTGGGGGCATTTCTATACTCGCATGATAACTATGATTGTAGGCAAACTCTATCAAAGATAGGTGTTCATCTCAATAACCTTAAAAATCAATTACAAAATTTCTCAACATGTACTCCAATGTCTGAATGATTCACTCACTTTGTCCATCGGTTTGGGGATGGTATGCAATACTCACATTCAGTTTGGTTCATAAGCATTCCTGAAAGCTCCTCAAAAAAATCTGGAGTTGAATCGGGGATCTCTGTCAGATACGATAGCTACAGAGACTCCATGTCTTATCACAATTTCCTTGATGTATAGCTCTGCTAATCTATCCACCATGTAGGTTTTCTTGATTGGAAGAAAGTATGCTGACTTGGTCAGTCGATATATAATTACTCATATTGCATCACGGTTAGCCTTAGCTCGGGGAAATCCTACCACAGAATCCATGGCTATTTGTTCCCACTTTCACATCGGAATTCCTAAGGGTTGTAGGAGTCCCCTCGGTCGCTGATGTTCCACCTTCACTCTTTAACAGGTCAAACACTTACTGACCCAATTGGCCACGTCTCTTTTCATGTTGGGTCATCAATAATATTCCTTTGGATCTCGGTACATCTTGGTACCTCCAGGATGAATTGAATATCTAGAATTATGTCCTTCGCGTAAAATTTCATCTTTTAATTCTCGAACATTCGGAATCCAAATCCGGTTCGCATACCTCATAATTCCCTTCTCATCTTTCTCATATTTGACTTCTTCTCAGTCAAAGATTCTCGCTCTTCATTTGTCTTCTCTTCCTGATAATGTCCCATCTTTTCTAACAATTCCAGTTCTAATTTGATCTCAATTAGTCCATCAGTCCCTTTACCAGTGACTTCACCTCTATCTCTATCTCCTCGAGTTCTCTCACTAGTTCCTCCGGCGTTGTCAACATCTTGAGTCTCTCTTTACTACTAAGGGCATCGGCCACCACATTGGCCTTCCCTGGGTGATATAAAATCTCACCGACATAGTCTTTCATTAACTCTAACCATCTCCTCTGTCTCCTGTTGAGTTCTTTCTGAGTAAATATATACTTAAGGCTCTTATGGTCAGTGTAGATCTCACAATTTTCTCTGTATGGATATTGTCTCCAATTTTTCAAAGCAAAACTATTACTGCTAATTCTAATTCATGAGTAGGGTATCTTACTTCATATTCCTTCAGCTGCCGTGAGGCATAAGCAACCATTTTCCCATGCCACATGAGCATGCATCATAATCCTTTATGTGACGCATCACTATAGATCACAAAATCACCCTTTCCATCGGGCAATGCCAGCACGAGGGCTGATACCAAACTTCTTTTCAATTCCTGAAAACTTTCCTCACATTTTTCATTCCACACAACCTTTTTCGTTTTGCAAGTAGGCCTAATCAAAGGTCCTGATATCTTAACGAAATCCCGTACGAACCTCTCATAAAACCAGTTAATTCCCAAAAAGTTCCTACTTCCGTAGGTGTGGTTATTTTTTTCTCATTGGAATACTGCCTCAACATTGGTAGGGTCAACTAACACTCCTTCGCTGCTCATCAATTGTCCTAAGATCTGAACTTCATTTTGCCAGAATTCGCACCTTGAGAATTTGGAAAACAACTTTTCTCTTCTCAATGCTTCTACCACTATCCTCAGATATTCTGCATGTTCTTCTTCCGTTTTAGAATAGACTAAAATATTATCAATAAAAAAATATTGACGCACACGTCCAAATACTTTTTAAACACTCGATTCACAAAGTCCATGAAAGCTACTGGGGCATTTTTTAGCCCGAACGACGTCACCAAGAACTCATAATGTCCATACCTCGTGCGAAATACGGTATTTATCCCCTGTTTTAATCTTCAGTTGGTGATATCCCATTCTTAGATCGATTTTCAAAAAGTGTACCACTCCTTCAAGTTGGTCAAACGAATCGTCAATTCTAGAGAGAGGGTATCTGTTCTTAATAGTCAGCTTATTCAATTCCCTATACTCTGTGCACAATCGCATACTACCATCCTTCTTTTCGACAAACAACATTGGTGTGCCTCATGGTGACACATTAGGTCTCATCATTCCTTTATTCAACAGTTCTTGCAACTGTGAAGTCAATTGTTTCATTTCAACTGGGGCTAGCCTATATGGGGCTTTTTGAAACTGATGTCGTTCCTGATGCTAATTCGATAGCGAACTCTATCTCTCGGTCATGTGATAATCCTGAAAGGTCTTTGGAAAACACATCCTCAAACTCGTGAACAACTGGTATGTCACGTACATCGGGGCTTCTCTCTTAGTACCCGCCACGTATGCTAAATACGCTTTGCTATCTTTCCTTAATAATTGGTTTGCTTGAGCAATATTAAAAAATTTCTGGGTCTGATGCTGACCCTTAATCACAATTTTCTTGTCGTTAGGCATTCAGATTTTAACTTTCTTTCCTTTATAATCAATCTGAGCACCATTGCTCGATAACCAATCCATTTTTAAGACCACACCAAATTCTCTCAGCCTGAAAGGAATTAAGTCCAACTTAAAGTCCTTCCCTCCTAGTTCCCACTTGCAGATTAGATGAATCTCATTAATTGGAACAACCTCTCGATTCACTATTTCTATTCGTAATAATTCTCGCATTGGAATCACATTAAGTTTTAACTTGGCCAAAAATCTCGCGATATAAAATACTTAGTTACTTCAGAATTAAACAGAATATTTGCAGTAACCAAATTGAGTAAAAGGTTACCTGCTATCACGCCCTAGCTGGGTTGGGGCAGTTGCTAGAATAATGTCCTAGTTGGTTGCAATTAAAGCACCTCAGTAGCTCTTTTCCCAATTACATACCCCGGGATGTTTCTCCCCACATGACTTATGATCCGGTAGGGGTGACCGAAACTGGTTATGAAACGTAGTCTTATATTGACCACCTCCCTGGGTGATACTCTTGCTTACCGGTTTGCTAAACTCGGTACCCACTACGGGTTGGGACACCGCTCCCCTCTCAGTCCTAATCGGAAAGTTCTGTTTATCGCTCTGCCGCCTTGGCTTCCAAACTCCTCTTCTTGCTCTCTTCCTCTTTTTGACTTTGCTCACTCTCTGCCTCTACAATCGAGGCCTTTTTGCACATAGTCTGTTATCTCAAGTAATGACACTCGGTCCTGAATCCATTGTTTCAGCCCTTGCTGAAATCTCCTTGCCTTTTTCTCTTTCGTGTTCACAAACTCCGACATGAATCTCGACAGTTCAATAAATTTGGCTTTGTACACATCCACTGACATCTTATCTTACTTAATCTCTAGAAACTTCAACTCCATCTGAACCTCCATAAACCTAGGAAATACTTTTCCCCATGTGATAATCACATCAGTCTCCAGGGTTCCTTTAGGTTCCCACTAATACTTTGCTTCTCCTTTCAACATATAATTGGTGAACACAGTCTTTTGCGTCTCTTCTATGGGCACTATCTCAAAACTCTTTTCCATTTCTTTCAGCCAAGCTTTGGCCTTAATAGGTTATCAGTCCCTTGAAATTTCTAGGGGTTTTAACAACTTAAAGGCCTTAAAGACATTAGTAACTGGAACATGATCCACCTGGGTTGAGGGTGACAATTTAAATTCTCTCGAAGAAGATTCATAATTTGGTCCATGGGGTTTCCTCTCTGGCCTTCCCCCTCGTTAGTATCCATAGTTTCTTCTTCATTGTAATCCTCTAAGCCGAATTCATTATATTCGACTTCCTCGTGTTCTTGGTTATTTTGGTTTACCAATTCAGCAGGGTTTGCTCTAGTTTCCCAATATGTCGGGGTGGCATCGTTATGCTATTATAAAAGATCACCAATATAACATTATTCGCGTCTCTACTCATTATGTTAAAGTCGCTTAATAACTCACTTTGTCACAAATACATTCTTCATTCCTCTTTAGTTACTCGCAACATTGTGCCCACGCACCTGATTTGATGCGTTAACAAAAGATGACATCCTGCCGAGAATATACACGTAGCTCCTAGTGACATCCCACTCTTGGAATTCTGTGTCAGACTTATTGGTTTTCTCCTCCAGTAGTTTGGAGCTTGCTGCGTTGATTGCAGGAGCATGAAACTTTTCAGAAATTATTCTGTCGATTCTCGCTTTCCGTGTCGAACCATAATGGCTTAACGGACGAAATGATTTCGTATTATCGCATAGCATTCTCATCTTGGTACACGCTAAAATCTTCCTTATAGGACATAGATTCCTCAATGGTATAGCGAATACCCTTCTTGGTAGAATCGCTGTTCGTCATGTATTGAACCCTTATTATTGGAACAATACTTTCAACCAATTCAGGTAACGTAATAACCTTAATAGTAAAAGAATTAAGCATCTTGATTCTTGCCTAATATGTCTCCTCAAGGACACTCTATAAAGAGCTATGAGTGGCAAGACTCGGGTTTTCCAATCAACCTATGGTATTGGGGTATCGTCTTCATCCCGCTTTCTCCGGAGACTTAGCTCCACTTCTATATCAACATTATAAAAAAAATCATGTACAATTTTCTCCTTTCCTCATTATGTCGATCTTAAACGATTCCATCAATTTCCGTATAACACTTCACATAAACACTTCAACATAACTCCTGGTAGTCCATCAACAAACTCTATTGGCTCAACCAATGGACTCTCTTTCGCATATAACTCTTAGCAATCTTTTCTCTGAGTGCTATAACTCATTCTCTTCCCTTAATGTTGGCTTTTCAATCGACTGTTAATAACTCAACCAATGCCTCAACTCTTAAGGCTAAGGTCCCCTTGGGTACTACCGTCGCGACTACTCCATAGTAATCCGACTACGAACTCGATGAGAGTTCTTGTTAACTTTTAGATCCTCAGTCTACCCATTTTACTCTTACTGCTTCCAAAACTTATAACCTTTGGCTCTGATACCATTTCTGTAACACCCCCAAATCCAAGGTTGTGAATTCGGGTCGTTACGATCACTTATTAATTAAATAATTCTCTTTTTGTAATATTACTCGACCTTTTATTCAAACTCACATACACACAGGTTATACGCTTGGAAACAGTAGCAAATAAATCATCTCCACTTATCTACCTGACGGGGCTAGCGCACAAAAAGCCTACAGAACTCACGAGCTTTCCTTACCCGCCTACGGACAGCAGTCCTGGTCTGATCCATGCTGGTAGTCTGTTGTGATATGATATATAAAAGCAAGGGTGAGCATTATAGCTCAGCAAGGTATAAATCCCCATAATTAAGTATGTAAGGATAAATAAAACCAATAATTATACTTTGTATCTCCAAAGCGTTCTGAAAGTTTATATGCTTGTCAAATTTATAATATTCTCAAAATCAACTACAATAATATATCCACTGAATACTTGTATCCATCTCTTTCTCAAAATCATTTTATACTCGTACTCATTTTATTTCAAAATCTTAAGATGTTACTCGAACCAAGATTCTCAAATGGGTGTGATATATATTCATCAACATCCCAATTTAAAACTCAGCCTTATGGGCAGATTTCTCAAATGGATTTGATATATATTCATCAATATCCTTGTTTTAAACTCAGCCTTATCGGCTCTCTGTTGTATATTTCACAACAGTTTTTCCAAAATGGAAGAAAGGGACTATACTGGAATAAACCACGTATCGGTGATCAGCCGAATACGAAATTTTCTCTACTAGTAGAAGGAATACAAACCTAGCCGCCTTTGGGCTCATCAAGACACTACACGGTGGTTGCCCATTGCCGTGCAAGTCCGAAAGTCAATGGTCACATAGACCATATAACCGTACAATGCGCCACTCCGCGCTTGCATAATGCGCCACTCCGCGCCTGGTCACTGCCCGATACCACTCCGTGCCGGGCAGGCCACATTCCAGTCCCAAAACAATTATATCTTTTACTCAAAATCCTTTTTCGAAGGAATAGGTCGTTAAAAGTTGACCTGTAAATAAGATGATTTATTCATCACTTTTAACTCAATTGATCTTTGGGAGTTGTCGGAGTTTTGAATTTAAAATCATTTTCAAATCCCTATCGGTAGTAGGGTGACACATATATTACTCACTTGTTCTTTATTGAACGAGGAAGCAAAACTCTTATGCTTCTAGACTAAGTTCCCTAAGGTTTTGATACGTTTCAAATGATTAATCTATTTCAAGATTTTTGAATAATTTAGAAAGTACCTTTGGGAACTATATCTATTTTTAAATAAGTTTTTAGAAGTCCGAAGATATTAAATATCTAAGGTCTCATAATAATTTAAGAGGGATTCAATGAATTGATAAAATCTTATAAATAAAACATCTTTGTATAAGGTTCAATGAATGGAGACACCTTAATCAAATAATCAAAACATGATTTGGTATCCTATAATTGCTCTTTGAATAGTTAAATCTTTATTAAATAACGTGAAATTATTTATAAACTATTCAGTGTATTTTTAAATACTTTCTAGATATTTAATAATCCCTTAAATATCGCTTTATAAAATAATCAATCAAGTAAGGGTGTCCCTTAAATGAATAAACCAATATTTCTCGAAGGTTAAGTCAAAATCTCAATCGTTCGCTTGATATATATATTACGCGAACGTACTTTGTTTATCGAAATAGAAATCTTTCGCGTCCGGCTCTCTCCGGAATTAAATCGTTATTAAAATATCTTCAACTCCCATTATCATATATTATATTTGAAATACGTTTCAACTTCTCATACTCGTGTAAAACGAAATTTGTTTTCGTAAACAATCGCATAATTCGTATGCATTGATATCATAGACAAGCATATATATATTTGAACTGTAAATCATGGCATCAATATCACAACAGTATATATATAGCATGGATAGTATGAGATAGGGTTTCGAAAACTTGCCTCAAGTAATCGAAGTGGTATGGTCTCTGGTGTTTGGTTGGCGATCTATAAACAAAAACCAACGGTCTAAGTTAGTACGCGATTAACGTCTCGCTTTTATTAAGCAACTTTCGCAACTACTCAAGTATAACGAATCTCCGATCGTCACATTCTCAACACTTATATTCTCACTTTATAACATGGTCGGGTTTTGAAATCGATCGTTCGCTTTAGAAAGTCCATTTCGAGTTTTAAGCTTGAACGTGAGAAAATGTTCGTCAAAACTAGGTTTTTTATGCGTTTCTCGCTTGCGCTCGCTTTACCAAAATATTTTTATAAAATCGAAAAATTAATATTTTCCCAAGATTCGTTTTGGACAGTCTTCTCTACTGTCATATCCATTTTTCATAATTTTTCCAGAATCTCAAAATTATCTTAAGTCCTTCAAAATCACCAGGAAAGTGGACTTAAGTGCAGTTAGCTAATCGCAGAAATGTTTTACACTAAAACGACCATAACTCCTAAACCTTAAATTTCCTCATGATGATCTACACATGTATAGAAACTATAAAACAATATCTATCTATTCATGGCCAGTGGTTTTCAAATTTTAACCATTTTCATGGCCGAATGTCTTGCAGAAAACAGATCAAGTGCAAGAATGCCCAAACTCAATTTCTACTACTTGATCTTAACACAATCACTACCTATAACCATCATAAACATAAGTACTTCTCAAGATCCACCCACATGAACCTTATATGCTCTATATAGTACCACATACATGGATTACAACTCAACATCTCAAGCCTTTAGCAAGAACATAATCAATACAAACTCAAACAAACACAATCCTTTGGATCTTAACACTACAACAAACATAACTCTTAAATCCAACCATAAAACCTTAAAGGGTTGAAAGTTATACCTTCTTGGACACTAGGAAGGTTAGTTCTAGGATGATTGAGGCTTGGTTTTCTTAGAAAACACTTAGAAGGGCTAGATCCTTAAGAAACAAAACCAAGAAACAAGTTAAAATTTCGGAGTAACCTTTCTGCACCTCATTCAAACATTTTTATAAAATTGAAAAAAATTAATTTGAGGCTGAAATTTGGTACGAAGCTTAACCATGATATATAGAAGCTATGGTAAAAATTTCATGATATTTGAATGAGTATATTTTGAGTTATGAATTTTTCTTTCTCCCTTGCTCAGAAAATCCGAACTGCTGGAATGAAAAATGGGAGAGCTTTAAGTGAGGGAAAAGGGGTTGTTTTCTTTTGTGGCTAAAGTGTGGGAGTGTATAATGAATATATGGGATGTATGCAGCATATTTGACAATAATTTGGCAAAGGTATGGGTTGGTTTGATTGTGTGGTGAAGTGAGAAAAGGGAGAAGTATGGCTTGTGTACTTGTTTGTCTCCCATCACTATTCAACACTATTCCACTAACTATTCTAGTTAGCTTCTAATCATCTAGTTACACTCCTAACTACTAGTTAGGACTTGGTTATGCATGGCCAACTTGCATGGGATTTAATTTCTCATTCGTTTATTTATCGTAAATGCAATCGTCGTTCCATTCCGATAGTTTCCACGTATAACGACTTGTTTCGTAGCGATTTCTTTTATCGCTTATAATCCTATAACCAATTCCATTCCTTCTCTTGATCATAGAAATACCTTGATATATTATTTATTTCATGTAGTATTCCCGGTTCTATGCCATTCTTTACGGATACGAAAACACGTAGTATAATTGTGAATCTTCGAATTCCGTCGGCTTTTACATTCACTTATTTTCCTCGATAAACAAGAATATGATCTCGGATTCTCAAAATTCCACTATTCATTTAATGATGATCCCCATACGTATTACTTAATTAGCTCAAGTTACTATTCACAGAAGTTTTAAAATATTACAAAAATCAGGGTTCTTACATAATACCCTCAGGCAGAGTGTGTTCAACAGTAGTCTTCCTTGGTTCCGCCTCTTTTTCCTTTTGCTTCTTTTCTTCATCTACAACTTCAGCTCCTTCATCTTTTACTTTTTCAGCATCAACAACTTTTCTGGACCTTGAGGTAATAGCTTTGACTTGCTCTTTAGCTTCCTTCCTGCCTGGCACTTCAGTATCGCTGGGAAGTGTGCCAGGTTGACGATTGAGCACGGCATTGGCTATTTGACCGATTTGATTTTCCAAGGTCTTGATAGAAACACCCTGACTTTTGCACAACAGCTTTAGCTCCTCGAAATCAGCACTAGAAGGTGGAGCAGCATCTCCTTGTTGAGGATATGATTGCCTTTGAGCATATTGCTGAGGTTGCGTGAATCCAGGTGGATTAAACTGTTTACTTACACCTTACTGATATGGTTGCTGAACAGTATTATGATTATTGCTCCAGCTGAAATTGGGATGATTTTTTTTATTAGGATGATAAGTAGCTGACACAGGCTGCTGCAGTTGCTGATAATTGTTCACATACTGAACAGATTCATTAATGAGAGAACACTGATCCGTAGCATGAGAGCCTGCACAAAGCTCACAGACCATAGCAATCTGATTGACTCCATAGTTGGCTAAAGAATCGACCTTCATAGACAGTGCTTGGAGCTGCGCTGCAATAGTTGTGGCTGCATCAACTTCCAAAATACCCACGACCTTCCCAGGCATCATCCTTTGAGTTGGGTTTTGATGCTCATTTGTAGCCATAGTTTCAATAAGATTATAGGCTTCAGTATAGCTTTTGGCCCATAAGGCGCCTCGAGCTGCTGCATCGAGCATGGGCCGAGATTGGGCCCCCAAACCATTATAGAAACCAGTGATCACCATCCAGTCAGGCATACCATGATGTGGACACTTTCTCAACATCTCTTTATAGCGCTCCCAAGCTTCGCACATAGATTCTGTTGGTAGTTGCGCAAACTGAGTAAGAGCACTCCTCATCGCTGCAGTCTTGGCCATTGGATAAAATTTCACCAGAAACTTTTGCGCAAGATCTTGCCAAGTAGTGATGGACCCAGCTGGTTCAGAATGTAACCAGTCCTTAGCTTTATCCCTCAGAGAGAATGGGAAAAGCCTCAGCTTGATAGCCTCATCAGTAACACCATTATATTTGAAAGTACTACAAATCTCGATAAAATTCCTAATATGCATGTTGGGGTCTTCAGTCGCAGCACCTCCGAAAGAAACGGAATTCTGCACCATCTGAATAGTGCCCGGCTTGATTTCAAAAGTATTAGCCTGAATAGCCGGATGAAGGATGCTTGACTGAATGTCATCAATTTTAGGCCGAGAAAAGTCCATAAGAGCTGGATCTGCTGCTGGAACTATACGATCACCCATGATTATTGGTTCTTTCTGCTCACTCTCTTTATCTGAATCTTCAAAATCTATCTTTTCCGGAATATCAAGAACTGAGTCTGTCTCCTCAGCCATATCTAGAGTTCTCTTGTGAGTACGAGAACGTGTTTGCATAAAGGTTCTCTAGAGTATCTGAAACACAACCGGAAATAATAAGTAACACGTCTTAATCAACGAGTCCTAATGACCACTGATGGCAAGTACATAAACTAAATAAATATGCCGAGTCCCCGACAGCGACGCCAAAAACTTGTTAGGCACAAAACACGCGCTAATAATTTACGCAAGTATACGTGTTCCCAAGTAATATAGAATAATTTCTAGTTCGTTCCCATAGAGACTCAAACTAATTATATTTAATTAACACTCACTCACCAATGTATGATTACTTCTCAAGACAATAACTCTTTAGATTGATTTACTAATTATTAATCGAACAACACCAAACTGATAAAAGCCAACTTTCGTTGTATAATTACCATTCTACCAAACATCCACAATTAAGATAGAAGTTGAATAGGCATCAATTATGTTGAGACCCTATATGTCTACAGAATTTGACAACATAACGATTTAAGCACAAGTTACTCATTATGATTACACAGGGCAAGTAAAACGGTTAGAGTTACCCACTAATCAGGCATCCACATATATAAACCTATGCTAGCATGACAAGTTCTAAATCTCAAGATTCACTGTCGCTTCACAAGAGATTAACACACTATCTTATATGTATGCGATGCATATAAGACGAATAAGCGCAACCTATGCTAGATATCATATAATCATCACACACCAAGGATTTACACAATTAACTAAAGAAATCTATAATAAATCCGCTACGACCCCATGATCACGATTAGCCCATAATAGAACTTATCGTCACCATGGGTTCATATGAAAACATGATGATAACACACAATATAAACTAATAAAAATACTTATTAAAAACCACAGTACGTCACAAGAGTAATAAGGTTCAAAGTAAAGAAAACTAGCATCCATTGTTACAATGAATAAAAGAATCACAAGAAAACGTATGCTTCCTCTTCTTCATTGCAATGTGCTAAAACAGTCTTCTTCCTTCTCTCCTTGCTCCTTGCTTAATACCACACACTGTGAAACGTCTCTGAAAACTACTTATATAGAAGCCCACAAGAACTAGCCATCTCAGAAGTCCATCAGAATAAGAATTGTAAAAATCAGTATTTAATTTTACATCCCCGGGCAGCCGCCCCAGCTTCCTGAGCGGGCGCCCCAGATCCCAGGCGGCCGCCCCAGCACCTTCTGAAAAATCCTGCATTCTGCTCCTGATTTTGCTGAATTCTGCTTCTAACTTTCCACAACCAATGCCAAGCACTTCCCTAGGATTATTTCGATGAATTCTTCCTATATACGCAAGTTATACCCTGAAATACAAAAACACTAGAAAAATGCCTTGAATACATAAAATACTTGACTTCAAGACATCAATTCAAGTCATTATAAGACGTTCTAAGTGGTATAAAATGCCACTTATCAGAGACACAAAAACCCTTATAGACTTAAGTCTAACTTGTATGTGTCTGTTTGTTTTAGCATTCTACTTCACACTTTTGATTTTGTGGATAGTTATACGGCTATCACAGTGAACTGAAATTACAGGAAGTAGTTTACTTACAACAGGTAACATTGACATCAGTCCATGTAACCATTCAGCCTCCGTCCCCGTGCCATCCAATGCACAAAACTCAGCCTCGAACGTAGACTGAGTAATTAAAATCTGTCTAGAAGGCTTTCAGGACACTGCTGCACCCCCAAGAGTGAACAAATATCCAGTCACTCCATAGGAACCCATTTTTTTAGCTATCCAGCTTGCATCACTGTACCCCTCGAGTACCCCGAAAATCTTCGGTAATACAAACTAAGGGTAATAGTTCCCTTAAGATATATAAGGAACTCTATCTAGTGCCTCCCAATGAGTCTTGTTCGGACAACTTGTATATCTAGCTAACTTATACACATAATAAGAAATATCTGGTCGAGTCACATTTGCAAGATATTACAAACTACTAATAATTTGAGAATACCTTAACTGAGACACATGAATACCAGAACTATTCTTGATAAGGCCAACTTTAGGATCAAATGAAGTACTAGCGATTCTACAATTTGAATAACCATACTTCTCAAGTATAGATTTGTCTATATAATGAGACTTTGACAAGGTTATTCCATCATTGACCGAGTTAACTTGATCCCAAGAATCATACTAGCTTCACTCATATCTTTCATCTCAAAGTGCCTTTTCAAGAAACTCTTTGTCTCGTTAATAATCTCAATATTGGTTCCAAACAACAAAATATCATCCACATATAAGCACACAATCACACGTTCATTTCCTCTAACCTTATAGTAGACGCACTTGTCACTTCCATTAACTAAAAACTCAAAGCCTAAAATAGTTTCATCAAACTTCTTATACCAGTCTATAGGAGCTTGTTTTAGGCCATAAATGGATTTGAGTAACTTACATACTTTCCTCTCATTACCAGAAGCAACAAATCCCTCAGGCCAATCCATATAAATCTCTTCTTCAAGGTCACCATGAAGAAAATTTATCTTTACATCCATCTGATGAATGATAAGACCATGTCAGGAAGCCAATGCAATAAGCAATCTGATTGTGTTCATTCTAGCAACAGGAGAGTATGTATCAAAATAGTCAATTCCTTCTCTTTGCCTAAAGCCCTTAGCAACTAGCCTAGCCTTGTACTTATCTATTGAGCCATAAGGGTTTAACTTCCTCTTGAAAATCCATTTACATCCTATAGTAGAACACCCAGGAGGGAGATCAACTAGCTCCCA
Organism: Apium graveolens; assembly: GCF_009905375.1. Classification (NCBI taxonomy): domain Eukaryota; kingdom Viridiplantae; phylum Streptophyta; class Magnoliopsida; order Apiales; family Apiaceae; genus Apium; species Apium graveolens. The sequence continues at coordinate 186,108,143 of NC_133649.1, read as the reverse complement.
TGTTCCGTTAGAAACAATAGAGTCCATCTTACTCTTCACAGCGCCTTTCCAGTGCCTTGACTCCGAAGAATCCATGGCTTGATGGAAAGTCCTTGACTACCCTTGCACGCTTTCTCCTTCTAGGTTCATCTACTTCGTTAGGAGTAGAGCTACTACCAGGATCCGCCCCCACATTCGACATCCTTTCCATAAGATCAGGAATGGAACTTGATGTGCGAGTGGGATCATTATCAGAAGTACCTTGAGGTATACCAGTCTTCATAGGGAACACATCCTCAAAGAATGTTGCATCACGAAACTCAACTATCGTATTCGCTACAATACCATCTATGTCAAATTTTAAGACTAAAAATCTCATAGCAGTTGTGGTTTAAAGATATCCCAGAAAGATACAATCAACAGTTTTTGGTCCTAGTTTCTTTCTCTTGTGTTCTGGGATAAGCACCTTGGCAAGGCACCCCCACATATGAAGATAATTCAAACTAGTTTTACGCTTTCTCCATAATTCATATGGAGTCTTTTCCATGTGTTTCAGAGGGACTCTGTTCAGAATAAGGCAAGCCGTATTCAGATCCTCTCCCTACATGTACTTAGGCAACCCCGAATTAATCAGCATACTGTTAATCACATCTTTAAAAGTTCTGTTCTTTTGCTCTGCCACCCCATTAGACTCAGTTGTGTATGGTGGAGTCACCTCATGAACTATACCATTGCTTGTGCAAAATTCATTAAACGAAGTACTCATATACTCAGCACCTCTATCTGATCTTAACTTTTTAAATACTTTGCCAGTTTATGTTTCAGCTTCATTTTTAAACATAATGAAATTATCTAGTGCTTCATCTTTAAGTTTAAGCAAATAAACATAACAATATCTACAACAATTATCTATAAAGGTAATGAAATATCTACAATGATCCTTAGTCAACACACCATCAAATTCACATATGTCTGTGTGTACTAGATCTAATAAGCCAGAATCCCTAACAACATTATAAAATAGTTTCCTTGTTAGTTTAGCAGTCACACATACTTGACATTTAGTTTTCTTATCAATGGCATGTTTTGGAACTAACTCTAAATTCATCATATTTTTTAGAGCACCAAAATTTAAATGACCAAGTCGTAAGTGCCACAAATCAGATGATTCTACACAATTAACAGAAGGTGCAACACTATCATTATTAAAACTGCCCAAAACAGGCTCCACATTTATTAAAAATAAACCGTTAGACAAGTAACCCTTGCCAAAAATATGTAGCAGTATGTGTAATAACTACTTTATTGGACTCTTGGATATATTAAGACGTATTGGGAAGTTATTAAATGAACTAGCCCTACCCCGACCCTGTAGCAAATTCATAATGTGTTCCATGTATCAATATTAAGGAAGTATAATCTGAATGTCAGACATATAGGAGAATACGAGCGCATAGACATGCAACCGAACTTGACCTATATGGAGCAACCAGTAAGGGTTATGGATTGAAAGGAGCAAGTGCTTCGGAACAAGGTTATCATGCTAGTCAGGATTTTATGGCAGAACCACAATGTGGGAAAATTGACTTGAGAGTTAGAAAGCGCGATGCTAGAAAAGCATCCCCAACTGTTTTCTATCTGACTCCGGGACGAAATCCTTTTAAGGAGGGGAGACTGTAATAATCTCAATTTTGGAAAAAATTTAAACCCTGATGAATAGTAACTTTTGTTGACTATGCTGATTAAGGAAAATTATCAAACCACACTATATAGAAGTACTGTTATGGAAATTCTGAGATCATATTAGTATTCAATAAAGTAAATGAGTGTATGTAAAGGTCGTTAGAATTCGAATCCGGACACTTTGATTTTTCCGAAAATCCACCAGATACCGAAAGAATTAACTATAAGGTAACATGATTAAAAGGATTTAAATTCAAGAATTATAAGAGAGGATCATTAAAGGAGTATAAAATAGTAAGGAAGGTTTAGGGAATCCCAAGTAATAAGATCCCGGATATGATCCCCCAAATTATTAACCGGAACGAGAGTTAAGAGAACCGTAAAATAAATAAGCGACCAAGAACCAAGCTTGTACAAGAATCCATGGGATTATGACATCATCAAACCACAAGACAAAGACATGTGGAAAATTGATGACACAAGGAGGGTGATGTAAGCAAGATTAGTAGATATTTTAATTAGGTTGAATTGTGGCCATACAAAGTTAACCAAAGCTTACATTCACCACACAATTAATCAAAGACAAACAAGAAGCATTTTCATTTCTCATTTCTTCAACATCGCTCTCGGCCAAAACAATACCAGCAACTTCAAACTGCCATATCTCCCTCAATATTCACTAAAATATTATGTTATATAGCTCTTTGGAAAGGTATTGAGATGGCCTACAACTCTTTTTCACAAGTCTCGTCCAAATAAGCATGGTAAGACCCTAATTTTTACAGTTCTTTAAATCAGACTTTTAGAAACTTCAAAACCTAACTTTGTGTTTTCTTGATTGTTTGTGAGATCCAAGCTTGTATAAGGATTAATCAAGATTTTAAGGCTTCCTAGAAACTTTCCCATCACAAATAAAGGTATAAAACTTCTGGACCTTTAGGTTCTAAGTTTGTTTGCTTGAATTTTGGGATGGTTTGGATGGATGATTAGTTGTTTGAATGATTAAGTTTGAATTGATCTTTGATTGTTAAGTAGATTAGTTGATTATGGAGATGGTATAATATTGAATTGGATTGAGGATCTTGAGCTTTTTTTGGACAATATCAGTAGCCTAGGTTTGAATCTTGAAGTGGATGGATTGTAGTTGGAAGGGATTGATTTGTAGTGGTAAAAATATTAGAAATCGCTAAGTTATAGCCGTCATAATGCCTGATTTTCCTTAACTGTTTCTGTGCTTAACTTTAGGACCCGTGAACTCACTATAAGCTTCTGATCTTTGCCATGTTTAGATAGTTCATGTTACGACTTTCGTTTTGATATGTCGTTCGCCTAAATCCGAGTTACGAGCGATGAGAAATGACCATTTTAAGTAACGGCGTTTCGCGAGCGAACCCCGAAACCTCGAGTAACTTTGAGACCATAATTGAGACCCTTAAATGATTAATCGAAACACAAAATAATTATGTAAGGTGGATTAGGCAGTTGGTAAAATACTCGTGAAAGATTCGCCTTAAAACATTTAATGGTTAATTTTATAAAAATGGTGGAGCCGAGGGTACTCGAGCGACTTATGTAAATCGTTAAGCGCATAAGCGAATGTTAGGGTCTAAGTGGATAAAGTCTAGTTTCTTAAGCGACCGTGGTTTAATTCTGGCTTATGTTGTTGTTCATAGGTTACCGGACCCACTCTAAGCTTAAGCCTACCCCGGAACACTCATGCAAGTTTTCTACCCGTTATACTGTTATTGTGATGTAAATATATTGATGCATTATCTTGAGATAAGTGCTTGAATCCTGTGAAGGATCCTGTTATACTGTTACTGTTATCGCTAAGAAGGATCCTGTGAAGGATCCTCACAAGAATGAATAAAGGACCACTGAGGAATTGATGACCATGGTTAGGGCAACTACCAGAGGTAGGATTGGTCGGTCACTACCAGAGGTTCGTTCAAGTTTTTAAAGATAGTAGCCCCTTTAACGCGGCTTACTCGTAAGACTGAGAAGTTCTAATGGACAGAGAAATGTGAGAACAGATTTTAAGAACTGAAGCAAAGATTGGTGGCGGCCCCTATGATGGCATTGCCGGATGGAAAAGGAGATTTTGTGATGTGTAGTGACGCTTCGCATAAGGAATTAGGGTGCTTCTTATACAGCACAACAAGATAATCGCGTACGCGTCAAGACAATTAAGGGAATATAAAAATTTGATATCCTCACCCATGAGCTTGGGCTCGTGGCAATAGTTTTGCCCTAAAGATTGGAGGCACTACTTGTATGGAGAGAAGTGCGAGATTTACCTAAGCCATAAGTGCTTTAGTACATTTTCCCGTAGAAAGAGCTCAACATACGCCAGAGGAGGCGGTTAGAGCTAATCAAGAATTATGATCGGGAGATTCTTTATCATTCGGGGAAAGCCAATGTGGTGGTTCATGCCCTTAGTAAAAAAAAAAAGGAGAGACTCAAGATGATAATGTCCTTGGGAGAGTTTATAAGAGATTTTGAGAAAATAGAAATAGAAGTGAAGGTAACCGGAGCCGGTACCGAAAAGATGTTTGAGATTGCAATACAGTCCAAATTATCGGAAAAGAACATATTGTGCCAGAAAAAGTGATGAATGAAGGCAGAGAGCCAACAATTAGATAAAAGATTAATACCGAGAAAGATGATAAGGGAATAATGAGGTATTCCTACAGAATTTGGGTTCCAAATGTTTTTTGAGGTTAAAGATGAAATCTTAGATGAAAGCTAGTTTGAGAAATAAGATTTAGAGCAAACCCTGAACGTGATAGTCAGGGAGGTCGCCATCAAGATAGAAGGAACCCATAACATAATGGAGTGGAAAATGAGGATTTTAACGTATAAGATAACCCCAAGTATGGGAGAAGGATGAAACATTTCATACTAAGGAAACAGAAAGTCGAGTAAGGAAAGGAGACCCGAGACGGTACTCCTATACGGCAATTCATGGACCTGTCTAAAAAGAACTTAGACTATTATCCCCAACCACCACCTTGAGGAAACAATGCAGTAGGAAATTCTTTCATGACCTTTAAGTCGCTAAGCTCTCAGAGTTCCAAGGAACAGGTTGACCCAGTCGAGGCAAGAGCCTGACTAAAGGAAATATAGGAATCATTTGAGATTCTAAATGATTGACGAATCACAAAAGACTGTTTTTGTCACTTACCCTCCTAAGAGAGAGGCCACCCGCTGGTGAAAGGCCAAGGAAGGCACGGAGCAAGAGATTATAATAAACTGATTAAAGTTCAGTCAACTGTTTTCGGGAGAGTAATTCCTAAGGTTATGGAGAGAGTGTAAAAGCTTTAGAGCCAGAATAAAGGTAGACGAGTATGATGAAATATGAAGCTAAGTTGTAAAAGTTGTCAAGATTCGTTCTGATGACAAGAATCCCAGAACGATGTGATGTTTGAAGTCAATGATTAGTGGGTTCATGAAAAAAAAATGATAAGAGAAAGGAAAATAAAAAGAAACTGAAGTGGAAAGGAATATAAAGGCAATAGAGTTTGAGGAATGATAAGGGAGTTGGGTATGAGGAAACCCTAAAGACTCGTAGCAATAGAAATAGAAAAGTATGTAATCGTCAGGATGAGGGTGATTCACCATGAGTTAAAGTTGATGATTGAAGGAATAAGAGATACATATATTTTATCCCCTGTAAGTTGGGAGGATTCAAGGAAACCTTGAGATAGTTCGAAGGATAAATAATGAGATGCGGATAGACTGAGGAGACAAGGAAGTAAGAAATTAGGAAAATTGGATGAAGGAAGTGACCTTCAAGAATGTGAAGTGTAAGACCGGTGGCTTGATACCCAGAAAGGGAGACGCCATGTATGAAAGATATCCCAACATTGAGATGACTGTTGAGATAAACAACAAAAGTAAATAAGGAATTATTAAGAAGAAGTTCACGTTGAACACGACCAATATCTTCCAGAACATCCTTGTTATCGTTACCAAATTAGACAAGAAAAGCGGATAACCGTTGTTATCTTTTGGAGGCCATATTGATTGACCTCATTTTGCATACAGAAGTTATTGTGAAATTAGGCATATACTATCGAGGTGGGAATGATTGAATAAGACACCCTTATCAGGGATATATGACTTGATTTATCCATGGAAGGATGCATGTACCTTTTTAAAGGTAGAATTAAGGATAGAACATCGGTAACTTAAAACGAATCCTAGGGGAATGCATAAAGGTTGGCATTTCACCCTTAATAGGGATAGTATGAGTTTTGACAGTATGAATTGGAAAGGATTAAGGTAATAACAACCTTTAAGAATCAGTGGAGAAATTTTTCAGAATTTTATAGACAATGATTCTGGTATTAATAAATGGTATCTTGATATGCCCTGTATTTAGGGAATACAGGAGGAACGATTCAAGGATAACCTTAGAGGTTTTACAAGGAGAAAGGTAATATTCAAAATTCTCAAGAATGGAAATGTTAATAAAGGAAATATGACGTAATTATAATAATGCCAAGTGGGGCACATGTTAAACCATGAGAAAGTATAGATTGAACCCAATAAAGGTCAAGAATGGTAAAAACAAGAAGCACCCAAGATAAAAGACGTCCTAAGTATGATCGAGAGTCAGTCTTGACAATGATTAACCTCTAAAGACTGAGGCAATAACTTATGGAAAAAAATGGTGGTATTTTTTTTACTCATCAGATTTTAAGGAAAACATCTTCACACAAGCAGTGATTGGAAATGAGGTAGCACATTTAGTTGGAGATCGTTAAAACGACATTAATTGTAAGGAAATTTACTATCAGGAAAGGCCAAAGAGGTGGCCGACACTTTAAGTGTAAGAGAGCAATTATAGGCGCTCGTGCCAGAGGAATACAGTGATAATGGTGGAAGCCGTAAAGGTTGTATTATGGGTTGGAAGATTGGCATTCCTTCTGATGATTGTGCAATACCCAACTGTAATAGTAGTTTGGTAAAGGTTTAATTCGTATAATCGCCATGAGCGGGCTATCTATCTTAGAAGGTACTATCTTGAGATAAGCCAGGACCATGTTACGAAATGACTAAATGAACCTTTGAGATGCATGTCTCCGAATAAAGACATACGATTAAGAATGGTATTAACCTGCTATCGTTGCCTTCATTGAAACTCTTCTGTAATTTTATCTGCTTCATATCATATGTACGTCAAGTTCAGGAGTGTTCTTCATGAATCATGAACGGTGATCATGTTACCTCCTTAGAAGAATTCGATACGAGATGCATGGACTCCGTATAGTTAGCTATTAAGACTTCATGGAAAATGAATGATTACAGTAGGTCAACGGTGGACCCTAGTAGTGCATCAATGATTCTGCGAGTAATGAGTCGATTACAACCATGAGAGTTGTGGAATGGATGTTGAGATTGAGTACCACTAATCGGGTCGTGGTGGTGTATAAGTTATCATTGATAGACTAATTAAGTAGATTATCTACCTATTGAATACTTATTCCTTCTTATCAATAGAGAGTCGTATTACTATACGAGGAAGGTTGCGGTGCAAGTATAGAATTCTAGTAACGATGATGTATAAAATGAGATTCCAGATTCAATTTTCGATGTCGAGGGAGTTTCAAAGGTGATTGAGTATAAGCTCGAGGAAGAGCATGGGTCCATAAAATGATGGACGGAATAGCAAAAATATTTAAGCATGCAAAATGCGATGCGATAATACTTGTTGTTGATATATATATATACATATGTTTTGTTCTCCTATGACAAACCTCTATAGTTCAGAGGTAGGTTCCAAGCCAGATATTTTGTGGCAGTATATTTTTTTCATATATACAATTCTCTTCAATTCGTTCATTTCTCTTCTTTTCATTTCATATAAACTGAGAAGAACAACCCTTCCAGAAGGGGAGGTATTGCCGAACGACTATCTATCTGTGTGATAGAAGTCGAGTAGGATACCATCTATTGTTTAATTGCTTGTCAAGTACTAAAGGCTGGCCACCTTCTGTACTAACTATGCAATGTAACAACTGTTCATGATCATAGTGATCTCTCAATAAATTCTTTTACTTCTATATGAAGGACCAAGCTTTCGAAGATGGAGGCAGCTAGAGAGGAAGTGGTACCAAGTATGGTGGTATTCTGATTCTAACGCGTTCATGATACTAAGGTTGACGCGATTATTAAAAGGTTATAGAATGCTAACGAGCAAAGGTGTAACCAGTATAATATTAGGAACGGAAGGTAGTAGCGATTACGAACTGGAAAAGAATGGGTATTGAGAAGCAAAAGCTCTAATGCTAAAAGCTATACTAAGAGTATGTGCAATAGACTTGGAAGAATTTAGAATGATCACTTAACGCGGATGAGTTTTCTCACGATAATAGATCATATGTCAGGTATCGAGATGTCATCTTATGAGATCTTTGAGGGAAGACAATGTCGATCTCCCTTATGTTAGGATGAAGTTGTAGAGCGGAAGATGCTCGGACCAGCAGTGGTCCAAAGGACCAAGAATATAATAGATCTAATCAGAGGACGGCTGGGAGTAGCCCAAGATGGACATAAGAAGTATGCTGATTTGACAATGAAAGGACAAAGAGTATGAAGGAGGGAACCTTGTATTGTTAAAAGTATTCTCTTAAAAAGGAATTGATGAGGGTTGGAAAGAAAGGAAAGTTTAAGTCCATGAATTGTTGGACCCTTGGATATATTAAGACGTATTGGGAAGATAGCATATGAGCTAGCCCTACCCCCGAGCATGTAGCAAGTCATAACGTATTTCACGTATCAATGTTAAGGAAGTATAATTCAGATGCCAGATAAATAGGGGCATATGAGCGCATAGACATGCAACCAGACATAACCTATATGGAGCAACCAGAAAGGGTTATAGACTGAAAAAGGGACAAGTGCTTAGGAGAAGGGTTATCAAACTATTCAGAGTTTGATGGAAGAACCACAATGTGGGAAAATTTACTTGAGAGTTAGAAAGTGCAATGCTAAGAGAGTATCCCTATTCATTTTCTATCTGATTCCGGGACGGAATCCTTTTAAGGAGGGGAGACTGTAATAACCCCAAATTTTGGAATTTTTGAAACCCTTATGAATAGTGCTTTTTGCTGATTATGCTGAATAAGAAAACTTTTCATACCACACTATGTAGGGGTTCTTTTATTGATCTTCTGAGATATTATTAGTACTCTATGTGGTATATAAGTGTATGTAAAGATCGTCAGAATCCAAATCCGAACACTTTAATTTTTCCCGAAAATCCACCAGATACAGAAAGAATTGAGTATAAGGTAACATGATAAAAAGGATTTGAATTCAAGGATTATAAGAGAGGATCATAAAAGGAATATAATGTATTGAGAAAGGTTAAGGAAACCCAAGTAATAAGATCCCGGGTATGATCCCTCCAACGATAAACGAAAACGAAAGTTAAGCGAACCGTATAACAGATCAGCGGTCATTAGCCAAGTAATTAGAAGCTAATCAAAGAGGTTAGTGAGGATGATGTCATCAAACCAACAAGAAGAGGACAAGTGTGGAGGGTGACATCTCATGATGACCAAAGCATGACATAAGGGAAGGTAGTGTGGTTGATTTATAACCACACAATTTTTCATGGTTAAAAATGATTAAAACAAAACAAAAAATCAACCAACCAAGGCAAAATCAAAACAAATCACAAAAAACTCAAAAGCTCTTCCCTTTTCTTCATCAAGCTCTCGGCTTTCCTTCATTTTCAAGGAGAAAAAAATCAAAATCCAAGTTCCAACCTTCATTAATTAGTGAGGTAATTATCTAAGGTTCCTTATGCATAGATATAGCTATCCTATAAGTTTAAGCTTCAAATTCCTTCACAATCTCTTCCTAAAAATCATGGAAGAAGAGGGTGAATAGTGTTTTTCAAGAACTTAAATTTTTGTTCTTGAATTTTTGTTTAGATTAAGCTTGGATAAGGACTTTCAAGGGTGATTTCAAGCTAATTAGTTACTCCCACTCACAAGGAAGGTATAATCTCTTAACCTAGCTTTGTTATTGAATGTTAAGAGCATAATATAAGTATTATAGTTCATGAGAGGCTTGATTGTTGTGTATGTAGAGATTAGTTGGTTTTGTGGTGTTTTTGGAGTTGTAAATCTTGATAATTAGTTAAAGAACTTAAGTAAGCTTTTAGTTCATGATTGGGAAGTAGTATAAGTTTATAATATTGAGTTTTTGGGGCTGTTATGGTGAAGTATGGATGGAGTTGGGTTGTGATGTTGATTGTGGGTTGATTGTGGGTTGATTTGGAGTGGTATAAATTTGGGTAATCGCGTAAACATAGCCGTCGTAATGCCCGATTTACCGTAGACTGTTTTTGTTCTTAACATCAGAACCCTTGAACTCACTGTTAGGTTTTGACCATTGCCATGTTTAGATAGTTCATGTTACGAGCTTCGTTTTGATATGTGGTTCGTTTGAATCCGATGTACGGTTTAGGAGAAACGACCGTTTTAAGTAACGGCATTTCGCGACCGAACCATTACCCCTCGCCTTACTTTGAAACCTTGGTTAAGGACTTTAAATGACTAATTGGGGTATGAAACAATTATGTTAAGTGGATTAGGCAGTTGGTAAGGTACTCACGAAAGAATCGCCTTAAACTCTTAATGGTTAATTTATTAAAAATGGTGGAGCCGAGGGTACTCGAACGACTTAGGTGATTCGTTAAGCGTAGGAGTGACCATAAGCAAACATTAGGGTTCAATTGGTTAAAGTCTAGTTTCTTAAGCGACTGGGGTCTAATTCCAACTTTTGTTGTTGTTCATAGGTTATCGGACCCACTCTAAGCTTAAGTCTATCCGGGAGCACTCAGGCAAGTTTTCTATCCGTTATATTGTTGTTGTGATGTATACATTTGTACATGCACTATCTTGTGATAGATGCATAATGGTTATTTAGCAAATTCTTGCGATATATTGTATCATGTGATATGGTATATATGCATGCCTGTTTCGTAATCTTGATACATATATCTGTTGATTCAGTTGATAATACCTATGCTAGAGATAAGCGGTAAATTGCATATACCCTTAGTATAGGGGACCCAGAGGTGAACATTTTCTAAAACCGGGAGTCAATGCTCCCGGGTATAATATATATTTATATATATATATGAATAGTTTTTAAAACTATGAATCAAATAAGGTTTATTCGATAACTTTATTTTAATAATGAATATTATTTTGAATATTCATTTGAGGGCTTATGACCCCGTTTATTTTATTATTGAATATTATTTTAAATATTCATTCGAGGACTTATGACTCCGCTTAATTTATTAATGAATATTATTTTGAATATTCATTCGAGGACTTATGACTCCGCTTAATTTATTAATGAATATTATTTTGAATATTCATTCGAGGACTTATGACTCCGATTATTTACTAATTATTATTCTTAGTTTTATTAAAGAATAATGTGTCGATAATCAAACTTACTTTTGATTATTCAAATAAAGATATTACTTTCGTATAAGTATATCTTTGGTTATTTAATATTCATTTCAAGTATAAGTTTTACAACTTCTACTTCAATTATTTTTATAAAGATTATTCTTTATGGGAATATTATTTAAATAATAATATTCAGATATTTTCTAATATATTGGGACTGATTTATTTTATGAAATCAGCATCACTCCAAACATTCTTAAAAATGTTTTGCGAGTCTTCAAAATGATTTTAAAAGTTAGAGCGGATCCCAAAACTCATTTTTATATTTAAGATCCTCCTTTCAAAGGGGATTTAAATACTCGCTCAAAACCTGAGGGATCCGGCTCTGTGGTGTATTGTATATTCGCAACAAGGTTGCTATTTTGAAAAAAGAATTTTTGATTACTTACCCAACACTCGGGAAGTAAAATTCTTGGAACAAGTTAATCCATTAACAGGCATCGCCTAGGAAATATCGATGAGTTCTCCTTTCCAACTAGATACGTCTTCTTGGTGGAGTTGTATCAACAAGTTTCTACTTGGGGAAAGGGGGAACGAGCTTTACATTTCAGAGTGATGGATTTCATCTGAACTAGGAGTGGCGTAAGTGGTCGAGTGGCGCCGGCCCAGCCTTATTATATTGGCCCAAATGGCCGGAAAGTTCCGCTAAGACGGTCCATTCCTTAGGAGTCCAGTGTTCCGTTGACAAGTAAATCCGACAGGTTCTCCTCTACATGTAGAAAATGGTGGGGTTGCACTACTACGACTGATCATCGTAAGTGGTCTTCCTGGCGCGGCAAACTCCCGTAATGAGTTCATCATCCAATTGGATATTTGTGCTATGGCACAAGTAGTTGTCCCCCTTAACTTCAAGACTATGAATGAGCTTGTTAAGTGCTGATTCTCAATGATCAGGAGAAGCTCAGAATCTGACTATTTTGGATGTCATCAGGATTTGATGTGCCATCAGGTTTTGATGCTCATCAGTATTTGAAGACAGTCTGTTGTGAAGATTAAGTATGTTCCTTATTTTGAGGGATGGATATCTGTTCGTTCTGAGTGATAGGACTTTGTATATTCAGTTAGAGATATGTATCATTTTCTGTTAGTAATTGATAATACATATCCTAAACTGATTTGTAGCAGCTGTGTATTATATAAACACAGTTTAGGTCATCACATAGTGATTTCGAGCATTGTACGACCTAGCAGCTCTCAAGAACATCAGTATTTCTTGAGAGAGTTTGTAACAATTTTTATCAGAAATATAAAGAACTGTTATATTTTTATACTTGTTCGAAACATTTATATAATTGTATCCAACCCCCCTTAAACAATTGTATCTTTACTGGGCAACAATTGGTATCATAGCTCACTGATAAATTTACAATCAGAAGCGATCTAAACATGTCTTTGAACAAGTATGAAAGTATTAAAATCCTCATTCTGAAAAAGACTGAATATTCTACATTGAAGGTGAAGATGCTCAAGCACCTGGAGGCTACAGATCCAGACTATCTCAACGTAATTAATGATGGACCCTACATGCCAACAAAGCTGGTGCCTGCAACTTCTACTGTTGTTGAACACTATCAGCTGAAGGAGAAGAGTGAGTGGACACTAGAAGAGAAAGTAGTTGTACTGAAAGATGTAAAGGTAAGAAACATTTTTCATAACATTCTTGATTTTGTGATGTCAAATAGGGTTATAGCCTACAAGACTTCCAAGGAGATCTGGGATGCTCTTGAAACTCAATGTCAAGGAACTATGGCCATCAAGAAGAATAGAAGGACGGTTCTTGTTAGGTCCCAATATGTTTGTAGAAGGGGGGTTAAATACAAACTATACCGTTTAATCGAATAAAATGCGGAATAAAAATTGAAACAAAATTCAAGTTAAATAAAACTTTTATTAAACTTGAAATGTGTTACAACAACGGTATCTGTTACAAGGAATTAATCTCAAATTAATTATCACAAATTTAGAATAAATTCGACATGAACTTTTTCTATTTTTGCAATAATTAGAATCAAATGCTAAAAGCGATTTGAGATTAAGTTCTAGGGATTTTGATCCGCTAGATAGTTACACAAGAACAACAACAGAATTTCTAGTGGATTGGATTTAATAATAACTGCTAGAAATAAATGCTCTGAGAATTTTACAATAATTTCTCTGCTTCTGTTTATTTTGTGTTCTTCAGTGGTTGGCTGTGTATTCAATTGTGTTGACAAAATGATTTGCTTCTGTTTGTTTAAGTAAACAGATCACTCGCATTGAATCAGCATGACATTCGGCAAGACAATCCAAAATGAACTAGCAAGACAATCCTTTGAACTGGTAACACTTTCGGTAGGACAATTACTTGACTTGGAAAGACTATCGGTAGGACAATAGAATGACTTGGTAGAACTATCCAGAAAGACTTGGTAGGACTTTCGGTATGACAATCCAATTGTCATACCAGTTCAAATCTGTTTTGCTGATTTTTCTTTTTGAATATAAATCCAAAATCATTTCTGAAAAATGCATAATATTAATTCAGAATTAATTAACCAATTAATTCAATTAGTTAATAAATTAATCTTTGCAGATTTAATTTATTTTCTTAATTAATTTAAATGACTTAATTAGTTAATAGAGAATTAATACTACTCTTGAACAGCAACCACTCTTCTGACAATCTTCTGAAAATCACTGAATCCATTTCACCACTTGAATGTTGACACTCGATGTACTGTCTGGTTCATGAATGACTAACTTCTGTGATGTTTCTCCAAGTCTTGATTTTCTTCAGATTAAATTCCTGTAATTAATTGATATCCTGACGAGATCTCTGTCACTTGGTTAAATCTACAATCTTGGTTTATATCACTGAGGCTTGATCAATTACTTGAGCTTCTTCCAGTGAATCTTCAAGTTTGTAGATGAAAAATGTTTCTTAACCCTTTCACAGATGTTACTTTGTGAGATCTCTCCGACGATAGATCCACTATTTACTTATTACATTCTTATTTGAGTTGAGTTAAATCCTCGAATAAATAAATAGGCTTAACATATGCCTTTCAATCTCCCCCTATTTGTTTGTTAGACAATAATAACAAATACCTAGAGGATAACTCAACTAACAAATAAGAAAAAGATATAAACAGTAATGTAAAGTAAATAGCAGAAAAGTTCTGGATTATATTTAACATTTTCCAGATTCCAAAAGAAATTTACAAGTGAATACAAGATAGATGTTCCTCTAGCCTGAACATATAACTACATTAGTCTATCTTGATTCATAAAGCTCTAATCATATTACATTGAGTTTTGAGCTAATTGTCTTCAGTTGTCTTCTCTTCTGACTTCACCTTCTTCTAAATCTTGAAGCAACTCCTTGCCAAAGACACGATCCTTTTCTGAAGTGAAGCTTGCTGGTCTGACTGGTTGAACTCCAACTGACTTCAGCTTATTCTTGAACTGATTGTACCTTTTAATATTCTTTTCACAATAAGCTTGAATCAAATCACCAGCTTGAGTCTTCAACATGGATGAGTATCCAGTAGTTCCATCCAGACCAGATGCTTAGCTGAGTAGTCTTTAAGAGATTGTGAATCGAGCTGACAGATTTGAAGACAATCAGACTTAAAGAATCTCACCTGATGAGGATTGTTGACCACTTGAGGACTAGCCGTGCTGGCAAACTCTTTAAGCCTTTCTTGAAGAACTTCATTCAATTCTGAGCTTCTTTTTACTTTGTTGAGAAGAACCCAAATCTCTGACAGAGAACGATTCTCAAACAGATGAAGTGACACCTTGAAAGATCCATCACTCTGACAATATACAAAAATGCTCATCTCATTTAGGGATCTGTCAAAAGCAGCTGTGATCCTTGAGACTTCAGTCTTTATAGCAATCATGTACATGTCATTGTTAGGATTTGAGATTTCCAGCTTGTCAAGAAGATATAGGAACTGCCTATCATTGTTAGTGCTCAGCTGAGGCATAGCAAGTACTTTCCTAGCCTCATCCCATTTTTCACCAATCTTCAGTCTTACATCTTTTCTCCTTTCTTTGGCTTTAATGTCATGAAGATGTTGCTTTTCAAGAGTTTCTGTTCGTTCAATGCTTTTTCTCATGTCAATGATCTGGGATACCTTTTTGAGTTTAGCTTCTTTTCTTTTCAAGTCTGATTGCTGTTGCTGAAACTCTTTCTCAAAGATAGGATCCACTGTAGCTTCCTCTTCCCATTCTCCAAAATCACTTTCCTCTTCAGCTTCATATAAACCATTTTTATCTTCCAAGACTGGTTCAGTGGGAATGTCAAAAATATCAAAGTCATCATGTTCTCCACTATAGTAGACATCATCAGCCTTTCCTTTGTCTCCAGCAGAGGTATCTTTTTCTTTTCCCTTTCCACTACTCCCTTTCTTCTCCCCCTTAGTTGAGCGATCCTCTACTGACTTTCCTTTAGAACCTCCATGACCTCCATCACCTCCAGAGCCTGAGCCTCCACCAGACGGCCCTTCAAAGTAAGTTCTTTGTTCTTCATTAGGGCAGTGAGAATTCTTGATCATGAAATACAAGTGTTTCATCCCTTCATTAAGATGTTCCATGCCCGTTTCTATCTTTAGAAATCTGGAGGAGTCCAGTGAATGATTCATTTCAACCAGGTCTTCAAGAGAAGTCATTCTTGTATGTAGAGAGCAGAAGTTAGAAATGTCATCAACTGATAAAGTTGGAGTTTCCTGAATAGAATTGAGCTTTGGTATGACAGTGGTCTTGAGATCTGAGATATCATTCCTGATGAGTGCCAGCTGATTGTTGACAGAGGTGGAAGAAGAAGACCATTCAACCACTTGTGCTTTGAATGATTTAGCTTCAGCTTGGCTTTTAGCAAGTTCTTCTTTTAAAGCAGCAATTTAAGCTAACAGGTTTTCAGTGTCTGTGTCTGTGTGTGCTCTCACCTGAATTTCACTCGTGTTTGGTTCACTCACCTCACGTGCTTGTGTTTCTCTCAATATAATTGCTCGTGAGGAGTCTTCCTGTTGCTGTTCTTCTGTACCTGCAATTAAAATCACCCTAGCCTCTTCAAGAGAGGTCAGTGGTGGTGCAATGGGAATTCGCGAGTCATGATCCTCAGTCAAACCTATCATTTCATGTGAAATAGATGTCTGAATTGCTTCAGGGAGAGATTGACCGAGTTGCCCTCCACTTTCTCCAGATAAATCTGCGAGTGGAGAATCCCGTGAGGGAGCCAGAGGTGTTGGATCTGGGAGGGGAGAAAATGACTCTATTAAAGGTGGCTGAGAGTCAGATTTTCCCTCAGAAGCATGTGACTGCTCTTCTGCCGTAACTATGGCAGGCACTGTAACAGACTCTATGTGCACTCCTCGCTCCGTGTCCTGAGTATCATCTACGGGTATGTATGGTTCCATGGTGAGTAATAGAATTGTGCTTGACTCAGTACAAGATGCCATGACCCTATGGCGAATTTCAATAGATTCATCCTGTTGAGAGGATGTTTCTTGTAACTGTTCAGTGGCCGTTTCAAAGTCCATGTCCTGTTGGGAGGACAAGGATGGGCTTTCAGACGCCTCAGTAAATGTTCTTCTTTTCTTCGGAGGAGGCAGAGCTGAGGGTTCATTCACATCCACCAATACACTACTTCCTATTAACCTTCTGGGTAACATTTTAGACAGTGGGGGAGAGGTTGAGATAGGTTGTGACTCTGTGTTTGGCTCTATGACCTGGGATTGAAGCTGTGGTTCTACAACTTCATGGTTAGTCCTATCAACCACTGGGGGTCTTTCAACAGAAGTAGGAATTGAGTGAGAGTGAGGAATTACTACCTGTAATGGAAGAGCATCTGATGTTGGAGGAGCCTGGGTGGCTTGAACCACTGGAGGTTGAGCATGCTGTTCATGACCGGGAAGATTGAAAATAGGTAAGGGAATATAAGTGGCCATGAAAGCAGATACAAGTACTGGAACTTGCATGAATTTGAAGGTTGTGTCTTGGTGGGTGTAAATCTTTTTGCTTACAGGAGGGGGTTCGATTACTGTGGAGTTAGAAAAAAGGGCTTTGTGCTCAGATGTGAGAAGATGATCTGCTATAAGCATGAGAAAACGAGTATAGTAACATGAGACCCTACGATTTATAGAATGATCACGTAAAGCAGTAGTGAGACGTCTCAAGAGAATGGGTAAAAGTAGTTTGCCAAAATTGATCCTTTGATTGAAAACAATCGTAAGACCAATATACTGCAGAGTGGAAGTGATGTTGTGAAAGTTTGATTTAGTGCAGTTGGCAAACACTTTAGAAAGTGTATCGAAGAAAATGTCCCATTCAGACACCAAATTGGATTTTGAAAGTTTGGTTAAATTGATCACCCCCTGTAGTGAATAGCATGGAAAAAGTTTGAAATATCATTTTCAGAGGGCAAATTACAGAAATTGTCCATAGGAAAATTTAAAGCTCGATTGACGACTGTTTCATCAACCACATACTGTGTGTTTGCCACGGTGAATGAAAAAGATTTAAAATCATCGGCCACAGTAGAGGTTGTGCAAATCAGTCTTAGCAGATCAACATTTAAAATCACATTTGATTTAATAGCAGAGCTAACAATCGAATGGTCATTTAAAAATCTAATCCACGGCTTAAATTTTTCTACATCACATTTATCCGGATTAAAATAACCAACCTGATTATGCGCGACAATTTGTTAATTGAGAGCCATTAAAATATAATAAAACACACACTTTCAGAATTTTAAGAATGATATTAAGAAAATTCGAATTAAAAAAAAATTAATAATTCGAATTAAGTCAATTATTTTCGAAAAACTTAGAAAGTAATGTATCTCGTTAAAATTCTTAACTCGCAATAACAAATCTGAAAAACTGCACAAGACACAAAATAATAATAAATAACACAAGAAAAACACACAAAACAAAACAAAAGTTAATACCCAATTAAAAATAAGCACACACAGATTTAAAGAACGAGAAAAATGATTCGAAAACGAAAAAAAGTTTTGAAAAAATTTGGCAGCACTTCCTCACTGTATGAATACACACGTATGTATATGTAACAGTGAAGTGTGCTGAGTAAAAACTCGAGCAAAAGAAATATTAATGGCGGTTGAGATGGTTCGAAGAGAGAGAGAAGAGAAACAGTTGAGTTTTGAAACGAAGAGAGAAAGAGAGACTGTTGAAAATTTTTTTTTTAAAAAAAATAGAGAACTGAACTGATGAAAATAAACAGACAAAAAAATGATTAAGTAGTATAACTGGTATGACAATCCGAGATTGTCATACCGATTGTCATACCGATTGTCATACCAGCTTAAAGACAGAAAAAAATAAAAGAAATAAAATTAATAAACACTAAATATATATAACTGGTATGACAATCTGATAGTCATATTGATTGTCATACCAGTATAAAATAAAAGAAAAAAAATATATATATATATAAGGTTTATAACTGGCAAGACAATTGATAGTCATACCGATTGTCTTGCCAGTATAAAACTATACTGATAACCAAAATAACACAGTTATATATACTGAAATGACTTTCAGCAAGACAATTTCAATTGTCTTGCCGATTGTCATTCTGGAAATAAAACAATTATAAACAGAATTAGTATGTACATATTTATATATATATGTACTGAAATGATTTTCGGCAAGACAATTTTAATTGTCTTGCCGATTGTCATTCCAGTAGAAAGACAATTATATACTTACAGAAAATATTTATAAAAACAAGGACAATATTTCAGAATTAATTATTTTTATTCCAAAAATAGATTTCTGTTGAATTTTAGCAAATAAAATTCATAGAAAAATATTTTTAGAGAAAATAAAATATTCTGAGATATTTGAAATTAACAAGTAGAGTAAATAAAACAGATGAGATAATGAAAATTACATAGAAATAAGCAGGAAATTTTGGAAAATGATAAAATAAATTTGCAAATGAATTTTTCATTTATGAAAAATTCATTTGTAAATTCACTCAAGAACAGATTTCAGATATTCACAAGTTTAATCACTAAAGCTATTCAACATACCCAATTTACCAACTAATTTGGTAAATGTGGATTCATCAAGAGGTTTAGTGAAAATATCTGCTATTTGTTCTTCTGTTCGAACAAAAAATAGTTCAACAGTACCATTCATGACGTGCTCTCTAATAAAATGATACCTGATGTCGATGTGCTTTGTCCTCGAGTGCTGCAGAGGGTTGTTGGTGATGGCTATTGCACTTGTATTGTCACATAAAATAGGAATTTTGTTCAATACAGAGCCATAGTCTCGTAGCTGGTTCCTAATCCACAAGATCTGAGCACAGCAGCTTCCAGCAGGAATATATTCAGCCTCGGCCGTTGAGTTGGAAACTGTTTGCTGTTTCTTGCTGTACCATGAGACTAGCCTGCTACCTAGGAATTGACAACTCCCTGAGGTGCTTTTCCTATCAACAACACTTCCTGCGTAATCTGAATCTGTATATCCAACAAGGTTAAAACCAGATTCTTTAGGGTACCAAATACCTAGATTTGGTGTTCCCTTAAGATATCTTAAGATTCGTTTAACAGCAACGAGATGAATATCTCTAGGATCCGCTTGGAACCTTGCACATAAGCATGTAGCATACATAATATCTGGTCTACTTGCAGTAAGATAGAGTAATGAGCCAATCATACCTCTGTAGCTTGTGACATCTACCTTAATGGAGTTTTCACATGGTCCAAGCTTGACAGCTGTAGTTGACGTAGTCCTTGCTGATGCTGAATCCTCTAGATTGTACTTTTTGAGGAGTTCTTTGAGATACTTGGATTGACAAATAAAAGTTCCATCTAACCTTTGATTTACTTGTAATCCAAGAAAGAACTTCAGCTCTCCCATCATGCTCATTTCAAATTTGTTGTGCATTAACTTAGCAAATCTCTTGCAGAGATTATCATTAGTAGACCCAAATATTATATTATCCACATAGACTTGGACTAATATAGTATCATTCTTATGCTTTTTAGAAAAGAGAGTTTTGTCTATGACACCTCTAATAAAGCTATTTTCAAGAAGAAATTCAGAGAGAGTGTCATACCATTTTCTCGGAGACTGTTTGAGTCCATAGATAGCCTTGAAAAGAAAGAAGACAAAATCCAAATGATCTGGATCTTCAAAACCAGGAGGTTGCTCTACATATACCTCTTCATCCAGCTTTCCATTCAGAAAGGCACTCTTGACATCCATTTGATAAACTTTAAAGTTAGAGAATGCTGCAAATGCCAAAAATATCCTGATGGCCTCTAGTCTAGCCACTGGAGCATAGGTTTCATCATAATCAATGCGTTCAGCTTGAGAATACCCTTTAGCTACCAGTCTTGCTTTGTTTCTTGTAACCACGCCATCTTCATCTAGTTTATTCCTGAATACCCACCTAGTACCAACAGCTTTCTTGTGTGTAGGTCTAGGTACCAGTTTCCAGATTTGTTGACTTTCAAACTGATTGGGTTCATCTTGCATAGCAATCACCCAATCTGGATCAGTCAGTGCTTCCTCAATCTTCTTAGGTTCCATCTCAGAAAGAAATCCTGAGAACAGACACTCATTTTGAGTAGCACGTCTAGTTCTGACTCTAACATCTGGATCACCAATAATCAACTCAAAAGGATGAGCTTTATTCCAGACAGTCTGTCTTGGAAGATTTGATCTTGATGATTCGCCTTGAAATTCATTGTAATGTTGTGTCCTACTAGATGATCCTTCAGCATCTCCCCCTGAGTTGTTGCCATATTGACTTGAAGATTCTCCGTCAGTAGCAGTGGTATCTTCATTGTTGCCAAAGTTTCCATCACTATTACCTTGAGTAACATCATGATTAACAGGTTCTTCACCAGCAACAACCTCAGGTTCTTGACCATGTTCTGATTCTGAATCTGATATATCATCAAACTTCAGTTTCTCAGAAGGATCTTCAGTTTGGATACTAGGGAGTTTAGTGTCATCAAATGTAACATTGACACTTTCAGTTACTTTGTGTTGATCAATGATATACACTCTGTATGATCTTCTTCCATATCCAACAAAAATACCCTCATATGCCTTTGCCTCGAATTTACCACGACGGTCATCTCCATCCTTGAGCACGAAGCATCTGGCACCAAATACATGAAAGTATTTGATAGAAGGTTTCTGTTCATTCAAAATCTCATAAGGAGTTTTCATGAAGTCTTTGTTGATTAGAGTTCGATTCTGAGTATAACATGCAGTATTGACAGCTTCAGCCCAAAAGTACATGGAAGACCTGATTCACTTAACATCGTTCTTGCAGCATCAATCAATGTACGATTCTTCCTTTCTACCACTCCATTTTGCTGAGGGGTTTTAGGAGCTGAAAATTGTCTGGTAATCCCTTTGTCTGTACAGAATCCATTGAGAAGTGAATTCTTGAATTCTGTTCCATTATCTGACCTTATTGCTCTAACAGGGACATTAGAATCTAACTCAATCATCTTGATATGATCAATCACAACTTGTGGTGTTTCATCTATAGAGTGAAGAAATAAAACCCACGTATACTTGGAATAGTCATCAACTATCACAAGACAGTAACCCTTCTTTGACATCGAAAGGACATTAACTGGTCCAAATAAATCCATGTGCAATAATTGCAGAACACCAGTTATGGAAGATGTGTCAGTGCCTCTGTGACTTGCTTTCTTTGACTTTTCTTTTTGGCAAGCCTCACATAGTCCTTCTGGGGAGAATTCCAGCTGAGGCAGACCTCTGACCAATTCTCTTTTGACAAGAGAATTCATTATTTTGAAATTGAGATGAGAAAGTCTCTTGTGCCATAGCCAACTCTCATCTGACGATGCCTTTGCATAGAAACAATTGACTTCAGGATTGCTTCCAGAGTTCATGTCAGCTACGAACAGATTTCCTTTCCGGATTCCCATCAAGGAGGGTTTTTCACTTTTCTTGTGCAGAATCTGACACTTCAGCTTGTCAAATAAAACATTGTAGCCGTTGTCACAGAACTGACTAATGCTAAGCAGATTGTGTTCAAGTCCTTGCACAACATACACATTTGCAATGATAACATTTCCAGCTAGCAAACAGCCATATCCCTCCATTAAACCTTTGCTGTTATCTCCAAAGGTAACCACTGAGCCAGCTTTCTCAACCACATTTGATAGCAGGGCTCTATCTCCGGTCATATGTCTTGACGATCCGCTGTCAAGAATCCACACTACCGGTTGTACCTGTTTAATGCCCTGCAATACAAATGGATTAGACCTTCTTCGGAACCCAAGCTTAGCTGGGTCCGGCATACTTGTAAAATTGGCCTTTATCAGGAAAAACAACATTCTTAATTTTAATATTCTCAACATTCTCAATGACTGAACATTTGACCTTGTGAACAGCCTTGACAAATTTCTATTTAGGCTTAGGCACGAATGTCTCCTTTCTAGCTTTAGGAGGACTAGCAGTCTTAGACCTATCATGCTTTCTATTATTCACATGCTGACGAGGAGTAGTCTTATCATTAGAAACATGCTTACCATTAAAATAAGCATACATCAGATTAAAAGCACAAGACATACAATCAGGAACACCACATGCTTTATGAGAGGGATTTACAATAGGCAACTTATGCATGGTAGACATGGCATTTGTGTTATCCAACTCATGTGTGTCTGAGTTAGTCTCAGTTGCTTTCACAACCTTGACTGGAACTTTTGACACACTTGACTTGGAGACAGCTTTCTCATTAGCATTATCTTCAGCACGGATTTCTTCTTGAATAATAAATGAGGTCTCATCAAATGGTTTAGCAATTAATTCTTTATAGAGGGATTCATCAACACCCTTAAGCACATGTGGTACTTCCCTGCCTTTCGCACAGACATGAGGAGGGGAGTTTATGCCTAATTTTCCAATAGCAGCATTGTAATCATAACCTATTCCAGATGTTTGATTAACAGCTTGCTTATTGTAAAACTCCTTGGACTTCGAACAAGAATTAAAGTAAGCTTTAACCTTAGCCTCAAGACTGGTGATCTTGTCTTTGAGAATAGTTTCAAGTTGTCTATAACAGTCAACTCTATTCTCTAGAAAAGATACTTGTTCTTTTAATTTATCTTGATTAATGTGCACAAGTCCTAATTCATTAACCTCTTTCTCAAGGTCTTTGATTTGTTGATTTAACAATTCATTATCACGACGAGCACAATCTAAGGAACCTCCTAGATGATAAACTAATTCAGCATCAGTAAATTTTACCTCTTTTCTTGACGATGAGGTGTTTGCATCACTGTCCATGAGAGCAAGATTCCCAACTTCTTCATCTTCACTGTCAGTATCATCCCAGCTTCTTCCCTTTGCCGGGTAAGCCCTTTCAGATTTACTCTTCTGATTAGAATCGTAAGAGTTCTTCCTAACTTATTTTGGCTTCCTGCATTCGGTGGCAAAATGTCCCAACTCATTGCAGTTGAAGCATCGAATGGTGCTTCGATCAACCATCCCTGTTTTATACCCACCACTGCTGGTGTTGGAGGATGAAGATCCACCTTTCTGGAATCTGTTGTAGTTGGACTTGTACTTGAACTTGGGATTCCTTTTGAATCTGACATTTGAGAATCTCTTGACAATCAGAGCCATTGACTCATCCTCCAATTGCTCCAGTTCTTCCAAGGAATAAAAATCATCTCCTGATTCATTTGTAGTAGGAGGATCAAATTATGCTACTATCAAATTTTCTTCAACCTTGGAAGACTGTACAATTCTTTCTGACTGTTGAGATTGTTGATGTTGTTGATCTTCAGCTACTAGAGCAGTAGACATGCTGACCACTCTTCCTTTCCCGTAAACTTCCTTCTGCTGAATCTGCTCCAACTCATAAGTCTTTAACACACCATAGAGCCTTTCCAAAGAAATCTCACTCAGATCTCTTGCTTCTCTTATGGCAGTGATTCTATGTTTGAGATGAGTTGGCAATGTTAAAAGAAACTTTTTGTTGACCTCCCTGATGGAATAGTATTTACCATTAATGTTCAGGTTGTTGATCAATGCATTGTACCTCTCAAACACTTCAGTGATTCCTTCTCCTGGATTGGATTTAAAGTATTCATACTCAGAGGTTAGGATTTCTAACTTGTTCTCCCTAACTTCCTCTGTGCCTTCATTAATAACCTCAATAGTTTCCCAGATATGTTTGGAATCTTTACAATTCATCACATGTCTATTCATCAAGAGATCAAGGGAATCTACTAAAATTAATTGAAGGCTAGCATCCAGGGAGGCTTCTTTTTTTTTCAGTAGGAGAAAAATCCTCAGGATCTTTCACATAAGTTCTTGCTTTGGTAATCACCACATCATTTTCTATTACCTCTGGTTCAATAACCATCGGAATTTTAGGACCCTTCTTTAACACTTCCAGGTATTTGGAATTTGCAACTTGTAAAAACAATAGCATCTTCTTCTTCCACATGATATAATTTTCGTTATCGAATAGTGGAATTTTAACGGTTCCAACTTTTTGTGTAGTCATTATGAATTTTTTGAGTGAATAAAAAATTCAAGGAGTGAAAGAAACACAAAAGTCTAGGATCTTGATTTGTACGTTAATCAGAAGGCTCTGATACCAATTGTTAGGTCCCAATATGTTTGTAGATGGGGGGTTGAATACAAACTATACCGTTTAATCGAATAAAATGTGGAATAAAAATTGAAACAAAATTTAAGTTAAATAAAACTTTTATTAAACTTGAAATGTGTTACAACAACGGTATCTGTTACAAGGAATTAATATCAAATTAATTATCACAAATTTAGAATAAATTCAACATGAACTTTTTCTATTTTTGCAATAATTAGAATCAAATGCTAAAAGCGATTTGAGATTAAGTTCTAGGGATTTTGATCCGCTAGATAGTTACACAAGAACAACAACAGAATTTCTAGTGGATTGCATTTAACAATAAGTGCTAGAAATAAATGCTCTGAGAATTTTACAATAATTTTTCTGCTTCTGTTTGTTTTGTGTTCTTCAGTGGTTGGCTGTGTATTCAATTGTGTTGACAAAATGATCTGCTTCTGTTTGTTTAAGTAAACAGATCACTCGAATTGAATCAGCATCACATTCGGCAAGACAATCCAAAATGAACTAGCAAGACAATCCAAAATGAACTAGCAAGACAATCCTTTGAACTGGTAGAACTTTAGGTAGGACAATTACTTGACTTGGAAAGACTATCGGTAGGACAATAGAATGACATGGTAGAACTATCCAGAAAGACTTGGTAGGACTTTCGGTATGACAATCCAATTGTCATACCAGTTCAAATCTGTTTTGCTGATTTTTCTTTTTGAATATAAATCCAAAATCATTTCTGAAAAATGCATAATATTAATTCAGAATTAATTAACCAATTAATTCAATTAATCAATAAATTAATCTTTGCAGATTTAATTTATTTTCTTAATTAATTTAAATGACTTAATTAATTAATAGAGAATTAATACTACTCTTGAACAGCAACCACTCTTCTGACAATCTTCTGAAAATCACTGAATCCATTTCACCACTTGAATGTTGACACTCGATGTACTGTCTGGTTCATGAATGACTAACTTCTGTGATGTTTCTCCAAGTCTTGATTTTCTTCAGATTAAATTCCTGTAATTAATTGATATCCTGACGAGATCTCTGTCACTTGGTTAAATTTACAATCTTGATTTATATCACTGAGGCTTTATCAATTACTTGAGCTTCTTCCAGTGAATCTTCAAGTCTGTAGATGAACAATGTTTCTTAACCCTTTGACAGATGTTACTTTGTGAGATCTCTCCGACAATAGATCCACTATTTACTTATTACATTCTTATTTGAGTTGAGTTAAATCCTCGAATAAACAAATAGGCTTAAAATATGCCTTTCAGTTCTGATTCAAGAATATGAACACTTTGAGGCCAAACCTGATGAAACTCTCACCGGCATCTATGACATATTTCTCACCCTGCTCAACAATCTGTCTTTGGTGGGAAAGGTGTATGATCAAGATGGTTCCACTAAGTTTCTGAGAGCCTTGAATGAAGAATGGGAGACTCAGACTTCAATCATATGACATCAGTATGATTTGGAAATAATCACTCTGGATGAAGTCTATGGCATGCTGAGAACTCATGACTTGGAAGTCCAGTAAAGGAAGAAGAGGAAAAGCAGCAAAGGAAAATCAGTTGCTTTGAAAGTGAATGCTAAAGCTTCAAAAGAAAGGTCTGTTGAAGTTGCAAAGAAAAAGAACAATCTGCTAGAATCAGATACTAATGATTCATCATCAAATCCTGATGATGATACTGATTCTGAAACTGATGAGTACATGACAGATTCTGATGTAATGCAAATGGATGCATTGCAGGTTAAGGGCTTCAAGAGGATGCAATTCAGCAAGTCTCGGAAGAATAGAAGCTTCAGGAAGAAGTTCATTGGAGGGGAAAGGAAGTCAACTAGAAGAAGAGATGGAAAGAACTCTAAAGCTGGAAAAGTAGACAGGTCGAAAATCAAGTGCTAGAATTGTGATGAACCTGGTCACTTTGCTACAGAGTGCAAGAAGACAAAGCATGATAAAGGGAAGAACAAAGCCCTGATTATATCAAGCAAGAATTGGATGGACTCCTCTAATTCTGAAAAGGAAGATACATGCTCTGGACTGATGGCTAGATTTGATGATCCTGCTTCCTCTGATTCTAAGGTATCAACTCCCTTCTTCTCTTTTGATACTGAAGATATATCTGAACTGAAATCTATTCTTAAGTCTCTCCATGGAAATTTTAAAAATAAGATTCTAGAGAACAATAGACTGTTAACTGAAATGAAATGTTAAAGTCTAGGAATGATCAGTTGGAGTCTGACTTAGTAAATCAGATTGAAATTCAGAAAGAATGTGAGAAAGCTAAATATATAGCAAAGGTACTAGAAGCTAATACAGTATGTTAGAAAATGAATTAGAAAATGAGAGGAAAACTCTTAATGCTTGGACTGTTTCAAGCAAAAAGGTTCATGAGATGATCTCTAAGAAAAACTGGAAAGAATGTCTTGGTTATGTAGATGGAATTAAGGATATTGACACTGAGAATAAGACTACCCTTAAGACTCATGTAAAGTTTATCTCTTCAGAAGCTAATGAACCCAAATCCATCTATGAAAAGGGTTCAACATCAACATCCCAAGAAAAATCAGGAAGTGATAAACCCAAAAGAAAAGAAAACAAGGAAACCATTAAGACTATTAAGAAAGGAAAGAACATAGGAATTTTCTCTAAAAGACAATTAAAAAAGAAATTATCTGAGGTTATTGACAAACCTCAAGTAAAAAGTCCTAAAAGGAACAGGAATGGTAAGCAAGGTATTTTTAAGGATTCTAATTACAAGTTTGTTCCAAATGCTCCTAGAAAAACTTGTTTTAACTGTGTTAATACTAATCATCTTGCTATTCATTGTAGGAGGAGTAAGAAAATGAAAACTGTTATTCCTGAGTCTGATGTTAGGGGTAGATCAGTATTTTATAAACCACAAAATCCTTGTTTTCATTGGGGTAGTAGTTGGCATTCGATTTATACTTGTAGTTCCTATTAAGGGCTTTATCAAAAATATTATGAACCTTTGCCTAAATTTAATAAAGTTGCTTGTGTTCTCAATTCCTCTAGTTCTACTAAATCTGCTTCTGACAAGACAAATCCTAACAAAGGAAAAACTGTCAGAAGTATTTCTGACTCACAAAGGCTTAAGTTGTCCAAAAATAGGGCCTAACAAGTGTGGGTCCTTAAAAATCCTTCTAATTAATTATTCCTATGACTGCAGGGTAACAAGAAAAATATTCTTGTCTTGGATAGTGGATGTTCAGGACACATGAATGGAAATAAATCCCTGTTGTCAGAATTTGAGCAGAAGGTTGGCCCAGATGTATCTTATGGAGATGGAAATGTAGGACACACTCTGAGATATGGCAACTTGATAATTGGAAAAGTAGAAATAGAGAATGTAGCTCTGGTG
Source organism: Apium graveolens (assembly GCF_009905375.1). NCBI lineage: Eukaryota > Viridiplantae > Streptophyta > Magnoliopsida > Apiales > Apiaceae > Apium > Apium graveolens. The sequence continues at coordinate 186,079,945 of NC_133649.1, read as the reverse complement.
GAAGGACTGAAGCACAATCTTATCAGCATCATTCAAATCACTGACAGAGGTTATCATGTGGTATTATATGACTCACACTATGAAGTTGCTCATAACAAGTCAAAGAAAATTGTCTTGATAGGATACAGACATGGCAACGTATATGAAGAAAGGCTGCATGAAAGTCTTGAGAAAGAAGCTACTTGCCTTATCTCGAAGGCATCAGTAGATGAGAGCTGGAACTGGCACAAGAAGCTCTCATATCTCAACTTCAATTCAATCAATGAACTTTCCAAGATGGATCTAGTAAGAGGATTACCAAATATGCTATACTCATCTGATGGTCTTTGTGATGCTTTCCAAAAGTCCAAACAAAGAAGAGTTTCTTTCAAAAGTAAAACATAATTCTCTATTTCTGAGCCATATCACATGTTACACTTGGATCTCTTTGGACCAGTGAACATAATGTCCATCAACAAGAAAAGGTACACACTTGTAATTGTTGATGATTTCACTAGATATACTTAGGTTTATTTTCTACACAGGAAGGATGAAACTCCAGAAATTCTTCTGGATCACATAAGGCAAATTGAAAATGGATCCACCCACAAAGTAAAAATTCTGAGAAGTGATAATGGCACTGAGTTCAAGAACTCAAAGATGGAGGAAGTCTGCAAGTACAAAGGCATACAACAACAATTCTCAGCTCCTGGTACACCTCAAAAAAATGGTGTTGATGAGAGGAAGAACAGAACCTTGATTGAAGCTGGCAGGACTATGCTAGAAGAAGAAAAACTACCCATTTACTTCTTGGCTGAAGTAGTAAACACAGCATGTTATACTCAGAATATCACAATGATAAACAGACGTGGTGTTACTCCTTATCAGATGCTGAAAGAAAAGAAGCCCAGCCTCAAACATCTTCATGTATTTGGATGTAAGTGCTTTGTTTTGAGAACTCATACTGATCAGCTAGGAAAGTTTGAATTAAAAGCTGATGAAAGAATAATTGTTGGATACTCACCATCAAGAGCATACAGAGTTTTCAATCTAAGAAAAATACTGTAGTTATCTCCATAAATGTAACTTTTGATGATAAGAAGATTCCTGGTATTGAAGAAGATTTTCATGAAAGTTTAATCTTTGCAAATGAAAATGCATTGTTGGAATCTGGATCAAACTCTAATGAACTGTCAAATCCTGATGATCCAAATCCTGATGCTCCTTCAGATTCTGAAGATGATCATTGTACTAATGAACCTGCACATGTTGAGGGGGACCAATAGCAAGGTTCAGCTGATGGTACTAACACTGAATAATTAACTCAAGGTTCTTCTCAATCCAGTCATTCAGAATCACATACTGATTTAATATCAGATGGACATAATTCAAGTCCCAAAACTTCATCAGGAGATAACAGCACAGATTCAGGGGGAGCCTCAAATGCATTTGATGAGGCATATAATTCAGGGGGAGCATCTAGCTCTAGAAGGACACTTTCCAGTGCCAGAAAATGGACTAGAGATCACACTCCTGATCTGATCATTGGAAATCCTGATGAAGGTGTAAAAACAAGGAGTGCAACTCAAAATGAATGTTTATATCACAATCTACTTTCAAAATAATAGCCAAAGAAAGTAGAAGATGCACTCAAGGATGCAGATTGGGTCATGGCTATGCAAGAAGAGTTGAATGAGTTCGAAAGAAGTGAAGTATGGAAGTTGGTGCCTAGACCTAAAAACAGGTCAATTGTAGGCACAAAGTGGGTCTTCAGAAATAAGACTAATTCTGATGGAACAATGATCAGAAACAAGGCAAGGTTGTTGGCTAAAGGATATTCCCAACAGGAAGGTATTGACTATGATGAAATATTTGCTCCTGTTGTTAGGCTAGAAGCAATCAGAATTTTCTTGGCATATGCTGCACACAAGAAATCTAAAGTCTTCCAGATGGATGTCAAGAATGCATTTCTCAATGGAGAACTTGAAGAGGAAGTCTATGTTGAATAGCCACTAGGTTTTGTGGATCCTAAACATCCTGAGTATGTTTATAGACTTGACAAAGCACTCTATGGACTAAAGCAAGCACCTAGGGCATGGTATGAGACTCTTGCTCAGTTTCTGCTGGAAAGTGGATTCAAAAGAGGTACAATAAATAAAACTTTATTTTATCTGAATCAAGATAAATATCTTCTTTTAGTTCAAATTTATGTGGATGATATCATTTTTGGATCAACTAATCAAAAACTGTGTGATAAGTTCTCAAAGTTGATGCAATCAAGATATCAAATGAGCATGATGGGAGAGATGAGTTATTTCTTGGGATTGCAAATTAAACACACTGATAATGGCATGTATATTAATTAGTCAAAGTACACAAAGAATCTATTGAAAAGGTTTAAGATGCAAGATAGTGCACCACCAATTACTCCAATGGCAACTGGTACAAAACTTGATCCTCATGAAGGCACAGCAGTCGATGTCTCAAATTACAGAGGTATGATTGGATGTATTTTGTACCTAATGGCTAGTAGGATAGACATTATGTTTTCCAACTATCTGTGTGCAAGATTTCAGGCAAATCCAAGGGAGCCACACCTTATTGCAGTAAAGAGAATTTTCAGATACCTCAAGGGTACTATATCACTTGGTCTCTGGTATGCAAGGGAAGCTGATTTTGAGTTATGTGGTTATTCAGATGCTGACTTTGTTAGCTGCAAAATAGACCGGAAGAGTACATCTGGGAGCTGTCAGTTTTTGGGAGGCAGATTAGTCTCATGGTTCAGTAAAAAGTAGAAATCTATTTCTATTTCAACTATTGAGGCTGAATATATTACAGCTGGGATTTGCTGTGCTCAGTTGTTATAGATGAGAAATCAGCTCATGGACTATGGATTATCATTTTCTAAAATTCCTATTTATTGTGATAATCAAAATGTTATTGCTATAATAGGAAACCCAATGCAACATTCTCTTACTAAACATATCAACATCAGATATCATTTTATAAGAGAGCATGTCATGGAAGGAACGATTGAGCGTTATTTTGTTCCTACTGATCAGCAGCTGGCTGATATCTTTATGAAGCCATTACCTGAAGCAACATTTACCAAGATTGTCAATGAACTTGGTATGGTTAGTTGGGACAGTTAAATTCTTTTAAATTTATATTTGATCAAATCCTTATGTATATTGATCAAATCCTGATATGTCCTAAATGTTGTTCAAGATATTAAACTAGGAATTTGTGATGTAATTTATTATATGCATGATAAATTAAGTGAATTTATTTGCTAAATGCGCATGTATGAATATATATCATTATCATCATTGCAAATCAGTCTAGGGAGACACGCCTTAATAAGACATCTTTTGGTTAAATCATTAAGTTAACTCTACACTTAATAATTGATCAGTCTCCTAGTCCTTTGATATTCATTTTCTATCTCGGTTATTTAAATCATCATTCTCATTCAGTCAAATCATCTCTTCCTCTACATAAAACACCCTTTTCACTTTCATTTCTCATGTTTCTTCTTCTCTATCACAAAAATGATTCTTTACAACATGTTCTTGAACTATGAAAACTTCAATATGGAATTCAGCTGTGAAGAATGACAGCAGGAATGGTATATCATTTCCATTCCCAATGAAGTATGGAACTCGGTTCCACAGGAGATTCTGACAGATCTCCTGTTCTTTGCGGGATTATCGTCTCCATCTTGATCATCTGGAGGAAGAAAGACGAGAAGTTCTTCATCAACAAGAACAGATCATTCGTCTTGTTGTGCTCTTCACGAAGAGTAGGAGGAATTAATAAACATTATCATGTTCATCTATTTAGACTAGGATTTTCTTGTAACCATCTTTTGCATGTAATCAAAAATTTCATGAAATGTATTCTCTTGAATTATTAATAAAATTTTATTTATTTTGCTTACAAGACCTAATCTATGATATTAGTTGTGTTGCATGTTCTTGTTATTCTTTGTAGCCTGTTAATCTTTACATCACACTATTAACGTCTGTAATAACCCCAAATTTTTGAGAAATTTTGAAACCCTTATGAATAGTGTTTTTGCTGAATGAGAAAACTTTTCATGCCACACTATGTAGGGGTCCTGATATGGATATTCTGAGATTTTATTAGTACTTTATATGGGATATAAGTGTATGTAAAGTTCGTCAGAATCCAAATCCGAACACTTCGATTTTCCCGGAAATCCCATAGATACGGAGAGAATTGAGTATAAGGTAACAGGATAAAAAGGATTATAATAGAGGATCATAAAAAGGAATATAATGTATTGAGAAAGGTTAAGGGAACCTAAGTAATAAGATCCCGGGTATGATCCTTCAAACGATAAACGAGGACGAAAGTTAAGCGAACCGTATAGCAGATCAGCGGTCATTAGGCAAACAATTAGGAAGTTAATCAAAGGGATTAGAGAGGATGATGTCACCCAACCAATGAGAAGGGGACAAGGAGGGGAGGATGACATCATGAGGATGACACAAGCATGACATGGGAAGGAAGGAGGTGTGGTGGCTTTGTAACCACACAAATTCAAGGGCAAGAAGGTAATTGACTAAATCAAACACAAAAACAAATCAACCAAGCCAAGCAAATTCATTCTTGATCAAAATCAAAAAGAAACCAAGGCTTGTTCTTGAAGAAGCTCTCGGCTTTTTACTATTCATTAGGCAAGAAATTTCAAAAATTCAAAGATCCAAGCTTCCTAAATTGGTGAGTAAATTCCCTAATCATCTTCATGCTTAGTTAGGGCTATATCATGAGTTTAAGCCATCAATTCCTTTTCCATCTTCTCCATTTAATCAAAGAAGAAGGCTATGAATAGTGTTTTCAAGTTTTTAACTTGAAGTTTTTCTTGTTTTCCTTGAAGATCCAAGCATTCCTAAGACTTCTCAAAGCTTCTTAAGGCTTCCTAGCTCCTCCCACCACTTCAAGGAAGGTATACCATCT